>NW_028277484.1:1314090-1642613 GCF_059751315.1 Micrasema longulum | reverse complement strand
TTAAATGATTTATTTAGTACATTAAAATTATTAAAAGTTTGCCATAAATATGAATTTTGCCTATAATTAGATGAAACAAGAGGTATGTGAAGAAGAGGGTTATTTCTTAAAACTTTGGAAGGAACATTGATAGAAAGTTTGCAAAGTAGTTCAGGACAGTCAATTGAACCAGAGGCAATTTTAAGTAAATAAATTATATCCGCTATTTCACGACGTTTTTGCAGAGGCAGTAGGTGATGTTTTTTACATATATGAATATACTGGTCAGATTTAAACTCAAGTTTCAACCGGAAACACATGAACTTTACGAATTTTTTTTGAATATTTTCAATGCGTGATATCTGCACATTGTACATAGGATATATCATTATTCCTAAGCTTGCGAATGGGAATGCCATTAATTATCAGCAAAATTTCAGAGATATTAGATAATACTACTGTTTTTAATGCGGATGTTCAGTGCTACGGAAGTTGAATATAAAAAATGTTTTTTTACACTCTGTAAAATTTAGAGCATTTTGTGGCGGGTCGACAACGACGGCACGAGCCGAACATTGCCGAACGCCGACGTAGAGCGTACGAACGGGCCAAACCGGCGAGGGAGAAAACTACCGGATTCCGACCTCACCGCACGCGTCTTCGAGGCACAAAATTACCGCCAATTTAGATTTACCAACTTCATTTTATTTTGCCTAATATAGTTATTAGAATCCTTCTTTCAATGTGTTAGCTTCAGTAGATTAGTTTCGTGAATAAATCTTTGTGTAAAACGTAAGTACCCTGTTTTACTTGCTCTCATTCTGTGCACCCACATAACTTTGTACATCACAAAATTAGGCCACCAACTAGGTGCCTACATAAAGGTGGTAACAACACGACTAAAGTGGTATACCCCGACGTTTGAACACGAAAACACAACATTAAACAATCAATCACGGTGACCCCATTCAAATTCCATAAAAATTGCGCAAAATTTCAGACAGAAATATCTTCGCTTGACAAAATTGTACAACAATTACTTTTTTTCGGTCGGTACATGAAAAATTTAAAATTTCATTTTTAATTTGATTGCACTTTTAATTTATTTGTAATTAATCAAGGTTAATCTATTTCAAGGTTAACTTATTGTAAGGTTAATTAATTTAGTATAATAGAATTATATTATAATAATTATAATATATAATAGAATTAGATTTTTCAAAGACCGAGCGAATCGAGTGAATTTTTCTGTCGGTAACAATCTTCAATGTAAACGTAACTAATGTAAATGTAATTAATGTAACTAGTGAATTGATTAAACTGTGATTAATTTCTTAACAATATTACTCGGCCGGGATTAATTCAAACAGGTGATTCATAATTTAACTAAAATTATTATAAACAAACATAATATAATACGTTCGAGCGACTCGCTCACCAAAAATCGCACGCCGAGTAATACATTCCTACAACACATATAAATTTTATTTTTTTTTATTTTTCTTGAGTCGAACACACAAACAATTCACACGAACATTTACATAGGGTGCCAGATTGAGTAGAGGTACTTACAGGGTACCGGAACATAATTATTGTTGACAAATATTATATGGCGAGACAAGCGTGACGTAGGCATCCGAAAGTTTTCTCCTTGTGAACGCACTGCGGGAGTAAGTTTTTTTTTTACCAGCGAAATCTATCGGAAATATTTTTCAGCTGGCGCAGTCGTGCACAATACTTGCAATTTGTAAAATTTTATTTTTGTAAACAACTTGAAACTATCAAACAAACAGATATTCGGGCGGCTAAGCCGACGAATGTTTAACTTAGTACGTGGACATTAGTATCCATACTTTTTTTTCTATATACATTATATCGTGTGACTGTACTATATATGTTTATATTTTTAACCTAGGCTATGCATGTTATTATGTGTTACAGATTTGAAGTTTTACCATAAACATTTTTAAACTTGATATATTGTACAACGGACAATCAAAAGGAATATTAATATTGAGGGGACCACTCAGGCTTGGAGAATACAAATACCTAATAGTTGGAAAATGTGTTCCGCCGTATGGTAAAATAATTATTTAAATTTTCTGTTTTTAATTTTCTTTTCTATAACTTGCACAGTACATACATAACAAATAGTGACTCTGACATTTAAAAAATAAATATTTTTGTTTGAAATTTAAATAAAAATTTAAATTTAAATCTAATAATTTAAACTTAACTTTTTAATACAACTACACTCATTATTGAATACTTTTATTTCAATATTTTAACTTATACTGTAATCATTATTACATACATTTTTCTGAATTTTTTTTTTTAAAAACGAATATTTTTAAACTGTAAACAATGGCTAACAAGGACAACACTGACTTGACAAATATCAACACAGCAAACAACATGTTCCACACGGATAGGATTAGCGTTAAACTACCACAGCTATGGGTGAACAACATCGAACTTTGGTTTAAACAGATAGAAGCACAATTCGAGTTGGCAAACATAGTTTCAGAAGACGCACGTTATAGTCACTTAGTGTCAAAACTTGAACAAGCGCACATAGAACAAGTTTCAGATATTTTACTCATGGAACCGAACCGAGCAAAATATACGAGGCTGAAGGAAGCTATAATCCAACGCATGGGCTGTCCACAGGACAGAAGGAGAGAAAAACTGTTTTCTTCCTTACAGCTTGGGGATCGAAACCCATCCAGCCTACTTAGAGAGATGCGGACGCTAGCAATAGGTTTACAAATAGACGAAACGACGTTGCAATACTTGTGGATACAACAACTGCCCAAGACGATCCAAGCGCATTTAGCCATAAGCGAAGATGACTGGGATAGGCAAGCGACGATAGCAGATCGCCTAATACAGGTGTACACACAGGATAATGTAGCGGTAGTAGGTACCAACAATAAAAATAACATTTGTAGTTTAGAACAGTCCGTACAAGCTCTAACCCATAAGGTAGAGAGTTTATTTCACACAATCAACAAACAGCATAGTCACAACAACAATAACAATAGATTCAAACACACAACAAGTAACAGCAGTAACAATTTCAATAACAACAAATACAACAACAATTTCAACAAAACAAGCTATAGGGCCAACGGAAATAACAAGAAAACTATTCTTTGTTACTTCCACACAAAATTTGGCGATCAAGCTAAGAAATGCGTCACACCATGTGAATTTAAACCGCATCTAGCTTCAAAAAACTAGATGGTCGAATCATAGCGGAGGCGGCTGATTCAACCAACACAACACGTCTCTTTGTTAAAGATCGTGATACCGGTGTGTCATACCTCGTTGACTCCGGATCGGAAATATCATTAATTCCTAGATCTTTACACAAACGCCATGGAGAAAAGTCTAAGCTAATTCTCTATGCAGCGAACGGGACTACGATCCAGAATTTCGGAGTTACCACGGTAACACTGAATCTGGGATGTAAACAAATGTTTACATGGAAGTTTATAATAGCGGATACGACACGCCCTATTATAGGAGCAGATTTTCTCCACAACTTCCACCTGTTAGTAGATGTTAGGAACAAACGGTTAGTAGACAATACAAACGGCAAGATAGTCAGAGCATTTGACATCTCCACAAACAACAACATAACATGTTCCATATCATTAACAGACAAAACCAACATTTACCACTCACTCATATTGAAGTATCCACAACTAGTAGATATCAATAAACCATACGCAGGGCTGGATAAACACAACACAATCCACCATATAGATACCCGTGGCAAACCCGTTATGTGTAAGACTCGTCGGCTGTCCCCAGAACTACTGAGGCAGGCGAAGCAAGAGTTCGATCACATGGTGGCTCAAGGTATTTGTAGACCCTCCAAGAGTGAGTGGGCCTCTCCATTGCATATGGTGAAGAAGAGCGATGGTACTTATCGCCCTTGTGGCGATTACCGTAGCTTAAACGCACAGACGGTACCTGATCGTTATTCCTTGCCACATATCCACGATATATGCAATGACTTATTTAACTGTAAAATTTTTTCCAAAATTGACTTACAACGAGCATATCACCAAATTCCAATTAATGAAACTGACATTAAAAAGACAGCTATAACCACACCATTCGGGTTATTTGAATTTGTAAGAATGCCATTCGGACTATCATGCGCTGCACAAACATTCCAACGTCACATCAACGAAGTCACAAGAGGTCTAGAAGGAGTACACGCATATATCGACGATATATTGATCGCTTCACCAGACGAAGAAACACATGTGGAACACTTAAAAGCTTTGTTCCAGCGACTTCAAGATCATGGAATGGTGGTAAACCCATCTAAATGCGAGTTTGCCAAGAAAACACTGTTATTTCTTGGTTATGAAATTTCGGCTGAAGGCATCGGACCCTCGCCAACAAAAGTGGAAGCCATCACGAACCTCAACAAGCCAGAAACCATTAAGCAGTTGAGAAGATTCTTGGCCATGGGAAACTTCTACCGAAGATTCATACCACGAGCAGCACACAAATTGATACGACTACACGATTACCTCAAGGGAGCAAAAAAGAATGACAACAGAAAAGTAGAGTGGAACGAAGTCACTACACACGATTTCGAAGAGGTCAAGAACTCGCTGATCAACGCCACTAAGCTTAGCTACCCAGAGGAAAGCAGCAAGATGTCAGTGTGGACAGACGCCTCAGATTACGCAATCGGAGGCGTGCTACAACAAACCACAGACGGCATCAACTACAAACCGATAAGTTTCTTCTCAAAAAAGTTGAACAAGGCTCAGTGTTCATATAGTACGTACGACAGGGAACTACTAGCCATTTTTGAGACTGTAAGGTACTTTCAACATTATCTGGAGGGCAGAGAATTCTGTATATACACGGACCATAAACCACTACAATTCGTGTTTAGAAGGAAAAGTCACGACAAAGAAAGCCCCAGACAACTCAGATATCTAGACTACATCTCACAGTTCAGCACGGACATCAAATACATAAAAGGAGAAGACAACGTCGTCGCCGATACCTTATCAAGAATCGACATGATCGAACAAGAGGCAAACATATCGTTCGAAAAGATCCATAAAGAACAAAGGCAGGACAACGAACTACTCGCACTCTTGGACGACAAGAACACTGCTCTGAACCTGATCAAAACCAACATGCAGGGACAAGAAATCGTCTTCGATCTCAACAAAGGCAACATGCGACCGTACATCCCAAAAACGCTACAGAGATCTTTCTTCAACCAAGTGCATAACCTCAACCATGCAGGAGCCGACGCCACGACCAAGACCATCAGTCAAAGAGGCGTCTGGAAAAATATGAAAGCAGACTGCGCAGCTTGGACGAAGGCCTGCATACCCTGTCAGAAGAGCAAAGTCAACAAACACACGAGGACACCGATCATCAAGATCGACATGCCGAGACAGAAATTCTGCGTGGTCCATGTCGACCTCATCGGACCTTTTCCACCATCAGAGGGACTGAGGTACTGCCTCACATGTATCGACCGATACACTCGATGGGCGGAAGTAATCCCTATCGCAGATATCCAGACCCACACAATCATCAGAGCCATCTGGGACAACTGGATTGCGAGATACGGCGTACCGGAGAAAATTATAACTGATCAGGGTAGGCAATTCATGTCTACGGACTTTAACTTGTTTTGTTCCAGATCAGGCATAGCACACTCCAACACGACGCCTTACCATCCACAAAGTAATGGCATGATCGAGCGATTTCATAGAACGCTGAAGACGGCCATTAAAGCTCACCACCCTGTTCCGTGGACAAAATCGATCAGCACCATACTACTCGGACTGAGGGCCACACTGCGCACGAATGCAGAGCACTCAGTAGCAGAGATGCTGTATGGGTGCAAACTAAAGTTACCAGCAGACATCTTGGAGCAGACGAACGACTACATTGACCCGGACTCCTACACTAGGCAACTGGTAAATTTCATGCAAAACGTCAAACCAAGGCCAGTCGAGCACCACAATAAAGGTAACGTTTTCATCCACCCGGAACTAAAGAGAGCCACACACTTGTTTCTGAGGGACGACAGAGTGTACAAACCCCTGATGCCGAACTACAAGGGGCCCTACAAGGTCATCACCAGGGCGGAAAAGACGGTAACACTGGACGTGGATGGCGAACATAAAAAGGTTTCGCTGGACAGGTGCAAGCCGGCGTTCCAGACAGCGGAAGAACGAGCCAGTCCAGCAGAAACGGAAACACCAACAGAACAACCGGCATACACAACGCGTAGCGGCAGGAGGGTGATACAGCGTCAGTTTTGAAAAACAGATTTCAAAACTTGGAAGGGGGCTGTGTGGCGGGTCGACAACGACGGCACGAGCCGAACATTGCCGAACGCCGACGTAGAGCGTACGAACGGGCCAAACCGGCGAGGGAGAAAACTACCGGATTCCGACCTCACCGCACGCGTCTTCGAGGCACAAAATTACCGCCAATTTAGATTTACCAACTTCATTTTATTTTGCCTAATATAGTTATTAGAATCCTTCTTTCAATGTGTTAGCTTCAGTAGATTAGTTTCGTGAATAAATCTTTGTGTAAAACGTAAGTACCCTGTTTTACTTGCTCTCATTCTGTGCACCCACATAACTTTGTACATCACAAAATTAGGCCACCAACTAGGTGCCTACATAAAGGTGGTAACAACACGACTAAAATTTTATTGTACAAATAAGTTTTTCAAACATGCATAATTTTTTTTTTAATTAACTACTTTGAACTACGTCACAAGTTTTCCGAATCAACCAACGATAGAGTTAAGTAATAGATTTTCGGTTCCCGGGAAGTCAACACACCAATTAGCACAACTCTTCAACGAGAACTTGTGATATCACGGGCGGACAACTATATCGAGGCTTTACTGACAGAATGCATTAAGTCTTTAAAACAAGTTGCGGGATAATCGCATTGAAAGCTTTTTATTCTTTCAACGCAGTATTTCTCCAACATTTCTTAATATTTTTTTTAATTTCTAAAATTCTACAAAATAAACACCAACTCGATAAATAGATACTACGACCTGCTATTTGTTGATTTAAGTGATTACTTCACACACGGTGTAACATTTACCTTTTTGCCTAATATTTGTGATTTCCCCGTCTCTACAATTTTCGGAACTTGCATAAAAATACATAGATTTATAAAATAATAGTTATTTATTCTTTTATCTATTATTATTTCTAGCATGGACACTGAATTACAAAACCCTCGGATCTCGTCGTCTATTTTTTTTGGGAATGATTTCTGGAAGTATATCATCATAATCATTTCTTTTCAGCACCCAATGGTGCACATAGCACTGCATTGATACACCAATCGCAGCGTACATTGATCATTTTTGTTACATGATGGTAAGATTACGCACCCAGAAGCCGTACAAATCCAAGTCCGAATTCACCCATTTAAACATTGTAATCAACATTATTTTTTAAAATTTACCAGGCTCGACAAGACATCGATGTTGTTAGCATATTGGTTTGCAACTGCGTGGGTTCGTACTACTAGTGAATTCGTAGTAATTGGCCGATGATTGACCGCAGTAGAATAGTGTAGATCGGGTAACGCGACCAGGTACTCGCATACCAATAAATTTAACAACCAAACATCGATGTTATTATTTTAAGCAAAAAAGCAAGTCATTTAATAACCGTATTTTTTCTAATGTTTGTTTATTCAAAAAATATTTAAGTATGTGAAATATGTTCAATAGGTAGGGGATACCGGGGTTAGTAGACTATAGGCCTTAGTAGACTCATCGGAGATAACTCTTCCGGTTCTCGACAGAGAGCGTTCTTAGTCTTTCCCGTCTGGAACGTGGCCAGTGCGGATTGGTATTTGTGTTCTTTTATCGTTTAACTTAGAGCTGAATTTCAATATATTACATCGTTGAGTAACTTATTTATTTCTATTTCATTGTTTTTACTATCCCTTAAGTAAACAAAATAATACATGAATATAGCGAATGCTTGTCTTTGTAACATTCACCATTTTGCCTACGTTTAAACATCAATATTTCTTCAATTATTCCATCTGAATTGTGTTAAAAACTCATCAACTGATTTCACATTCCCCATTCTTTAATAAGTATAACATAATGTACTTTTATTATATGTGCAAGCCTTATCTGCCCATTAAAAAACTTAGGTTTTTAAAAATCAATTAGGGTTTTTTAATGTACATACATATCATTTGATAGGTATATATTTTGTTTTTCTGTTCAAAATTTTCACCAACTATTCTTTTGACCAGTCTGTTTTTCGGATGCCTGGAAGATATTGCTTTCAGCAATAAGTACTTATTCTTTGGACTTAAAACATTTAAAAAAGTAAATAATAACACCATTCGACTAAATTGTTTTACCTACTAGGCAAACCCTGTAAATATTTTATACTTTTTTTGGGCCAGTTGGTTTAATCAACAATAATTTAAATTTTCTCCAATGTTTGTAGATCAAGACTGGATTTTGCCTTCCAGGAATTAAATAACAATAATAAATACAAATGTTTGGTTAATACACGAAAAAGATAAATTAAATGTTAAAAGTTCTACCTCTTTTTGTTTAATGCATTTTGCTATTGTGATAGTTATGAAACGACAAAGGTTTGACTACTAAGGAATGAACCTCAAAGTATAACAACACG
Organism: Micrasema longulum; assembly: GCF_059751315.1. NCBI lineage: Eukaryota > Metazoa > Arthropoda > Insecta > Trichoptera > Brachycentridae > Micrasema > Micrasema longulum. The sequence continues at coordinate 1,633,932 of NW_028277484.1, read as the reverse complement.
AAGTGAATTGTTCTGTATCCCTTACAACCTCAAACAATGGAATATGAACTCATTTGTAGAGCCCTCAAACAGACCGTATCCAATTATGCTTTTTCTTAATTTATTTTTCTTTTCATCCACCTGACTATGAAGAATAATATCGTCTGTATACTGATACAAGGTACAAGTCACTAATCGATAAAAAACACAAGCTCATCAATAAGTTTTGTCTGAACAGTAAATATGTATATTTACGACTTTTTGAAAACCTATTCAAAAGATTGGTATTTTTGTGGAAGAACTCAAACAGCACCGTAATTAATTCAGGAATTTTAAAATACACGTATACTAAAATTAACAAAAAAAAAATTATATAACTTAATAAATTCAAAGTAAATTTAAGAACTTTTTCCAAGCCAAGTAAAACCGCATTCTATTTTAATTACTATTACTGTATTCTTATTTTCTGTTTTTCCCTCTAATTCGAATATATATTTTAAAAATCCTATATTCGAAATTGCATAACTTCAAATTACTAATTAGCTACCTAGAACAGTGTAAGTCACAACCCAAGAAGAGCTAATCTTTTTTTGAAAAGTAACGGTTTTAATAAGTAACTTAATATTTAAAAGTGATTACAATAGAAAAAAATATGTGGATAATTTTGTGTAACTATATTAATCATTCAAAAAATATAATAAAAAATATTATTCTGGAGCGAATACTGAAAACTCAATCATTATGCCTCTTTTTCTTTATCCATACAAATATTAGACCTGCCTTTCGAGACATTTAATGGATATGTATTTTTGGAATTAATTGAGAAATCTTTTGAAATAATACCATAATGGACTCCTTGTATGAAGAAGGTTTTGAATGTTTATTTAAATGCCTGGCCGAGTAATGTATCTGAAGAAATATACAAAAGGAAGCAGTAAAGACTTACCTTCTTTCCCTAAGCAAAATACGACCACTTCACAAATTAGATTACAGTGGGAAGTGTTCTGGTTGAAGAAAAGGAAATAAGAATGATTAATGTCGGTGAATATGAAATGTTTCATACTTATGATTTTAATGAGCCGAAAAAAAAAATTTTTTTTTAAATGCAACAAATTTATTTTCTTCTTAGCAATGTACTTTAATTTGCATTTAAATAAAAAAAAACCTTTTATTGTATATAAATAATTCATAGGTTTAAAAAAATATTTAGTATTTTGCGTAATGTTTGCAATAAGCACTGAATTTTTTAAAATTAAAATATTACATATAAGAACATTTTAGAGAAGAAATATGGAAGTCGAGGCATTTACGACTTGTCATTGGCTATTTTAAGTGGCCGCTTCGTTCACTGTATAACAAACGGTCGTATTTATAGCTTCCAAGTAGGGGGGGGGTGTTTTAAAGAAATATAGAATGGCTCGATAGGGAACTAGTGTTCCTATCGATGTATTTCGCCCTATTTTTGTTTTTTTAAGTATATCTATTATTATACCTATAGAGTTTTTATGATTGAATTATATCTAGTGTAAACAAATGTTTGATAGGAGTTGGTATAACATTTACCATTTTGCCTATATTTTAACAAACATGTTTCTTCAATTTTTTGATATGCTGATTTTTGTAAAGTTATAAGATGAAACATTTATTGATGCTTGTTAAATTCACCTGGCTGAATTTTCAACCCTACATATTAGGCAAGTCCCGAAAATATTTTTTAATTTTTATAACTCAAAAAAAAATATTTCCAAGCTTCGCCTAGTACTTCCTCGTACGCAGGTGAAGTTATTCAGTCAAATAAATCTCACCAGCATTAATAAAGGTTTCAGCTCTTTAGCTTCACAAAAATGTAATTAGTTCCTTCAATGTATGAATGTACATTAAAAGTTAAATATTTTTTGTCTCATTTATTACATGAACACATATTATATAAAATAATATTAACATCAAGGGAATATATATAACACTAAAGCATTTTAATATGAAAATATAGTTTCCCTTGGTTAGCTTGCTCTTACAAATTGACCAGAAAACTATGCTTATGTATAAAAAACCGATATTTTTTTATTTATTGAAAAATTATTAAAAAAACGAAATTCAAAATGTTTTAACAATAGTTTTCCTCTTACAGCCATTCTAATAAAGGATTAAAAGGTCAAATAAGTATAACGTTTGTCAATCTAATAACTATCCCATATTCCTTTTTCGAGAAACTGTAATCTGAACGAAAAAAACAATTTAGATTGTCAAATTAACGGATGTAATTTAAGTTCCTTTTCATTCGATGTATTTGAGATAGTTTTTTTTACGTCTTGCCACTACAATAGTCTTGTTCCAAAACCTGTCGGCATATCAATTTAAATTGAGTGATTTGACACATGAAAAATTAATAATTGTTTAATTCAATTATTAAAACACAAATACCTATTACACATTTTATAATACTCTGGATCGCATCCAAAGAAAAGTCAAGTTGGTATGCAATGATGTTGATGTATTCAATATTAAGTATTAACGCATCAACATCATTGCATACCAATAGTTTAAGGTAAGCACATCGTTTGTGGGGCACTTCGCACTGTGTACGCTTCTACAATAGAATACCTGACAATGTACTAATTATGACGGGCAATAAATTCAACTAACTAACTAACTAACTAACCATCACGCCATTTCCCCGGAGGGGTAGGCAGAGAGGATAGAACGCCACACCACTCTATCCTGGCACACTTCCTTTGCTTCCTTCACATTCATACATCTTCTCATGCACGCACGTCGATTATTCCGACTTTTCACATGACCACTTTCAAGAATTTGTTGTACTTGATCATGCCATGTCTTTCTCGGCCTTCCTCGACTTCTACAACCAGACACATTCGCATCATAAATCTTTTTAGCCGTTCTTTCATCATTCATTCGCTCCACATGACCGAACCATCGCAAAAGACCTTTCTTAATTTTGTCGATAATGCTTAACTCAGCCTTGCATTCTGCTCTAATTTCGACATTAGGGCACCTATCATACATTGTTTTTCCGCACATTCGCCTGAGGGATCGCATTTCAACAGCATTCAGTCTACTTTCGTCCCTTTTTTTCCAACTCCATGCTTCGCTTCCATACATTAGGGTTGGTACCAGAACTCCATTATGAACTGCTAATTTAGCCTCTTGCGATAGACACTTATTTGCTACGACAGACTTTAAGGCACCATTAACTCTGTTACCGGCACTAACCCTCCTTTCAATATCCTTGTCCATATTTCCATCTCTCGTAAACATACTACCCAGATATACAAATCCTTCGACCTGTTTCAAACTGTCTCCATTTACTACAATCTTACATTCAGTCATAGTTACATTTCTTTCAAAGACCATGACGTTCGACTTTTGCACATTCATTAGCAAATCACTCTCCTTGCACACTTCGTAAACCTTTGTAACCAAGGATTGCAGTTCCTCTTCGCTGTCAGCTAGGAGGACTGCGTCATCGGCGTACAGAAGGCAACTGACAGTTCAAAGTTCAAAACTGAAATTCAAAATTGTCATAAAAAGCGTACTTCAAAAAAAGGCCTATTATGGACTTAATGAGTACATGGAAGATAGCAGTTTTTTTTTTTTTTTTTTATAGAGTCTTTATTCAATAAAATATACATATTATTACAATATTAATACATTATAAAGAAAACAAAGTATTAAGATATATTTTGTCCCGATAAACTATTCAATAATAGTTTGTCATCGGGTGCTCAGACATTAGTTTTAATTAATAATCAAATAAGAAGAGTACAGACATAATACTGTATACGTATAAAATAATAAACATAAAAATAGTTTAAAGATTTTTTTTTTTTTAAGTAAGAAAATAGAGTAAAATAATACAATTAAAATTAAAGAATAGTAATTTACTTAAATATATTTTAAATATAAGAAAAAAAAATAATAGACACATATATAAATAGTGTGTGCTCATAAATGTAATCAAAACAAGATAAAAAAATAAATTAAACAAAATAAAGTAAATCGAGAATTTCAATTCATATCTACAGAAAAAAAAAAAAAATTAGTAAGAAAATTAAAAGTACATATTAAAATTAAGATCTAAAAAATGTAAATGAAATATGAAAGTAAGAAAGTAATAAAATAAAAGAAAAGGTTAACCCAAGAAAATAACAAAAATGTATTCAATGAGGGATAAAAAAATAAAAAAATAAAATTTAAAAAAAATATATATATAAATGTAAAAAAATAATAATAAATAAAAAATATAAGAAATGTATTCCATAAATATTACATAAATAATAAATCAATAAAGGAACGTTTTATCTACTAACCACTTACGTAATAGAAGCTTAATTTTATTTTTACAATGACATGTTTTCATGTCAAGTGGCAACAAATTAATTGGAACTAATAGTATTATTTTATTTGTGTTGGTTTATTTGATTATTTTTGGAATGTGTAGTTATTTATTGAAACCTGACTACCACTTTGTACTGTTTTGTTTATTTATTTATATATTGACTTTCAATAAGCGTGTAAATTACATATTGAAGAAAAAAAAAATACTAAAAACAATTATTCCTACAAATCTTTTTCTATAATTGTAACAATGTATGCTGTCAATTTTATAAAACCATATTTATTTTTTTCTAATTTGTGTGTAGTTTTATCCATATCTTTAAATTAATTTTTCTTTATATTGTTTTTACGTGTAGGTACATTAAAAAAATTATGAAACTTGAATAATCACAAAATTAGTGCTTAATTGTATTTGCCAGGTACCCACTTAAAATAATATGGCTCGGATACATAAAAAAAACGCTACACCTTGTTTGCAAAATTTTTAACAAGTTATAATGTATTAATTAATAATTAAATGAAGATATCGATTTTCCAATTAGCAATACTGTATACAATAAACGTGTACATGTTATTTCTCCAATAATGAAATTCATACCATGGGCAGTCTAAGGTGCCGATCTTGTCTTCCCGTTTCGTATAAATGTTTGATATTGCCCATTTTCTATTTCTCTAAGGAAGTAAGTGTAATATTTTTTATGTATAAAGTGGGGCGGCAAAATAACTGCAACAATCCAATAAATTTCGTTTTCGCTCAAGTGATAGGTATTAGGAGAAAATGAATATTTCGTACGCTATATTTTTTACAGGTTTACCCTTTTCGTTAAATATAAACACCTTTTATTGCACCGTAAAACTTTTAATTACTAAATTTTATTAATACGGGGGAAAATCTCTAATCCATTTTCAGCAAATTGACGCGAAATGCAGAGTTTTTGGTACGATCATTTCCTAATCAAAATATTATACAATAATGGAAGTTTTTAACTTAAGCACGGATTTATGGACACTGGCAACATTAAATAAGGTCCGCGTATACCTATCCAGCAAGTCATCAACTGCTGCAAAACGGAAACCAAAATCAGACTCACCGTTCAGCGCTGGTACCGGATGTGTAACGCGACATAATTATAGACACTCAACACAACGTAAATTAAATTCGCCTTGTCAATTGAGTATTATCAACATTTCTCATTAGAATATTCAAGCCATTGTTACAGTTAATAAAGTTATAAAATCAACAATAAAACTCCATGTAATATGTAAGTTAATATTTTATTTTAACTTACATATTACATATATATAAGTTAAAATAAAATATTAACTTATATATATGTAACAAAACTTCTGGAAATCCAATTTCAATATTATCATCCTTAAATGAAAACAATTCACTACAGATTGATATCAGTTCTTATTTTGAATGTATTTAAGCTCTATTTCACACACCTTCTTATAAAAAATAATTTAATATTGCTGAATAACTTAAGATCATTCAGTATTCATTTATATATTCTAATTTTTACTTTTCAAACAATATCTATAAACCTCTAAAACTGTATGTACACATCAGACTGAGCAGGCTAAGATGAAACAGACATGTGCAGATAATGCCATCATCACGGGTACCAAAGATAATTTTTGTTGGACACCCAGGAGGCAGAAGAAAGGCCGGTAGACCAAAGCTGCGATAGATAGATGACATAAGAAAGAATGCATCCTAACTAATAATAATAATATCTTTATTGGGCATTAAGAAAAAAATATATATTAACATATTAAAAATAATATTAATACAATGCGTACTTACATTGAAAACATTTATATATAATCCCTAGGATTAAAATTTTGTCTTTATATTTCCAATATATGTTTTTTTGTTACATCTATCTATGTAGGTAAACCCGTACCAAGATAGATGCAAGTTGTAACATTATGGTGTGGCAACGGTAGGGTTTTGCACCCGCAGGCAGCTCAGCAAAAAACGACAGCAAGGCGATCCACGGTCACTCGTTTAAATATTTTTTTATTTACCTGAATGACCGCGGACCACCCCGCTATCACCACTCACTATACCTACCACAAGTACATAACCATAAACACATATCTGCATTGAAAATTTAAACATAAATTAAAAAACTAAATTGAGAAATAATACATAAATAAAAAACTACATTAAAAAAATATACATTAATGAAAATGTTTTAAGGGCATTGTGCCTTATCCAAGAGCCACATCGCCACAGCTCTTGAAAACCTCTATAGTGGTTTTATAACTCTAATTGATGTAGGAAGTTGGTTATACAGTTTCATTCCACTACAGTAGTGGTAGCGCTGGGCTGATGTGGTCCTTAGTTTGGGAACAATGAGGGATTTGTTTGTGATAGTTTTATTGTGGTGTGAATGGTATGTATATTTCTGCCTGTATGTTTTTGTGTATAAATGCAAGTATAGATTTATCGAACAGTTGGTAAATGGTTAAGACAGGAAATTCTGAAAACAGTACACTTAATGGGTAACGATAGCTACTACTGGAAGTATCTAGCTGTAGGGTTATGGCAGATCACAGAAGCAGTTGAATAGGCAAAAGTTTAACTGGTTGAGTTGGCTTTTGTGCCATTGAAAAATACATTATCTGTGCTAATATATGAATTACTAAATACATTAAAAAATATTATGAGAATTTTTACCAAAGAGATCGTTAGCATATTTTATTTAATTCTCGTCACCGATAGGACGATAATTTTTTTTAATATCCAATATTATAATGAATTGAAAGTTTATGTTTTCCCCGGTAGCAAGTTAATTAGGAATTTTCCTCAAGCGCTTTTATCTCCTGTGGCGTGTTTCTAAAATACATTTCCCAATGTGTAACAAAATATGATTTATGAAAGGCGCTCCTCCCACTCCCTTATTTATTTTCCCAAAAGGTAACGAAGATATTTAATATTTTGACATTCAAGGCAGACGGTAACAATAGGGCCCCATGAAGCATAATATATACACTGGATCTGGTACTTAGCGCAGGCTGTCTTCGTGTAAATGCCATTTGAAAGGCAATAAACAATTTAATACTCCATAGATGCTTTAACTCTTGTGTGGCTGTGATGTCACACTAGTCGACATAGGACACAAGACTTGATATATCTCTCTTATTTTTTTTAATGATGAAGTCGTATTTTTTGTAATCTTCAAATGGACATTTTCACACCGGATTTGGAAAGTGAATTTTGTATATACTATGCTGGATGTTAATCCAAAAAAGTATTTATCCTTGTTTACATGTTACATACAATACAATACATGTTTTTTTTTTCAATTTTTGAACTTTAAATTATTCCGTGTTTTACTAGTGGTAATACGATGTTACATCACCGCGCGCAAAGGGATTATTTACCACAGTCTTTTAAGAGTTAAGGGAACTGGGAAGATTATTTTGTCTTTTCTTTAGCAAGTATTTGATTAATTTAAAAAATAAATCATATTAATGTTTAACGTCTACTTACTAAAATAATTTTACAAAGCATTGGGTGTAAACTGAAGTTTTAACCGTTATTTTTTTAATAATAAAATGAACACTAAAATGGTTCAGGTTACGTCATTCGAAAGAAAATTTCTGCTGTACAAGGTGTTGTATTTGTTTTTACATTACATTTTAGTTTGACGTATTTTTTTTATTATTTTTAATTTATTTTTTTTATTTTTTTATTTTTGCACCACAACAGGCCAGGGGGGCCAATTACAGTGGTGAATTAAATCTTAAATCACAGAACACACAGGCTTGAGAAAAATCACATTTTAATTTTTGTGTTCTCACCGGGAATCGAACCCGGAACCTTCCGTGCGTGAGTCAAGTGTCTTGACCACCACACCACGGAGGCCGCCTACTGTATTAATATTTCATATTTTTGAGAACGGATTAAAGATGTATAAGCATCTACGGGGCTAACAACTCGAAATTAGCTGATTTTAGTGGCCACTTTACACACTGTGTAACATTAACCATTCTACCTATATTTGAACATCTTTATTCCTACAATTCTTATAAATGTCAAAGTTTGGAATGTTAAACAGCTTAAGCCTTTATTGATACGGGGGACATTCATCTGATTGAATTATTTCACTTACAAACTAGGCAATGCCTGAAAATATTTTTCAATTTTAACACTTCTTTTTGAACCAGGTGGATTTATCAACAATGTTTCAAGTTTGTTCAAATTGTACAACCTGTCATTGGCTGGTTTAAGTAGACTCTTTACGCATTGTGTAACATTTATTATTCTGCCTTTATTTGAACATCGATCGACAGCTCCCTAAGGGGTTGAATCCAGTTCTAGGCTACAAAAATTTGGACAAACTCAAAATATCATTGATGTATTATTTTATTTGATTCAAAATAGAATGGCAAGTAGACGAAAGTGAGCATTTTTGACATCTCTTTCTGTTCGCGCTCAATCGAGGGTATAAAAGAAGAAACAATTAAGGAGAATACATTGTTTTTTTTTAAACATGGTCAGAACGGTGAATATTACACAATGTGTAAAGTGGCTACTTAAACCAGCCAATGACGGGTCATAAGCCCTGTTAATGCCTAGACATCCATATTCCTTCCTCAGAAATGTTTTTTCTTTCTGTTACAACAAATTTAGATCTAAATTACTCCCAAAAGAGGAAGTCCAGCCTGTCTGTAAACATTTGGACATACTCAAAGCATTGTTGAATCAAAATTTAATTTAATTTTTGGCTTCCAAACATATAAAGCCAATAGCGCAGATTGTTATATCAATTGACACGCTTGTTTAATATGTCTAAACGTTTCAATATTATTTTCTTAATTACCAGACATTTTTCTCAACTTCCTTTGTTGACATATCTATTTATTAAGCCTTTTAATAATCACGGATTCACTTTATCCTTTTTTCTTATGTCGAAAGTGAGTCATGTTATTTCACGATGGTAAATTGAGAGGAAGTGCTTTGTACCATGGTTTGTAACCATATTACAAGTGATGCGTCATGTTAAATTGCATCATTTATTTTCCTCTTCCAGCTGCGCTTTATTTATGATTCTGTGTTTACACCGTAAATTTCACTTCTTCCAAGTAAATGGGTTAGAAAAGTGTCAGAGGTTACGCCTCTCTGAAGTTTGTTCATTATTACAAGAATTTCCAAATAAACAAACCAACGGAGATCAAACCAACGTGATATCCAACGGAGACGATTCTCCTATTTCACACGTTTCATCTTAATCTAAAAGACACGGTAAAATGAGAGTGGATTGACATTATTTATTAGATTCGTTTGTAACTATTTAAATTTAACTTTTTTTTAAAAAAAAAAAACTCCATAGTTTTTAAAAATAATAAAAATATCAATAAAAACACTTCCGTTGTGTATTATTTTTTAAAAATAGCGTTCTTAACTTTTTTATTTACCGCTACAGAGGGGGAAAATATTTTTGAGAAGAGAATAAAAATAATAGTCAAGGCATTTACAAGGCTTATGACCTGTCATTGGCTGGTTTAAATGGCCATTTTACACACTGCGTAACATTTACCATTTTGCCTATGTTTAAACATCCAGATTTCCTCAACTCTTTCATCTGTTGACTTTTGTGAAGTTAAAGAGCTGAAACCTTTATCATGTGGGTGAGATTCATCCGGCTGAACCAATTCACTGACAAGACAACGCCTAAAAACAATTTTCCAATTTATATACTTTTTCTTTTACCAGTTAGTTGATTCAAAAATGTTTTGAGTATGTCCAAATGTTTACAAACATGCTGGTTTTCCTCCCTAGGGAGTTACTCAGATCTAAATAAAATAGTTCAATTTTGAGGGCCATTTTCGACGAGTTGTAAATAACTTAAAAATGGAAATCAAGTTGAGGTACAGTGGGGTTCGAACCTTGGGCCTCTAATCCGTGAGTTCACAACACTAGCCACGAGACCACAACTCGATTAAAATGGTGTACTTAAACTTAACAGAAGAGATTTAAATGATAATTTTATCGAAATCAAATTTAGCGAGTACTCTTAGGTAAAAATTCTGCAAAAAGAAATCGACTGGAGATTAGTCGATTTCATGATGTCCTAGTTATTGCGTTTGCCAGGCATTAAATAAGTAAATAATTGTAAAACAATAAATATCGATCCGCCGTATTGTATTATATCATCCCGTGTAGATTTTTGCCGTGGTGTGAAATGGGCTAATCATGTGATATCACGCAGTAGGCTCGTGGTTTGCACGTGCACAGCGGTCTTGTTTCCGTGAACGTACAGTAGTAAACTTACCGTACCTATAATAATATACGTACGTCTTGTGAACTTTATTTCCAAGTCTCCCATATTTTTATACGCAAAACACTATACTAAGCAATGACAAAACGACTCCGAAATTGCGTAATTAATTATATCGTCCAAAGTTATTACTTCTACTACTGTAGTGTATTACTATTTTCCTGCAGGAGCAGGTAGAGAGGATGGACTGCCATACACGTCTATTCTGACATACATCCCAAGCTTCTTCCATATTCATACATGCTCTTCGGTTGTGGCTGATTTTGACATGACTAGACATGAGATTTTGGTGATTATTTTGTAGAACTCCATATTTAAATTTATAAAATTAGAAAACAAACAAACACTGATTTGAGTCTACTGAACACTTTATTTTATTTTTACAAATATAAAAATATGAAAAAAAAACTTCGTGACAATTGTTTCGCCTTGTGGCATTTGTTTGAAAATGCATCACATTCGTTTGAAAATGCCCTAACAAGGCGAAACAATTGCCTCGATTTTTTTATTTTTATATTTTTATATTTGTAAAAATAAAATAAAGTGTTCAGTAGACTCAAATCAGTGTTTGATTTCTAATATTATAAGATGAGATTTTGGTTCATCTGATCATGCTCCGTCTTTCGTGGTCATCCTCGTCTTATGTGACCATCCATTATTGCCATATAAATTTGTTTTACCATTTTTTTGTCATCCGTTTGTTCCTCATGACCAAACCATCTAAGTGACCTTTCTTAAACTTGTCAACCAAATTTGTACGCCGATACCATATTTTATTACCAATTACTGTGCTTAGTGTGCCGTTGATTTTGTTGCCGGCATTCACTATTATTCCAACATATTTTTTAACTCTTCCTTCTCTTGAAAACATACTTCCCAGATACGCAAATTCATATAGTTTTTCAAGACATGCATAGTCTAATATATTTTTTTATTTACAAAGATAAATTTATTGGATAGATAGATAGATTTATTTTGTTATTAGTAATATAAATATTTTATTTATTTATATCCACTTTAAAGTACAAATAATAAAAGTATTTTGGCATATTTTTTGCTAAAAATAAAAACTTTCCATCCAACCAAAAAATAGACTAGTCAAAAGAAGAATTGGTCAAAAATTTATATTAAAAAACAAAATATAAATTAAAAGATACGTACATGAAAAAACCTAATTAATTCAATAACATCATCATTCCCTTTCCGTACCTAATGGTGCATATGGCACTACATTGGTACACCAATCGCAGCGTATCTTGATCATTTTTGTTACATAAAGGTAAGATGATAAGTCTTACGCTTCAGGTACCAGTTCAGGGATTATGAAATATTCTAGTCTGAAAACACTCTTTTGAATAAATATTTCATATCAACCATGTCGGGAATCGAACCCGAGACCTCTTGCATGGCAGACTAACCCTCCGACCATCACACCGCAAGGTCGGTAATTCAATGTAACCGCTGTTTTTTTATTGTTGTACTCGTACATATTAAAGGAAGAAGAATTTGGAACCAATAAACAAGTTTGGAAGGATAGAAGTAGATGAACAAGGAAAGAAAAGGGAATAAAAATAATTTTTAAAATAAATTACAACCGTATATTATAAAAACCATACTTTTTCCATAGAGATTCCATTCAATTCAATTCATTTATGAAGCTGTTCGGAATGCTACAGGGCTTATAATCTGACATCGGCTGGATGTGGGTTGCAGTCCATCCTCTCTGCCTACCATTACAGAAAGGCGGGATGGTTTTAGTAGTAGTAGTAGTAGTAGATTTTATATATATTTTTAACAGTGATGAAGCTGTCTGGACATCAAGTCGAAGGCACTAGTCCAGGATTTTGTTTACTAATAAAGACTTGTCTTCTAACCTCAATCACAACATGGACTATCCCCTTGCTGTAGTAACAAGAGAACCCTTTTCATACCCCTATATTGCTCTAATTTTCTTGCCTCCTTTAGAGCAGTTGCTGCTCAATTGTGGAATAATCAACCTACTTATGTTAGAGATGCCCCTTTTTATTTACATTTAAATCAAGATTTAAATGTCACTATCTAAGTGTTTAAGTTGTTTATTTCTCCTTTTCCTTTCCTTCCTATCACCTGTCCTTTCCCTTTTTCATAGTATTAGTGTAAATTGTTTAGTCAATCTCGGTTTTAAACTTTCGTATGAAATTATAAGATTCTACATAATTAACTTGAATATGTCCATGCACTTGTAATTTTCTCAAACTGATCGGTTTGAATATGTAGGAAAAATTTGCCTTAAGGCAAATGCCCGCCCTTATATGCATATAAATTGTATATGTATATAAAGTGTTAAATAAATAAAATAAAAATTCCTTCATTAATATTGTGTTATATTGGACATTTTATTTCATATCTTAATTAAATTTATTTATACGGTATCGTCCTAGAAAGTAACTCAATATTTTATTAAAAAGGCATCACGATCATCTAATAAACTCTCCAATTTTAAACTTGCCCCAATTTCAGCAAGGATTGATCCTTCCCGCTTAAAAGGATAATGGTCTGATAGTGATTTAAACGGATGTCTTTTATTGGTCAAGGCTATCAATCAAAAGACGAGATATAAATTATGGCTTTAAACTGAATAGACTTTGATTCGTATTTCGTACGACATTGATTTTCATAGCTTCAATTGTCATTTTAAAATAATATGACAAAAAAATATTAATGTATAAAGTATTAATTTTTATATTTGAAGCACTAACTTTGTGCTAGATCATTATAATAAAATATTATTTGTTTATTTATTTTAAGGAAACATACAGTCAACCACTGAACTTTTAAAATATTATTTAAACATGTGATTTATGATACATGCTTAAATGTGAGTTAAGGTGGGTTAGATTTAGTGTAAGCACCAGTGGAATTGTTTTTCAAATCATTTATTATGTATCGGTGCCAGACAATATTAGTGGTAATTTATTTAAAGAGTAATAAGTATTAAGAGTTATGTTTTTTTAAATACTAAATTATAATAAAAGGAAAAAAACCCGTTACGGTTATATTATAATAACGTATCTATTATCTATTATAGTCTTCGGACGTTTAGTATACTAATTTGAAAAATAATTTTGAAAAACGGAAAAAGTACTTACACAGAATATTCCATTTTGATATTCTTTCTTTAAAAAATAACTAAATTGGTCCAGTTTTGGGATGCGGAAAACAGTACAGCCAAATGTCGATTTTTTCGGTTTTTAGTCAGAGGTGTAGTTGTCTTTTTAGAACAACAAAACCAATGTACAAATACCTATTCACCAAAATTGTCTGGCATCGGATATCCTCTGAAAAACCAATACCGGATGTGAAAGTTGTGAAAGAGTCAAATATGAATATAATAAATATATATACAAATTGATTGCACCCAATTATGTATACAATCAGACAAATAAGGGTATTTTATGGAGCAACACTATTATTATCCAATAGATATTCAGCTCGACATAAAAAAATAAATTAGAACTCAGCTATCTAACAAGATTTACATCTATTGATGGCCTAGTTGTACCAAAATTTAAAAAATAAATACGGACAACGTACGTTGGATTATATTGTTCCAAAAATATTTTATATGTTACCACTTGACATGAAAACATGTCATAGTAAAATTAAAATTATGTTTTTATTGCATAAGTGGTTAGTAGACAGAACGTTCCTATATTGATTGATTATTTATGTGAAACATTTGTTTATCTTTCATTGAATACATTTTTGTTATTTTCTTAGGTTAACCTTTCCTTTTATTTCTTTTTTATTTTGTTTACATTTTTTAGATCTTAATTTGAATAGGTACTTTTAATTTATTATTATTTATATTTTTTCTGTACATATGAATTTAAATTTTTCGATTTTCTGTGTTTTATTTTTTATCTTGTGATTACATTTATGAGCACACACTATTTATATATGTGTTTAAATTTTTTCTTATATTAAAAATACATTCGAGCAAATTGCTTTTCTTTAATTTTAATTGTATTATTTTACTATATTTTCTTCCTTTAAAGAAAAACCTTTAAACTCTATTTATCTGTTCATTATTTTAGTTTATTTTATGTTCATTATTTTATACGTATACAGTATTATATCTGTGCTTTTTTTATTTGATTATTAATTAAAACTATTGTCTGAGTATCCGATGACCAACTATTATTGAATAGTTTATCGGGACAAAATATATTTTTATACTTTGTTTTCTTTATAATGTAATAACGTGTATATTTTATTGAATAAAGATTCTTTAAATATATCTTTATAATGTATAAATATTGTAATAATGTGTTTATTTTATTGAATTAAACTTTTTGAAAAAAAAAAAACATAAAAAAAAAAAATACATTTAAAAGTGTATTAATTGAGAAGTTCTAGAGATAAATGGCATAGGCCGCAATATTTTACGTGTTGAATATACCCCTTACCCATAACTGACCCAAACCCATCCAATACATTGGTTATACGAGTATAATATTAAGTGTAGTATCTAGAGTTTCAAATCAATATCTTCCCTAGCAAAGGCACCGAAAATTCTCCCAATTAATTTTGTTTTGTGAATTAATTGGATCCTATGTACACAAGAAAATATTTACATTGTTATTCCTTCTATGACAGACTCAATCGCCGAAAAAAATATATTGCATTTTCAATTAAAAAACATTTGTTTTTAAAATATGTGAAGTTGAATAGATATAATATGTGAATAAACTCTTATTGTAATTTTGTATTTTTTATTAAAGTTTATTGGCAGATTTTTGTTTTTTATAAATTACGAGCTGCACCCGGCAATGATATGCTTTGGCTAGATTTGAGTACATACTCGTTTGTATTTATTAAATGAACACAATAAAATGTTTGATATCAATTATTGTATTTACTCGTAGTTCAAATTAAATACGAACGTATACATGAATAATTTTGGTTTTTTGGTTTCCATAAATTGTGAGGACAGAAAATATTGATAAATGGAAATTCGATCATTGTTTTCCTTTCACTTTCTTGCGATGCCTCCCCGATGCTGTACAAAAAAAAAGACAACTGCATGTCAGACCTTTTGTTAGAAAAGACAAAATTCACGTTTCGTTGTCCCGTTTTCCGCACTCAAAAGCCTACAGATTTTGTTTTTTTTTAGAAAGAGTATCAGAATAAAATGTTATGTATCGGTACGTTTTGCGTTTTTCAAAAATAGTTTGTATACCGTGCGCCCAAAGACAGCAGATAAAACTGTATCTAGTTCTCATAATAAA
Organism: Micrasema longulum; assembly: GCF_059751315.1. NCBI lineage: Eukaryota > Metazoa > Arthropoda > Insecta > Trichoptera > Brachycentridae > Micrasema > Micrasema longulum. Next base: position 1,618,031 of record NW_028277484.1, on the reverse strand, counting down.
CTATTTTTGCAAAAATGAAACAATAGGGACTCACCAATTGTAAATATATATAGTGGGTAAAAAAATCACTGCTCTAGTATCATAATCCAGAGAGAAAATACGGGAATACGTTTATATGAAGAAAAATAGAACCACGTTTTCTCTTAAGATCAAACATTATTAAGTATACTTACTAAACTTTACTTCATAATGGTTTTATATAACCGTAAAAACAGATAAGGTGTTCTTAATTAAAACTATCTACTATACACAAAGATGCGCCCGGAACTTTCTAAAATTATGACTCTTAACTCATGTCTAAGCGCTTAGTCCTGTTCTACGTGTATTTAGTCGTTCTTTAACCACCAGCCAGGTTTTGATGTGAGTTTTGACATTTAATTCGAAACCAGAATGCTTGGTTGTGTCGTGAAAGTGTGTAAAAACCGTTCAGATAAACGTAAAACATGATGGTGTAACCTTTCATTGGTAAGAATGTACCTAGGTACTTAATGATTGAATTCCAAAAGTTAAAATAAATTATTTTCAAGTATTGAATTTAAGTAGGTACCTAAATACTTGTTTACGGTGTAATTCCATATTATTAACAGATTATTTTCTAATATTGAATTCTTTTTGCAAATGTCAAACTATGCGCTACTTACCAACAGTGGTGCATTTTGTGTAAGAATCCTTTTTTCAAAAATGTATAAAATGTCTTAAAAAAAAAAATTTAATAAAAGAAGTAGGAAATGTCAGTTAAATTATATAAGCATTACTGAAAATCCATCAAAAATAAGTTTATATGCAGAAATAAGGAAATTGTAAGGAAATTAATCAATTTAGTATCTATCAACTTTTTTAATATACATCATCAAATTTTTCCAAATATTATGCATTTTAGTTTAATGCATTCCTGAAAAAATGATAAAAAAACACGTATATGCTTCTAACTTGTTGTTATTATTTATAAACCTTGAGGATGTAAATTGTAAAATTTTGCAAAAAACCGCACGTAAATTTGCAAAGTCATTCAACTGCGATTCATTTTTATATACAGGGTGTTCTTTTAACCCTGTCACATCTGAAACCACGATGATCATCATGGGCAATAAGACATATTAGCATATTTAAAAAAATATTTAGAACAAAGAAAATTTAAAAAAATAAAATATTAAACAAAACAAATGGTTGCTTACTTCTGCAGGGGAGAAGTGAGGAGAGCGCAGCCACGCATTTTTGGCGTATTAGACTTCCTCTCCCACCTCCTTGTTTCTCCCTTGCAGAATAAATTTAAAAAAAAATATTTTTATGTGCCAATATGTCTTCTTGCTCATACTGATCATCGTGGTTTCGGATGTGACAGGGTTTAATGAACACCCTGGATATATTTTTTTTTTATGAAACTATAACAAACTATCAGCAACAGTAGCATACACATTACGAGTAACAAAAACCATTAGAATTTTTTTTAATCTAGCAACAAAAAAAAAAAGGGTTGTAGTACCGTGGCTAGTGACACGGACTCGTGGATCAGAAACTTGGGCTCAAACCCCGCTCTAGCACAACTTGATTTCCATTTTATAATAGTGAGTTGAAATATCTAAGTGAAACGAAAGAAGGCTTTTATTTATTTTCTCATAAAAAAAAATGTAATTTAAAAAAAACTTTAAAATTACAATATATTTTACGCTCTTATATTGCTAGACTTTAATAATCATTATTGATTTCCTATTGTAATTTGTTAAATTAAAAAAAACGGTGCCAAGAATAAGCGTGGGTACTTTTTCGAGTTTTGATAAAATTGCGAAGTTATTCGTTACTAAGTTTATAATATACGATGTACTCAATGCTAAAACGTGTGGTAGTGACCAAAAGCGACTAAAAGCAACTAACACAAGAGTAGATACGATGATGTAAATACTCCGCTCTCTGCTCCCTTCTTACTTCATCTATGAGGCACTTTAAAAACCAGATTCATCGTCTGAATGAATTATGGTCAAAACATTCCCCCAAGTTCAAAACTCACTCACACTCTGACGTCCGGCGAGTATGTTTTTGCTTAACGTTTGAGGCTCGTTTACTTTCCGCCTAACTGATATTAATAAACTTGAATTTTAGCCTTAAGAACATTAAAATAATTTATTTTTTTTACTTGCAGCACGTGTTTTCTGAAGGAGTGAGAAAATTAATAGACTGATGACGTGTGCATTGCATTGCCCGTGCGTTGCATAAAAACTGTATTTCGGACAAGGGAATGGGGTTGTTTTATCATTGATATATTTTTATATCTATTAAAGCTTTTTAATCAACGCGCCACTTTGTGAACGTGTGGAGTGTGACTTTTAGTGCCTCAAAATCTGCAAAATGGTCACTGCTTCAGATTCTGGATTTGATTTCCGTAAATATTTCATTTTTTATGAAGCGTAAAACTAATCACATTACTTCTATGTAACCGGTGATCAAGATATGCTTCATTTGATGTACTTGTTAGGGTAAACATTTATTGAAAGATTATCCCGGCTTGACATTATTTTATTATAGTTATTTAGAATTATGGTGATCATAATTATTAAGTTACACGCAACGATGATTAATACTACTGACAATAGATTTATTTTTCGCGCAGTACAATTGGGTAAGGATAATTTATAATCAAGAGCTATAGAGATTAGACAGCATGTGTTCGTCAGGAGACTATCCGCGTAGAAAAGAGAGCAGTATATGGTATTTTTCCAGTATGAAAAGTTTGGAAAGCGCCCTCTGTTGACTGGTCTTGCATTTAAGTTGTTCAGGCACATAGATCTCTTTCCAGTTGATAGCGATATAACAAGAATGCATCTGACTCTAGTCAGTTACATAATAATGCAGTGCCCTATGTGCTATCAGGCGCGGATAAGGGTATTACGAGTATGATGGTTATGCCGAGAGATTTAAGTACTTAGTTAAAGTTACCCCTCCTTAAAGTCATTAATTAAATATGTAATGAATAAAATATATCTCCTGTCCAAAACAAGGAAAAGTAATTTATAAATTGTTTTATCCGATCCATCATCAAAAGATTTACGATTCTTACTGAACTAACCAAAAGTTTCTTTATGCTAATAAATAGAGCTGTTCCAAAAACGTGTTAATTTATAAATCATCAAAATACTTTTGTGTAATATTTTTGTTTTCAATTCCATAAATGAATAATTGCATTTGCATAAATATTTTAAATCATTGATTATTCAAACGTTAATATTATAATTTACAAAACTTTCAAAAATCAACATACCTACATTTCGTACAAAATAATATATCACATACAAAGCCACTTGTTATACATGAAATACATTTAATTATTTTTTTCCAAATAAATGTTAAAATTTGAGAACTAAATAGTTTTTTAAAATTTATTTACTGAATTTTCAGTCCACTTAATTATAAAAATAATATTAAAACAAGTATAATTAAAAGAAAACAACTAAAAAAGATCAAAACTAGGACAAAACAAAAAAATAGTACAGGGTTTTACACTGCATTATTTATATAGTCTGCATTTGTATACGAATACAGTACCCCTCATGCACTATCGATGGATGGGATAAATTATAATAAGGTAAATTTATTATTCATTTATTAATAAGGCCCCGGTAGTGTCGTGGTTCAGACGCTCGACTCACGCGCGGGAGGTTCCGGGTTCGATTCTTGGTGAGAACATCAAATTAAATTAGATTTTTCTTTATCCTGGGTGGTGCTGTAATTTACCGCTGTAATTATGCCTCCTGGCCTGTAGTGTTGCAAAAAACAAAAATGAAATCATACAACAACAAAAAACCTTTTTATCAGTATTTGATGTTGCAATGTAGTACCCAGTACACCACCGGGAGGGGATAGGGGGTATGATGATGGTAACTGTAAAATTTAACCAATCTAAAAAAACGGACGTTTCGATTCCAGTTTTGAATAAAGGAAGTTATATTTTGCAGTAAATTATATCCATAGGTATCAAAATGTTTATATTCTATGCAAAAAACATATAAGAAAATAAATATTGAACGTCCATAAAAAGTTGTTCTATTGATAATTTATCGATAACCTAAACTCCATGTCGTTTTTTGGGATGTTTTGTTGAAGCATATCTTGTAAGAAAATGCCTTAACATGCGAGAAAACCGGTATGAACCCGTATATGTTTTGGTCCGAATTCCTGAAAATCCTTAGTGGAAACAGGATCTCAATAGTGATAAGGAATTCACTGAAAATCTACTATGACATTAGGATATTTTATTGAAGTATTTTATGGTAGGGTTTCTATTAAGAAAGCGATATTGGAACTCATTTTTGTAATTTTATTTACATTATTATATTTTTTTATTTAAAAAAAAATATATCTTAAGTTAGCTTATATTACAATACATAGTACACAAACTAATATTTACACCTCTTTTACCAACATATCTATTTACATAATTTTAGAGTAGGTACAGGTAACATTTTTTAAAAAATTCATTGAAACTTTTTTCATTCTTCATACATTCAACATCATCGTTATTTCCTTTTCCGCACCTAATGGTGTATAGGGCACTGCATTGGTACACCAATCGCAGCGTATCTTGATATTTTTTGTTACATGAAAGTAAGATGATCAGTCTTACGTTTTAGGTACCAGTCAGGGACTATGAAGTATTCTGGTCTGAAAACACCCTTTTAAATCAATATTACATATCAACCATGTTGGGAATCGAACCCGAGACCTCTCGCATGGTAGGCGTTGACCATTAGACCACGATGCCGACACGTTCAGGCATCTCTTAATACATTTTCAAACCTTTAAACATTATACAATGTTGAGATTCTGTTTTTTTTAATGGTAGCCTTATTCTATCCTTTTTTCTGGTAATAAAATTATGAAAATTTTAATTTAGCGCTATCTTATTGATGAAGTATTTAGGCATTGGATTGTTCAAAAATTTAAATATTAAAACAAGCATATATCAGACTTTTTTTTATTGCTATCCAATTAATCCAAGATCTTCTCACATTTTTTAATTTTATAATACCTACTTTTCTTAAGTAATATTCTCATGGCTCTGTTTTGAAGTATTTCCAATTTATTTAAATTTCCGTCATTGGCTAAAAATAATACTCTTGAGCAGTTATCTATATGTGCAATGACTATAGTTTTATATATGAGTTCTGCTGTGTTTCCATGTATTTTATTCATTGTATTGTATTTTATTTTTACATTTATGTATATTTCTTAAATATCCTTTATAGAATCAACGAAGTATCAATTTCAGGGACCGAATTTGATTGAATATTTTTTTACTTTTATTTCAATGTTGTTAAAGCCGTTACGACATTTAATTAAATAATAATTATATTTATTTTTGAATAAGTTTATTTCTTGTTGATCAACAGTAACAAATTTAATATTTCTTGTTGATTGATTTGATGTTTATTTTGTAGAACTCCATATTTAAACTTATAATTAGAAATCAAACACTGATTTGAGTCTACTGAACACTTTATTTTATTTTTACAAATATAAACATATAAAAATAAAAACTTCGTGACAATTGTTTCGCCTTATTAGGGCATTTTCAAACGAATGTGAAGATTATTAGGATTGAATGTCTTATATAGTTATATAATTCAAGGTTTATATTTGTAAAAATAAAATAAAGTGTTCAGTAGACTCAAATCAGTGTTTGATTTCTCATTATAAGTATAAAATATTTCTTTTATTTTTGTCTCATTCTAACTAAAATACCAAAAAAAGTTAACTGAAAAAGTTTTAAATTATTTAATTATTTTACATAAATGGCATAAATTGCCTTTAACATATATTGAACATAAATATGAAAAAAAAAAAAAACATATATAAAAACATAACAAAAAAATATAAAATTGCATAACTATAACAATAGTAACAAGTAGGTAAATACACATAAGCAACCAAAAATACACATAAGCAACCATAAATACATGAATATGAAAAAACAAAAAACATTCTTAAATATAAAGAAAATTTTAAGAATAATATTGCGAGAGAAAAAAAGGAAACAGATTCGTTTTATAACTATCAAGTCCAGAACCAAATATATCAGCCTTGTCGTCATACTGATTGCCATGTCTATGGAGCCTAGGGATAGGCGAGTGCATGTGATAGTGGGTTATAGAACTTGCAGAACAAAAAGGAGATCTGTGGCGATAATTATTAAGTAATAATTGTTGCGTTTTCGTCGAAATGGACAAAATGGGTGTCATGAAAAGGGGACATCAAACAACTTATTCTGACTATATTGACAAAACGCAATTACGTATTTATTCATTCAAAATTACACTCGTTTAAATATGAATGAACTTATTAAGGCTTTTGAGGCTTCCCGTGTTAAGCCATAATAATAAATCATTATTTTAATTTAAATATTTTCTTTACTTTTGTGATACAAATCGCTCTGATATTGTCAGAATTATTTCAATAGTTCATTTAAAAACTGTAAATATCTAGAATAGTAAACAAAATATTGATAATACTTATTTATTTATAAACCACTTAAACGTCGACTGGTTTCGAGGTTACTTCCTCAACTTCAGGACTTGAACCAACTTAGAATTACTCGCGTCGCTATTTATATTATCACATATTTTAAGAAAGAAACAGAAAAATAAAAGAATGGTAAAGTGTGTGGGAAATGAGTATAATAAAATTATAACGGGAATATGTTTAAAAAAAGACAAAGTTCAATTGAATTATTTTTTTATTACGAGGTGTTTTTGTTTAATGTATTTATTTCAGATTTTTCTAAATTGTCTAAACAATGACCATTTTTATGAACATATAAAATTTCTACACCCGTTCCTTGATTAAAATTATGGTCATAGGAACCGGTCGATGTAAAACTAAAAAATTACAGTGTTTTTAACAAGTTTATAAATAAATATGTATAAAATGTTATCTCACATAGTGAAGAATATTTTTGACACTAAAAATTATTTTAATTGTCTAAAAATATAAAACTGAAAGAAATTGTTTTTAAAATGGTTGCTTGGAACAAACTTATATGGAGCAATAAAACCGCTAAGTAGAGCGTACAAATGTTTAAATAAGATAAATAATTTACAATTTATTTTTTATTGTTTACATTAGGACACTTTAAGATAAATTATGTACCAAAATAGTTAATTTTACTAATAAATTAATTTTTTCGTTTCGTTCATAGTCCGTTAAACTTGAATCAAAAAACATTATTATTATTTATTCTGTAAAAGATTTTCCGGGCAATCAAAGCGCTAAATAGCTAAAAAGTGAATTGACGATCCTCTTTGATAAGAGTCCCAGGATGTAAAGGTCCTTTACAAGTTCCGCTTTTTAAAACGTATACAAAATGTTTAATCTCCGGGGCCCCTTAGGACAAAATTTTGAAAACATTTACGGTTATTATGCCTTTGATGTATGTTTGTTCTTTGATCTTAAATACATGTGAATATCGTAAATAATAATTTGGTAATAAAGACAAAATTTCAATAGAATTTAATCGATACGCGTTTTATAAATGCTGTCCTTTGATAAATACAAAAACGGTATTTTTCTTGCTTCTTTCAAATTCACTCGTAATTGAAGATTATAGACATGATCTGACGCTTACAGGTAACCAATCGCCAGTTGTCGCTTTTCCCGTAATAAAAAGATATCGCTGTTCGCGTGTTGTATAGACTGACTGAGGCTTTTGAAAAAATTCTGCTGGAGGATGTCATTAACATTACGAGAGAATACGATATTCCTGCATCAATAATCAAAACCATTTATAATATTGACAAATATGGGAAAAGAGAAAGGAAGAAGGAGACTTAACCAAGAAGATACCCACTGCAAGTGGTATCAAACAGGGGACAGTCTTAGTCCTTTCCTTTTTAACATTATTATGGATAAAATAATAGAGGAAGTGACTTCTTTGGGCCTGAGTTACAAAGTGAAAAATAATATAATCAATATGGTATGTTGCGCTGACGACGCTGCAATATTAGCAGAAAACTAATATGATCTACAGAAAATGCTTTGTAAGTTACAACATGCTTTAAAAAAATAGAATATGACGAAACATTAATGGTACTTCTGTTTTAAATTAACATTTTACGGAGTTTCATGTCCTGTGATCATTTACTTTTCTTATTGCCTCAGCTATTCTTAAGATTTAAGATATTACTTCTTGATTAGTTCTAATCATGCAATATATGTGTTTAAGATTAGTCGAAAGATTGTCATAGATGACTTCAATCTCTGCATTTTTACTCTTCTTGATGTGAGAGATTCCTCTTTCTCTTACGAAACATAAGATGAAGTTAATGAAGTTACCACATAGTCTAATTTTGTTCTCAAACACTTATTGTCAAAACTGCAAGCGATTGTTCTAAAGTTTTCTAAAATGTCCGAGTTAACATCCATTGGCAAACACCAGCGCAATGTAAAAAGTGAATTATCAGCGTTTTGTATTAGAACAACTGTAGACTAGAATATAGAAATATAACGTACTACCAAAACCAATAAAAATGTATGCCATGGATTTGCAAAAATTAATTGTGTTTTCAAAGTCAATATGAATATTGTGGAGAAATGTTTTCAAACATAACTTCAATTATTATTATTTTTTTAATATGTCCCTACAAAAACGCGACATGTTTTGCCTTAATAATTGTTACGTCAAGATTCGTAACGACGTTCTATTTAAATTTAAACGGTCACAAACAAAGTCCAAAGTTTACACGAATCGTGACGTATTAGTGGCGTGACCAATGTAATGGACCGTTTACGTGGGAATTCGAAATTGTAAATTAAAAATTTTTTTTTTACTCGACAGTATTTCATCATTTTATTGCTTTAAAAATGCTTTAAATAATTAATATTTCCCTATTCCTGGCAGCATACATTTTTAAATGTTCCAAACTTAAAGCTCTTTGTATGTAAACCATCAATACTTGTGTAAAGTTATTCAAAATATCTAATATCATCAACAATTTCGATTCTAGGCCTATTGTTGTGATTGGGTAATCGGAGTTAGGATAGGATTTATTGAGCCATAAACAATTATTACTGTTATCAAATATTTTGAAACAATTGATGAAACAACATACCGCCAAAACAATTGTGAATTGAATGTAAAGTATATGGCTTTTTATTTTATGTGTGGAAAAATATCAATATTTATTATTATTTTGGTTGATTAATATAATAACATAATTAATATATGTCTTTTTTTTCTATACAATCAACTTTTATAATTTTTTAATGTTATAGCTGTTACTTTTCAAAAAGGGGACTAGCTCTTGTGTTTGAAGAGTGACTTACACTGTTAAATTTATTTAGTAATTTGAAGTTATGTGATTTCGAACACACAAGCGAAAATAATTACAATTATACTAAATAAAAAGAAAAACAGAAAATAATAATACAAATTAAAATAGAAAGCTGCTTTTACTCGGGTTCAAAAATTTCTTTAAATTTACTTTGAATTTATTTACTGATAATATATTAGTTTTAATAGTTTTTAGTTCATTATTGAGATTATTTTAATTTTTTGTTTTTTTTTTGCATTTCAAAATGACAAAACACTCCATCCATGTACTCAAAAACCGTTTTAAAACTATTTTTGAAATAAATCTTTTTTGAAAATTTTTTTTTATTTCAATTTCATAAATAGCAAATTGAATTGAGTTGAATTCTGCTTCTTGTATTGTCTCTTTGGAAATTATAAAAGACGACTTATGGTGGATATTGTCATTCTTCAGGACTAAATTGCAATTACACGAAAAGTGAAAAAAAACGATAAATACACACAATTGTATAAATCTAGTTACAAACATCTATTGCCACTGTGGTATTTAATATAAATTTTACATCAATTTCTAATGTTATAATAATGAGGAATTCCACTGTTTTCTAATTATTTTTTTCTATTAGCGTATTATTTAACTAATCAAAAATATATATTATTTTTTTTGTGTGGTATTTACAAAGCGCGCCAAATGACGGTAATCAGTGTGTCACTTTTCAGTAGTGACGTCATAAAACGGTTGGCGTTCTTACTTTCACTGACCGCGGTAAGTTGTATTTCTCCAGCCAATAACAAAACTGACAAGAATCTATGGAATATTGCTTTGATTACTTCATTTATTTGATCGTAATTTGCTCATTTCTATGTTATAGTTGTTTTTACGAACGTTTCGAACGTACGAAAGTTGACATAATCTCTGGTTGAAATGTCAACAAAGTATTATTTGCCGGATTTCTATACTCTTTTTTTTCTATGGTCAAAACATTCCTTACAAGGTGCGGGGGCTTTAAACCGGAAACCGGAAATACTACACGTAGTTATAAGGAGTGACGTCATTATGTACGATTTTAAAATGAATACTATTTTTAACATTTTTTTTTTTTTTTTGTGTGCGTTTTTGAGATATTTCATCCTACTCCAAATTTATTAAATATTCACTTGTACACGAAAACATTTTTAAAATTTAATTCCGGGATGGGCTGGAATTCCTCATTGTTTTGAAAGATAACTTACATCTACCGTTGCCTTTATACACAAGGCATCAAAATGAAGTACATATTTTTCGTCTTGTGCTCTATCTGGTGTCACCGACATTGTCAATCATTTCTAAAAAGGCCTCTCTGTCTTACGCTGCCCGTGACAACTCTTCCACACCTTGTATTCCGGTCCAGTCTCTAACGTCGCGCAGCCAAGACGTAATCACGCTTTTTTCAAGTATTTAACTACTTCAATTTAATCAAGTCACTGTGAAAATATTGTTTGTACTTTTCACAATTATACTATTATATATTTGACAGTAATATTATGACAAAATGTAAATTAAACAGGTAACAACGATAATATGCTTTCACATAAAATTTAGTTAACTGATAAGTTTTATTCCCATGGAATTGGGACTTACGTCTCAAATAATGAACAATAAATTTATGATGTAAATATATAAATCAAATAAATAATAAAAACAAGCAATACTTCAAAAGAGAAATTGAAATCTGGCCAAAAAAAAAAACAATAAACGAGATAAAAAAATATTTGAATGACATGTGAAATATATAATTTTAAAAAAAATTGACAACAAACCGTCTTACTAAAAACAGGTTTATAGATAGTGAAGAGGACTCTTTATTTTATTTTGTATAAAAAATGTTATATATGGCATATTAATAAAAAAAAAAAAAAACTTCCCTTTGATGGGAACCTGATGTCTCTGGGTATTATTAACTGAACAAAAATTTTTGTACTGTCCTTTCCAATCCAAATTGTTTTTTTTTCAATGAAATTAATTGTGTTCGTGAATGCCTACCGAATACACATTTTCTTTGTTTTTGATTTTTAAAAATAATTCAAACTGTGATCGCCGTTGTTTAGATTTTTTGGAAGCTAAAAAAAAAATTCAACCTCAACACGTAGTAAATGCCAGTAAGGCTGAGTTGGTGCAATTACCTTGCCGTATATATTTAAGGAGATGGAGATAAGTTTTTCTGAGGAAATCACGAATGCAGTATAGGAGAAGTTCTAAAATCTGTAGAAACTTGGGCGACGTATTAACGTCCGTATTCGGATACGCTAAGCAAAGTACATTCGACTGTCGCCTTCAATTTGTTCTCTGCATCAGATTAGAATGTAATTTGCTCACCGTGAGTGTTTGAATACGGACATAAGACGATTCATTTATAGATTCGAACTTGCACGGCAAAATGTGTACGTTCGATTTATTTATCCCCTTGATTAGTTAAAGAATTTCCATTGCATAAGCCGAAAACTTGTTTTGATGCATGTTATTCGATCATTTTACACAAGATCTAACAGACAAACGATAAAAAAGAAGACGTCTTGGAGCTGTCACGAGTAGGTATTTGTATATTCAATGACAAACTTCAAATTAGTCAGCCAAGAATGTTACCTAGGGTCGAATTAATTCCGCCCACTCATTTATATAGTACAGTTCTATATTAAGAACACTGGCCATAACCTTTAGATTTGAAGTAACTTATTGCACATACATACGTATAGAAGATACGTAGAAGACCAGATTGTTATCTAATTGATTAAGTGTCTAGCTGAATTCTTATCCGTCCATATGTTTGATAAATACATTTATATTGCTACTAGATACAGTACTTCTGTGTTACAAAAACTATTTTGGTTACCAACTTATTTGTCGTGAAATCGCTTTGAAATATTATAAAACGTAAATTATTATTATTTTATCTTAGATAAATAAAGATATGCTAGTTTTGCCTGCTAGTTGTGCTAGACTGCAAAAAATCATTATTATTTTACCTCAAACTGCATACGATTCTACAACAAGATGCCCCTTGAAATTCAGGCTTTGTCAATTATTTTTTTTAAAGATTTTTTTTTTTTAAAGTACAGGCTGTTTGGAAAGAATTATTGTACAGTCGAACAATATTTGCAGGCCAAGACAGCTTGGCATTAGATTCGTGTTTATTGATTTAAGTTTGTTGATTTAAATTTTTTCGTTTGTTAGGTTTAATTTACTAATTGTTGAATGGTATTATATAGTTATCATTTATTGACGTTTGTAAGTGATTCAATAAATCCTATGTAAAGAATATATTAAATTACCAATAAATTAAATTAAATTACAAAATCATTAAGTTACTTGGTTTCGCTTATTAAAATTGACTAGAAATTAGGGAAATGGAAAGTGAAGGAAAAATGTTTTCTCTGGGAAGGGAACTAATTTTAATGTTTAAATAGAATTGTTATAAAAACTGTAAACTCGCAATTTATAGTTTATTTAAGCAATTGAATAAAAAGAAAATGATTCTGAAATTAATATAAAAACTGCAGAAAACTGTAAGTGTCGAAAAAATTTATGGTTCTAGGTTAAATAAATAAACTTAATATGTTTTTAAAATCATGATAAAAAAATCAGTGTACATAGTTTATTAATTTATTTAATTTCATGAAACCAACACAGTCATATGAATAAATAAAACATACTGAATTATAACAAATAAAACAAACAAGTACGGGTATCACATACGAACAAAAATATAAAAAACAAAACGTACAGCTCGCTAGGAGTGAAATGAACTGGGATGGGAAAACAGGAAAGGAAGACAAAAAGGGTAAAATAGAAAGAATAAGTAAATATAAAACAAGGCAAAAAGAAATAAAATGAATATAAATACAAACATACAAAATACACACAAACATATACATACATACACGCACACACGTGCAAACACACCCTTATATTTTTATATATATACACACATGAGCATATATTTATTTATTTTACAGAAACAAACAGTTGACAATGATATAATAACATAAAAAAATACAATTTAAAGACAGACCGGCGAAGTTTCTAAATAAAAATCATACGTATTAAATTGTGGTACAACAAATGGGTGTATTTAGAGCAAATTTAGAGGTGTGTTTGTGTGTTTTTGTATGGGAGTAAGTGTTTAGGTGTGTGTAAGCGTGAGCATCATTAAATAGCAAGTGGGAGCGTATCGCAGCCAGAAAAAAATGAGTCTTAATGTTTTCATAAATAATTCAAGGGGCATATTAAATATATCAATAGATGAAAAAAAAAGCATTATAGTTTGAACAAGAACGATAGAGGAAGGAGTGTTGTGCATAGTTAGTGCTACAGACTGGTAGATGGAATAAATATTTATTTTTTATCACGCAAAAGGTGACATGAGGATTAATTTTTGAAAATATGTATGTATTTGTGAATGAATATGCATACCCAAATACACATATATAAATATACTTTATAATAAAAGAAAGAAAACTTATTAAAAAAAATGAAATCATCATCATCATTTCCTTTCCGCACTTAATGGTGCATAGGGCACTGCATTGGTATGCCAATCGCAGCGTGTCTTAATTTTCTGGATTCCATTAAAGCATAAAGAAAAAGAAAAAAATTTATAAAAATAGTATGTAAAAAGAAAAAATGAAATTAATGATGAAAATATCGTTTTTTTTGGTTTCTTAGTTAAACATATATTTCAGTCGAAAGAAAACATGATTACGAATTCCAAACAAATGCCTTTTGTTATTGTACTTAGATAGCGACTGCGGAATAAATTTAAATGTAAACTGCTCCTATTTCGTTACACCCTGTGAAGTAGTCTGATAATACAATCAACCTCGAATATAGAAGAGACATACTAGTACCTAATACACATTTTGCCCACCGTGTGCTAGTTGTGATTGAACTGAGGAACTATTCGCAATACGCCAAAATCATAATGTCAATTCGACTTTTAATTCGTTATTAATGACCGGTTTTGTATTATGCATGAATCAAGTGTCTGCCTAAAGAAATTAAAGAAAAAAGTAGTTTAAAATCGCAATGTAAATGGAAAACGGTTCGAAATATTAACATATTTTTTTTTATCATTCGTATGGAGAAAGTTATGGTGTTTTCAATTTTTAGTCACATAATGTACTAAGAATTATTTCTACATTTTTTATCGTGCTGTGATCAACATTCTGTTATGGAAAATATGAAATTCGGGATTTGATTATTATCAAGACCAGTACACAGTTTAATCAGGTAATCAAACGGCTAAGTATTTACGTCCAGCTAAATACTATTAAAATGGTTTATTACGCACTTGTACAGTCATCGCTTTCCTATGGAATAATTGGATGGGGGGAGCTAATAACCAGCATATTGAACCAATAGAAACTTTTCAAAAATTTGTTTGTAAAAATAATGCTTCACAAAAATCACACTTTTCCCTCTTTCCAATTGTTCCAAGAAGCTAAACTTTTAGATATACGACAAATGTATTGGTTTCAATGTTTAAAATATATATTTAAGAGACAAAAATTATTTACAAGTAACTCAAATAGATCAAGTCAAAGAAGGAATCGTGTGTTAGAAATACCACATTGTAAAACGAGGCTAGCACGGAGACATGCATATTTTTTAGGCCTAAAAGTTGTTAATTCCCTTTTTACTGATAATATTTCATTGATCCCAAACTTTCAAAATTTTCTTTCTTTTAAAAAACACGAACTATCCTGGATTCAAACTAAAGATATGAACTCTTTTTTTCTATGATATATTTGTTGCCCTTATTATTATTTTTTTTTTATATTTTTTATTTCCTTCTTTAATAACTATAAAATAAAACCTCAAAATCTTTTAAAGAATATTTTCTTTTCTCTTTATGTTACACAAAAATATTAAACCTGTCTATTTATTATACGAGCAAAAATTCATGAACATTTCTTGTATGCCCATGAACAGGCTATTTTATTTGTTTACTATTTTTACTGTTAATGTGTATTTCATTTCTCTGTAATAATCCTTTATTTCTTAATACTCTGTTTTACCTCTTATGTTTACTGTAAAAAAAAACAAACAATTTAAATAAATAAAATAAAAAAATTAAAAAAATACATTCATCAATATGAAATATAATGTTTTATTAAATAAGAGCTTACGAGATTAAACAACTATTCTAAAATAATAAACCTAACAGTTAATAACGTTACTATTATGGTAAAATAATATTTTTCTTTATTGGATTGATTTGATTTATGCCACTTTTCTATTAATAGAGAAATATATTTTTTTTTTACATTTTTAAAGTAATAAAGGTCTATAAATTATTGGAAGCATAAAAAATATTTTTTAATTTATAATTTTCAACTCCCGCAAAAACGGTCGTTCCATTGGTAACGCCCCTAATACGTCAAGATTAACATTTATGAGTTCCTGCCCATTAATATTTGTTTAGAACATTATTACAAATCTTGACGTCACAACAACCAAGGCCAAACACGTCGCGTTTTTCTAGAAACGTATTTTTATTAAATTTCTTTTTTACATTTATGTATGAAAAAATTTCTTCATAATATCCATATTGATTTTGAAAGTACAACGAATTTTTCCAAATCTATTTCAATTATTTTTATTGGTATTCGTAGTATGTGATATTGTCCGGTACTAATTTCCGAAAGCGGGTGATAGAAAGGAATGGAGACGTTTAGAAGAGGCCTTTATCCAGCAGTGAAGAGAATAAGGCTGGAGAAGAAGAAGAAGGATACTAATTTCATTGAATTTTTTTTTGGTATATTTTTGATAGGTACCCGTAATACTAAATTGGAAAAAACTCTTTTTAATAAATATTTATTTAAAAAAAAAATTTAACTTAAATAGTCTTTAATATATTATTAGCTAAATAGAAAAAATAATTTGTTCAAAATGCGTTTTGTCCTCTCTGCCTACCACTACGAAGAAACGGAATGATGGTTTGTTCCGTTCATTTGAATATCATATTTGCTAGATCCATTTAAATTAACAAACATTAAAAATTAAAAGTTTTAATAAATAACACAATTTTTTTTATTCATCTTTTCTCATTTTAATTAGAATTTGTAAATATTTTTTTTTGTTAATTCAATTAAGATTAAAAATATTTGCACTTCTATGTACAAAGATGATATTGGTAAATTGAAAAACAATTTTGTCAAAAGACTTTGTCCTAATTATTTAAAACGGGAATGTCTAAATAAAAGCGGTTTATCTCTAAACGGAGTAAATAACTACACTTTGTAGAATTTGAACAAAGTCCTGTTGCTTGAATAAATAGAGGCCCTACCAAGTTAAGCCTAATTGATCACAGCTAAGCTTTAGGGAAAAGCTTTTTATAATTCTCTGTTAAGATTAAAGTAATGAATTATAAATTATTGATAACGAATTTTACTCTTTTTGTAAATTCTAATACTAATGTATTTTTTAAAATTGGCTTCGGCCCTATTTTATAAACTCAATTAAAATTACGCTTGTTGATTTATTATTTGATTTCTTTTTATTTTAGAATGTGGGGAAGGGTCATTTTTATTGGTTGCTCAAGATTTTTGTCAGTTTACGGCATAACACACCAACATTCTAAAGGCCGAAAAAATGTATAAAGTTTATCAGGTTACATCGCTTTTAATTTACTTTTAGCTTATAACCGTTTTAAAAGAAGCAAATGATTATTAATTACTTTATCAGCATTTTTTCTGAGAAGATTAAAAAAAAAGCTATTTTATGAATTAAAATTAACCGGATACCTACTTAATGATCTCCCATTGTTTTGTAGCGTATTTGTGGATATTTAAAAAATAATGTTTATATCTAATTTATGTTTTTTTATTTTTTTATTATTGCGCGATTAAAAAAAAACAAAATGGCAAAATCGTATGATTCCCTAACTTTGCGTTCGTTTTCCCAGACTACAGCCTTAACTGTCATACAGGGGAACTAAAATGAGGTAAATGTACTGACCATGTGTATTTGATTAATAAAAAAAATGACAATACTGCAATGAGGTAAAATAAAAGCTTTTATGTTTTCTTTTCCACGGTTTGATTGCAAAGAAATATAAAATGTTTGGTAAATTAGTTTTTTTAAAATTGATGAGTGAAACTGAAGAAAGATACAAATATTTATAAATAGTTTTGGGAAAGGGGTGGGCAGTTTTATTAACTGGCATCTAAAGCGATTGATAAGAACTGATCGTGTTATCAATAATCAAATAACTTTGAATCAGGGGTGGTATTCTGAATCTTCCCTACCCCTTACAGAGTGATTAATTTGGGGGTTTTATTTTTTTTAATACGATGACACCTTACTGCATAAAATAGCCACAGTGATGATTAAATATCAAATGACGTATAAAACTATTTAAAAAACGGATAAGAACTAATACGATTTGGTCAATTCAACCTAATTAAATGTGTTGAGTAATGCTTAAAGTCGCAATAATGTTCTAAATAAAAAACATCATGTTTGATTTCACGTGTTCATATTTATTTGACGTATAATTATCAGTATGACCAGATATGAAGCAAAGGGTAAGAGAGTAGAGATGATTAAGAATTGCACCCCTGCGGTGCTTTTCTGAACCGCTCTAGCGGCCGTAGAAAACACTTTTATTTACATACAAAATACGAGAGTTAAAAGTTATTTCTATATCCCTGAGAGCGTTTAGAATATCACCTATGGGGTGCTATTCTGAATTACTCTCGCGGCACAAGAAAACTGTTTTTCTTATGTATTTTGTACGTAAATATACGAGATATTACGGTCGCGAGAAAGTTTGGAATATCAGCCCTGGGGTGGTGTTCTGAACGCAAAAGCGCTCGTAGAAAACGTATTTTCCACGCGTATTTACGTTATAAAAACACGCTAGTAGAGCGATCTCTTCGCGAGTAATTCCGTTCAGAATACCACCCCTGGTGTGCCAAAGCCGTTCCCTCTAAACCACCAGATGCGGATAAGGGTATAATCATGGTGTTCAAGTGACATGCTTAAACAAAAAATAACAAGATAAAACAGTCTATTGAATATTGTTTTAAAAAATATTACTACAATTATGTTTTTATTTTACTCTACGGTATTTATTTATTTATTTTACACTTTATATACATATACAATTTATATAAATATATAGGGGCAGGCATATTGCCTAAAGGAAATTTCTTCCTACCTACCCAAAACGTTCAGTTTGAGAAAATTACAAGTACATGGACATATTTTAACAGATTACAATTTCATTTAACAATCAAAAACCAAAAATTAAAAAAAAAAAACTACAAAATTACAATATGCTACGAAGAGAGGAGAGGAGAAGAGAGGTGATATGATTGAAAGAAGAAGGAGAAAGGGACAACTCAAACATTTAGGTAGTGATATTTCAATCTTGATTTAAATGTAAATAAAGAAGAGGGGGCCTCTAACATTAGTGGGTAGGTTATTTCACAATTGAGCAGCTACTACTATGAAAGTGGAGGCAAGAAAGTAAAAGCGATGAATGAGTATTAGAAGGGTTCTATCGTGACTAGAGCGAAGAGATACTCCATGTTGTGATAGAGGTTGGGAAGAGCTCTCTTAGATAAACAGGCGAAGTGGGATTATTTAAAATATTGTAAAGAAGTGATATAATGTGAATGTTTCTTCTATGCCTGATACTGAACCAGTGTAGTTTCGTGTGGTATTCGGTTATGTGGTCAAATTTGCGAAGGTTAAAGATATAACGTATTCAAACATTCTGCAATCGTTCCAACTTATCAAACAGTTCGGAATTAGCATCTGGGTAACAGACATCTGCATAATCAAGTGGAAGAAGTAAGCTCTGGACTAATGATTGTTTAACATTAATTGGCAAGAAAATCTGCAATCTATTAAGTGAATGCAAACTGCTAGAAAGTTTGTGACTATTTTCGGGCTGTAATCTGGTAAAACGCTCGCAAAATTACGAAATCATATGATTTGCCTTTTTAAAACGAATCTTTTTTTTAAATCGCGCAATAATAAAAAAAAAAAAAAAAACATAAATTACATTAAAACAATATTTCTAAATGGTATTTCTGTTAAAAAATATACTTTAAAGTTCTATGTAACTAAAATATAATTACTTTTAGACCGGCAGATTAAGCCATTTCAAATTTATACTAAACTAAGCTATCTAGGATCTCAATAAAGACTAAGTACTGGACTAAAATTTGTTATAATAATTTGAAGATAATAAATTGAACATGAAAGTGGCAGAATCGAATTTTTAATTTTTTGTTTTTGAAAAGAAATACAAAAATTTCAAGTCAACATACATTTTTGTGAGATTTTCCTTTATTTCCACGTAAATTTTTTTTTTTTTTTTTTCTTTGAAAAAAAATAATATTTGCGTTCTTATAATTTACGCAAATATTTAGTTTTGAGGGCCATTTTCAACGAATTGTAAATAACTCACTAGTAGAAAATGGGAATCAAGTTGGGATAGAGTGGGATTCGAACCACGGACCTTCGATCCGTGAGTCACTAGCCACGGAACCACAACCCGATTCGTAACACTTAAAAAAAAAATGGTAACATTTTAGTTAAAACTTATTTTTTATACGATTTTTTTTCTTTTTTTTACAAAAAAATATAATTTTGGTTGTAATACTTCATTTAGAACATCATCTTATTTACGTTTTTGTGACCTTCAGACCTGCTCTTATCGTTTTCGGTTTAACCTGATCATGCCACTCTTATTAATGAAAATACCAAAATTTTTGAAGGAAGTTATGAAAGGAATTTCTGTGCCATTTGTTTAAAAATGGGGAGGGTAGGAACATCTACTTTAGAATAATTTTTTTACTACTAAGAAGTACAATTTAGGTTTTCATTGGATTTATGAGAAGTCCATTATTTTTTGGTCCACGAAGAGATATGCTCGAGTTCATGGTAGACATTTTTTTAGAAGCGTAAATGTCACTTAACTTAATTTTACAAATTCTGGACCTTTTTGAGACAGAAGGTCGGTTTTCAAGAATGTAGTTGATAAACATTTCACTAAAGTTTACTCTAGTCAACAAGTTTCTACCGCAAATATAATTTAGAGTTAGATAAATTACTTAAGTTTTAATTAGCATTTCCATATCACACAGCTACATTGTATTTGACACCCGATGTAGATACATAATAATATGTAGTGTATTTGTCTTAACTGCTGCTTTGCTTTGGAATTTTATAAATTCAATTATAGTTTTATTTGTTTGTTTTATTAATTCAAACGTAAAGTACGAAATATACGCGCGGTTTATTGCTAAAATCAATATCATTCAAGCAACCGAAAAGAGGCTGGTGGGAATTAGTCACAATTTACATAATATAAATGTCTTAAGGCTGGTCTGATAAAAAATCATCATCGTCATCATCATTCCCTTTCCGCATCTAATGGTGCACAGGGCACAACATTGGTACACCAATAGCAGCGTATCTTGATCATTTTTGTTACAAGAGGGCAAGATGATCAGTCTTACGCTTCAGGTACCAGTCCAGGGACTATGAAATATTGTGTAAAAACATCTTTTTAAATTAATATTTCATGCCAACCATGTCGGAAATTGAACCTGAGACCTCTTGCATAGTAGGCAAATGCGCGGACCATTACAGTACGAGGCCGACAAATAATATGGAAAGGAACCAATTTTGTCAAGTCTCATCTTTCAAAACCGCGCCATTGACTTTTGAAATACTGAGTGAAAAAACTTCTTCGAGTCACTGTGTGGTAACCTGGGGTTACCTTAGGTTAACCCTAGGTTACCGGAGGTTAGGAAATGATCGCCTGATAATGATTATCCCTTTTCGTCTTAATAAAATCTTGTTAGTGTGTCTTGCTTAGTGATTTAATTAGATAACATCTCTTTCTCTCAAATGAATGTGATATATATTTGTCTCAAGGTATTCGATATTATGTCATTTTAATTAAACAAAATATTTCATTTAAATTGGTCTAATTTACCTAAATATGTGATTTTATGTTTTTCTTATGTGTTAAGGTTTACTTGATGATAGCAAAAAGATTCGTCGTAATATCCACAACAGTTGCCGAGATATCAATTTATCAAGTGCAATTTGCAACCCCGATTACATCACGGGAGAGTTAAAAAAACAATGTAAATAAATGAGGTGCAGATTATTCAGAATAGAGCGATCAGAAATGTGTTTCACCTACCGTATGATACTCATGTAAGGGACATTTATTTTGAAACAAAAATCATGCCTTTTAGCATGCTTTCCTATTTCGAGATAACTGACACTATCATTAATACTACTCTCGACTCAATGCACAGTAACATAAAGCCAGCTTTCATTGGAGACATCCATCGGTACAGTACTCGATCAAAAAACAATATATATATTGGATCTGTGAAGTCTACGAAGTTTGGTACTAGATCTTTACAATACATAGGTTTCAAGGAATTTAATAAATTGCCACAAAAATTTAAAGTACCTATTTCAAAATATAGAAACAGGACGTGCGAATTGAAGAATTATTTTTTCCAGAAGTACTTTGAATAAATAATGTTAGTTTATCCAGAGAATGCGCATCTTGAACATATATCTTTTAATATTTTACCGTTTTTGCTTGTATATGTAATTTTTAATACTATTTAAATGTTATTTGTGTTTTTTTTATACTTTTTTTGGCTTGTATACATAATTTCAATACGTTTTTGATAAAAAAAAAATAATATTATTAACCTATTTCAAAATATAGAAACAGGACGTGCGAATTGAAGAATTATTTTTTCCAGAAGTACTTTGAATAAATAATGTTAGTTTATAGAGAATGCGCATCTTGAACATATACCTTTTAATATTTCACCGTTTTTGCTTGTATATGTAATTTTTAATACTATTTAAATGTTATTTGTGTTTTTTTTTTTTTTTATATACTTTTTTTGGCTTGTATACATAATTTCAATTTTTTCAACGTTTTTGATAAAAAAAATTAACCTGTATTGGGTGTGCGCATATTTTGTTAATTAAAAAAAATGATTTTATTTTGTACTAGTTCAGTATGTATATATACATCCATGTAATTTTTAAACTTTTTCAATTTTCTTTCCCAGATTGCATAATGTAAACATTATTTTGAATTTATTTCCATGCCTAGTATTCTGTTTATTCTGTTATTTTCAAGTATTTTTCATACCCTTTTTAATTTGTAGTATATCATAATTTTATTTTTTCTGCTTTTGTTAAATAATATTATAGTTTAAAATTTAAAAACGTCTCTAAAAAAATTATTATCTGTATGTCCCTAAATGAGTTTTTTTTTTTAAAAAACTCCTTGGGAATATTGTATAAAATTATGTATAATATGTTTTCAATATAATAAAAAAAAAAAAAAAAAACCTGTATTGGGTGTGCGCATATTTTGTTAATTAAAGAAAATCATTTTATTTTGTACTAGTTCAGTATGTATATATACATACATGTATTTTTAAACTTTTTCAATTTTCTTTCCCAGATTGCATAATGTAAACATTATTTTGAATTTATTTCCATGCCTAGTATTCTGTTTATTTTGTTATTTTCAAGTATTTTTCATACCCTTTTTAATTTGTAGTATATCATAATTTTAATTTTTCTGCTTTTGTAAATAATATTATAGTTTAAAATTTAAAAAGGTCTTTAAATAAATTTGTTATCTGTATGTCCCTAAATGAGTTTTTTTTTTAAAAAACTCCTTGGGAATATTGTATATAATTATGTATAATATGTTTTCAATTTAATAAAAAAAAAATTAAAAAAATGTTAGATAAACAATCCGATCAAACAGTATACGCAATACAAAAAAAACACATCTAAGTTTTAGTACCAACTAAAAACACATTTATTTATACTTCATAAATTGAACACAGAAAGTCGTTAAAACAAGACTTAAAAAAATAATAGCTGGATACTCGTATTTGCGATAAAAATATTTTTCTTGCACTGCGTTGAAATATACAAAATGCTTTAAGCCCGGTTTATTGCGGCAAGTAGTTAGTTTTGTAACTTTAGAGGTCCAAGGGAAATTTAGTGAATGTTTTGGAGTTATGTTTAAATTGTTTTACTGGGAATATTAAAGTTTTGATATATTTTAGTAGCTACATTGCAATCATACCCGGATTAACTAGGGGCTTCAACTGTTATTACGTTGTTATTTTAAGCTAACCTCTCGAGAAATAATATTTATACATAAGTATCTTTTATTTTAGTTAAACCACACGGCAAAATGTTGTACCTGTGATTAAAGGACTGTATTGCAATTATTTTCTATTAATTTTACAAATAGAAGATGATGATAGCCCTCTCTATCCAATATCCATCTTTCTTCAATTTTGGTTCCATTTGTTGACTTTTGTATAGTACAAAAGCTAAAACTTTAATACGCATGAGTTAGATTTATGAGTTAGAGTTTTAGTCCCAACACTTATGTATGGAAGTGAAACATAGAACTGGCAGAGGAAGGATGAAAGCCGAGTGAACGCGGTTAAAATGCGATCTCTTAGACGAATGTATGGGAAATCAATGTATGACAGGGTTACGAATGATGAAATCAGGCGAGAGTGTAAATCTGAGTCAAGTATAATTGATAATATTAAGAAAGGGTCTCTGAGATGGTTTGGTCACGTAGAACGAATGGACGACGAAAGAATGGTAAAACAAGTGTATATGACGAAAATGAACGGCAACGTGAGACGAGGACGACCAAGGAAGACGTGGCATGATCAGATAAACCAAAATCTTAAGTCTGGTCATGTCAAAAGCAGACAGAACCGAAGGGCATGTATGACAAGATGTATGAATGTGGAAGAAGCTAGGATTGTATGCCAGGATAGACGTGTGTGGCGGTCCATTCTCTCTGCCTACCCCTACGGAGAAATGGTGTGATGGTAGTAGTAGTAGTAGTAATAGATTTATCATGTTAAATTATTTAAGCTACGTCAGTAGTGTTAGTATCTATTTGAATTTGATAATATTTGTATTTTACAGTTTTTTTTTTTTTCAAATCTCTATAGCTTGGTAAAAATATCAATAAAAACGCCTCGGTTAATTCATTATTTTTAAAAAAATTAGCTTTCTCGTAATTTACCCAAATATTTCAATTTTGGTGACTATTTTCAACGAAGTTAGAAAATGGAAATCAAGTTGGAATAGAGTGGGGTTTGACCCTCGAACCTCTGATCCGTGATTCCGCAACACTAGCCACGAGACCACAACCCGATTCAAATAACATACTAAAACTTAGCAAAAGAGATTTTAATGATAATTTTATCAAAATAATTAAATTTAGCAAGTTCTCTCGGGTAAAAATCCTGCAAAAAGATATCGACTTGAGATTAGTCGATTTCATGGTGTGCTGGTTATTGCGTTTGCCAGGCATTTAATAAGTAAATAAATGTTAAACAATAAATATCGATCCACAGTATTGTATTTTATCATGTAGTGTAGATTTTTACCGTGGTGTGGGCTAATGGGCTAATCATGCGATATCACGCAGTGGGCTCGTGGTTTGCACGTGCACAGCGGTCCAGTCTCCGTGAATGTACGGTAGGCAATTTCTGAAATCACATTAAATTTTTCATACTTATTTTTAGAATGGTTGATTAAACCAACAATATTTTTAGTATGCCGAAATGTTTGTAGACAAATATTAGATTTCACCACAAATGAGTAAGATTTTGACATACCCTAAATACTGTTTAATAGTATACCGATATTGGCATGAAAAAAAAAAGAATTTCCATTTATCGTTAGATAAATCATGCATACAACATTAATACAAACTATAAGCCTGTTTCCGACGGATTATTTAAATTCACGCGGCACTTTCAAATTATCCGGGATGGATTAATCCGTTGTATTGTTCAATGTGTATTTTTTTATATTCATTTTATGGCAGCCAAAAACAATGATGCCAACTTATCTCAACTAGATTTAAAAAATAAGTGTTTTGCCCCGAAAATAGCATATTATTAAAAAAATAAACATTAACTTATGTGATTGAAATATATTGTTTAATTATACTTTAATTAGTATTGTTATGGTCAGCGCGTTAGCCTGCCATGCAAGAGGTCTTGGGTTCGATTGCCGGCATGGTTCATATGAAATATTGATTTAAAAAGGTGTTTTATCACTAGAATATTTCATAGTCCCTGGGGTGGTACCTAAAGCGTGAGACTGACCATTTTACCTTCATGTAATAAAAATTATCAGGATACGCTGCGATTGGTGTGTCAATGCAGTGCCCTATGTAACATCAGGTGCGGAAAGGGAATGATGATGATAATTTGTGATGAATTAAATATCTAATGAGAATGTTTTCTTACACGCGGTAAAAATTAGAGCATTTAATTATTGTACAGCAAAATTTCATTAAAATACTTGAAAAAATTAATAAAAATGATTTTAAGAAGAAAGAATTTTTTTAAATGACGTCACAAGTTTTTCTAAATCAACCAATGATGGTGTTGTAATAGATTTTCGTTTCGGGAGAAGAATTTACCGAAGAGAAGTTGTGACGTTACACGCGGAGAAATTTCAAAACTACAAAACTTTTCAATATCATGGCGCTGATAATACGATACCCTTTTTTTAAAGATTTTTGGCTTAGTTTAAGAATCTATTAACAACACAAACAAAAAACACTAGACATCCACATATAAATAAAAATATATAAACCTTTACATAATATTATATCATAGATATTTATTATTTATTTACAATATATTAATTTAACATTTAATGAGACACCAAGTCTCAAACTAAACTTAAATTCATACAGTTGTTATTGCTTTTAGTTAAATTATTTTAATTTAAACTCTTTTATTTCCATAACTATATATAATCATGATTTTCAACTCCTGCTTGCACTTGTATATAACATAGAAATTTGTTAAGTCTCCTACCAGTATGACGATGTCGGTCACGACGAAACCCGGTCACTGGTAAAAATTTATAAATAAAAATGGAATAAAACTTTTACCGTATTTTTATAAATTTAATTATATTATTACTTTGTAAAGCGCTCTTGTGATATTACATTACGAAAACGGCGTTCTATAAGTTATCCATAATAATTGTAATAATATTACTTAATTGTATAGTTTTTTTTTCATCTTTGCTATTTATTTTTTCCATTTTTGGGTAATGAAATTTATGAAATACTCAAGTTTCAAGAAAAAATATAAAATAATAATTTAAAACATTTCAATACTTCAAAATAGAAAACTTGTCTATTTTGATTTTTCCGAAGCTTTCAATATTTATTTAAATGAATATTTACTTTGTATAAAATTACCTCTTCCGTAACCACAAAAAATAAAAAACAATTTTACAGTTTTTAAATTTAATATAGATTTACAGCAGTGCCATCTCTGTATAAAAAGTCAATTTGTATAAGAAATCTTTTTATAGACAATTAGAAGACGTGGAAGCTTTTACAGTAACCGACTACATAACTGTTTTCAAATAAAGATAGATGGCGCTAAAAAAGTATTTTAGGAATTATTTCGTGCTAAATTCTCTATATAGAATGAGGAAGTTAAGTGGGTTTTTTAATTTTTTTATTTGTTAATAGACTATCAAACTAAGTCAAACAAAAAATATATATTTTTATGTTTCGAATAATCAACGCTGTGATTTTTTAAAGTTTTGTAGTTTTGAAATTACTCCGCGTGTGATGTCACAAGTTCTCTTCGGTGAATTGTCCTGATTGGTGGGTTATCTTCCCGGAAACCGGAAATGTATTAAAACACTCTATTGGTCTATTACGAAGAACTTGCGACATCATTAAAGCAGTCATTTTGATTATTTTTTTCATGCATTTCCGCGAAGCTACGTCCTACAATTAATTGTTCTAGTTTTTTGTGCGTTTGAGAAAAAAAAAATCTGTAGCACTGAACTTCGAACTTCGAAGGCGTTTAAGAATTATGAGCCGTTGAATTTTTTAATTTTAAAAATGTGTTTTTACACATAGTTCATAGTTCATGGACTGGAACCTGGGGCGTTAGACTGATCATCTTACCTTTGTGTAACAAAAAAAATATTGAGATACGCGTACCAATGCAGTACGCTATGCACCATTCGGTGTGAAAAGCGCTCGACGGTGATGATAAAAATTGTTAATATTTCATTTATCGCAAATAATTACATTTTAAGAATAAATACCAGTTGAATTAAACTGGAACGCTACGGTTTTCTACCAGTACATTTATTTTCACTTGTTATGTATGGCACATGATGTGTTGAGAAGGTATAGATAATAATATTTTATTGCACTTTTTTTTGTACCCTATTAAAAGGATATGCGGTGGTAGAGCGGCTTGATAAATAGATATTTGAATATAGTATTCACGTCTCTCTCTCGCACATGCCTCCCCGAATATTGAGCGACGAGAAAACTTCACGTCGTACTGATAATGCTAAATCGAAAAAATCGAGGTCTCGTAGTCTCGTTTTCCGCACCCCAAAACTCAACTTATTCGGTGTTTTTTTTAAAGAAAGAGTATCACAATGAAATTTTCTGTGTCGGTATGTTTTGCGTTTTTCAAAAATAATTATCATGTTTGTATGCCGTACGTCCGAAGACAGCAGATAAAACGAGGCCCTTTGAAGGGTTTTTAGATAGTCTTAGTTTCTATAAAAGATAATTTATAATGTGTAAAAAAATCATCGCTCTTGTGCCATAATTCAGGGAGGAAATACGAAAATACGTTTATATGAAGAAAAGTCAGACCGCGTATCGTCTGAACCTTTGTTCTCGGTGAAAACTAGAATTAAAACCCTGAAAGTGTTTTTGATTCGATGGCTACTCTCAGGTAAACCTAAAGAATGAATCGAGTGGAGATAAGTTCGCCTTTTGGTGCAGTGGTTGGCGCGTTCGCCTAATACGTTTGAGATCCAAGGTTTGATTCCTGGTGGGCTGAACGCGAAACACTTTCTTGTTGTAAGGATTTATTCAAATGATTAAAGGAACAGGAGGGTTTTAAGTTTTTTCACGTTTCATTTTCATAGTTTTACATTTTTGCTAGGAGAGCATTCTACGGCATAGGAGCTGCAACTTTTTTGATATTTTAATTTTTTATATGGGAGTTGCATTATTTTTTACCTTGCTTATAATATACAAGGTTTATATTTCAAAAGAGGATTTTTCTGCTATTATATTACATTATTTTAGCTAAGCTGTTAGAATCACGAAGGATATTCTAATGTGAGCCAATCAGGTACTTCTCAGCATTTTCTCATGTGGAGAGGATACCACTTAAAACTCTTCAGGAGAAGCCGGCCTGTTGACAGTTGTCAACCGGCCTTCCGTTTCAATAGAAGAGTGTTCGGCATTTTGTTCCCCACTTTGGTTTATTTTACCAATTGCCTGCACTTTATTGATCATGTATGATACTACCTCTCGTGTGAGTTCTTCATTACCTATCACCGATGGGATGTCGCAAAGATCTTCACCCTGCGGCTGCAAAAGCGTGTTCATCTACTTTAGTATGCTGGTTGCGTAGGTACAGGTATGATAACATTTCCTGTCGTCGTAGATGTAGGTGATCTACTCGGTAGACATGCGTCAACTAGTTCAACTGGGTCCGTGTTCTAAAGGGAAGTAAAAATTTATTTTAAACTTTGTCTAAAGCGTAAAATTTAGTTTTCTGTATGAAAATTAGAAAATGTTAACATTATTTTTTTCTAAACATGTTCATTTGCAGGTTACTGATAAAGATATTTTTCATATAAATATACAAATTTTCGTTCATAAATATCGATGTTAGTTTATATCGTCTCGATATGTATCGAAGACGATGGCATTTGTAATCGCGACCCTGGAATGCATAGCTATTTTAGATATTTCGGAGCAGAGTTATGCAGTAACTCATACAAAAACCAACTGAAATATTCTACCCTCAGGTGGAAAACATAGCCAGTGTATTGCCCGAAATATGATTCCTGAGATATGCGTTCTTTTTCGGGTGGCTCGTCTCCGAACCTTCAGAACCTCTGCGTTGGTCACAAAATC
Organism: Micrasema longulum; assembly: GCF_059751315.1. Classification (NCBI taxonomy): domain Eukaryota; kingdom Metazoa; phylum Arthropoda; class Insecta; order Trichoptera; family Brachycentridae; genus Micrasema; species Micrasema longulum. The sequence goes on along the minus strand of NW_028277484.1, from coordinate 1,588,688 downwards.
TGTGCGCAAGATTTTCAATGTTTTCCAGTGAAGCTTCTAATTGGTTCATGGAGCTCACCTTAAAAGTCCACATTTTAGTTAATAGGGTATTTTCATAAACTGGGGATATGATTTTAAATGTATTCAGTATTTAAAGAATATTTTTACGATTGCGAGCATTTTACTATAAAAATCTGAAACGAATGTTTTCATTTATAATTTCCTATTTAAAGTTTGATAGAAATAAAACGGCCCGTAACTGGCCAAAGGGGTTAATGACGTCACGTGTGACTTATAGATCCTACGTTTACTCAAATCCTATACTGAGATACTCCGACGCGGGCGGCTTGTGGCTTTTTATTTGTTTTTTATAGTTAAATTTCGTATTTTCCTTTGCTTTTTTTTGTTTTCATTTATAAACATATATAGCATTATGACTGACATTGGTTTTTTACATGGAAAATCCGATAACTTGCCCAAAATAGATAGATTCATGATGGGTATTTTTTTCTCATCTGATACAAAGTTTTTAAGATTTGAGTATAGAAATGTAAAGGCCGCAAGGTCAGGAAATATATTAGGTTTGCTTCCAGAATGTATTAATTTAAATAGTTGTATTATTTGCATGTACTATAAATGTATTGTTTCGCGTACATTTAATGTAAAAGGGAAGTAACGTGACTTTGACACAACATAATCCATAAAATACCATAGCTAGTAAACATCTCTGTTGCTCGAGTGCATGTTAATGCCTTTTTGTTATTAAATGTGATTTACTTATTAATGTATCAGCTAGGGAAAATTACGGAGACAATGCCGTAGGTTACATTCAAGTAAAACGGACGGGTGATATTTGAATGGTAAAAGGTCGAGTCACCCCAGAACATAAAGTTAGAACCAAAGCGTACTCGGTGACGTTGATTTTCGATGAAGTCTAGGAAATAATAGATTCCTGCAAGTGTAAAGACTGTCCAGCATCCCAAGGTCAGTTGCCATTGTATAAATGCAATAAATTTCACAAATAAATAAGGTAGGTTTTCATACAGCAATTTTTTAGTAATTTTATTTTTTATTTATTTAGAAAACCAACAGTTCTACAAATCAAACTTAGTAACATAAGTACAGAAATATAATACAAATATAAACAATAACGTTCAAAGAATAAACTATTTAATTATTGAAGTACCTGTCAAGCTTTATAAGTGCTAATTTCAGTACCTACTGTTAGTCAATTTTTATAGTCTACAGTCTACATCATAAAATTTAGTATTTTGTACTGAACAAGACCTACGGAAAAAAATATAGTGGTTTGTTTTTTTAACATCTCGTTTCATAACGTTCAAATGCGTTCAATATTTTTTTCATTAGGTACTAGGAATGGCCAAAAAAGCTTTATTTGGCGTCTTCGCCGTAGTGTTTGTGCACATCGGAACTAAACAGTACTTGTATTATATAATATTATTTTATTATATTATTTTATTTGGGAAATCAAGAGTTCTACATACATATTTATAGTAAACAAACAGATAAAGTGTATAAACTCAGAACTAATAACAGATTTCCACATAGTATACAAAGTTAGTAAAGAAAATATATTACATATCAAATAAATACATATAATTTATACTAATAAAATTTTTATTTTCATGTACTCAATAATTAAAGAATTTTTTATATTTATTTTAAGAACATTAAGTTACTGTAAATTAGGCGGGATTAGGACAAGAATGCTTGAAGAGAGGATAAGGAGGGGAAGGGAGATGTACATAATTATTATTATAATGTCTACTAAGTTACATAATGCATTTTTAGTGGAAATTTTAAATATGACAGAGTGATGTTTGTGTAATCTGTATTTTTAAATTTTGTATTGTACACTGAAAAAGTCCTACGAAAAAAAGCATTTTTAACATACGATGTTTTACTTATTGGTACATGAAACAGGTGGTACCGTCTACAAATCCTGGCTGGCACATGTATTGTTATTAAACCAAGCAGCTCTGTACAGTCAACCATTCCTGTCATAATTTTGTAAAGTAGTAGTTGGTCCGCACACACTCTGCGGTATTGTAGAGAAATGATTCCATGGAAGGTAGAGGCAGTGAGAGTTGATACATAAGAAATACCGGTTTTGTATTTAAGGTACTTTATAAATTTGTTTTGAATATTTTCTATTCTACTTATATACTATGTGACATACTGGGGATTCCATATCTGAGATGCGTATTCCAAATGGCTTCTGACAAATGTATAATATAATGAAATTAGGGCCTTTGGATTATCAAAGTGTTAACTCATTCGAATTATGAAACCTAACATGCTCAATGCTTTGGAGGTAATTTTATTGATATTCGATTCAAGAAAGGGGTGCTGCGTTGGTTTGGACATGTAGAGCGAATGGACAGCGAAAGAACGACTAAAAGGATCTACGATGCAAATGTTGATGGATGCAGAAAACGAGGAAGACCGAGAAAGACATGGCACGATCAAGTCTATCAAATACTTGAAGATGGACATGTCAAAAGTAGGAATAATCGGCGTGCGTGCATAAGAAGATGTATGAATGTAGAGGAAGCGAGGTCTGTATGCCAAGATAGAGTGTTATGGCGCTCTATCCTCTCTGCCTATCCCTACGGGGAAACGGCGTGATGGTTTGTTGTTGTTGTTGTTGTCGATTCAAAAAGTAGTTTTGAGTCTAAAACAATCCCAAGTTCTTTAATTTCATGCTTAACATAACTAAAGACTTTTTATGCGCGTTAATTTGTTAAAACAGTGTAAAACAACCGATTACAACAAAAACAACACGTAGGCTATACAAATTCATATGAATTTGTTTGAACGGTCAGTCAATTTCGTAACGCGTGACGTCACAAGCCCATACGCAAGGCCTAATGTTGTAGGCCTTGCCCATACGGCATCCGAATGGTCGTTTTGGCGCCAATTCAAAGTATTCGTTTTTAAACCGCTCTGAAAAATTAACGCATGGACAGAAAAAAATGAAAGCTATACAGTTACCATTGTAATTTTTTTCTATTTTTTTGCAAAATAAAAAAAAAAAACTGAAAATACCCTATTTAACTTTATTTGAAACGAATATTTCGATGTTTTGTTTTCCTTCGTTATTTTGCTGTCAAATTCGGTATTTATTTTTTTTGAGCGACGTCAATGTCGTGACTAGGTAATTAAAGAACTGATATAAATAACAGACAGAGAAACATTGCATGATCAAATCGAAATCTACCCAGGGAAATAAAACGAAATGAAATTGATGGGAGTTTTAATTTTTTATTGGATTCGTGCGCACGAAATAATTATATGCATTAGATAAAATATTATGATGATTGACATTGGGTCTGTATTCAATTATTAGATTAGCGCTTTTTGTTTTGAAATTAACATCTCATTTTAACAATTTTATAACTCACGATGATTTCCTACAAAAATAGGCCTTGATGTGATCGTATCTCATAACGTATAAGTTATCTTTTATTTAACATTTTAAATATACTTGTATGCATTATTCAAAAAATAATAACGACAAAAATAATTGTTTTTTTTACCTCTTACTCGAACTCAGTAGGCATATAAGGTTAGCAAAAGTATAATTTAATACCAGCTGAAAATCGTGAGGAAAAAAACCTAAATTAATTTTTAAAATTAGTCAAAAAAATATTAAAAACAGCAAGTGAAACTTAAGTGTGCACATAAATATATGTTATTCTTCTTTTCTTATTAAACTATGTACTTACCTATTATGATTTATTTTTTTTAAATGTAATGTAACCCGCAGACAAGCTTCGGTTTTGCGGGAGCAAAAATACAATCATATGTGTTACTTATATGTTAAAATAAATAAAACTTTAAAAACAAAAATTAAAAGGTTCTGAATATCTCGAGTGATAAAAACGAAGTAATTCTAAAAATGCGTTACATCTTTTATAGTGATAGTGTATATTCGTCTTTACGTTTACAAAAAAATGAGTTTATATATATACATTACGGCAGTACCGCCGCGCGTTAGCAAGTAGTAGCGAGATTTGAGATCAGTTTTCTTCAACGTCACAGAAAAAGCGGTGAGAGGCCACATAGAATCCTCTTGCAACAGGACTTGAAAATGAAAAAACCTATGAATTTTGAAGGAAATTCGAAATGTTAATGATATAGGTTTATAAATACTACCATGACAATCATAATGACTTTTTTTAAAAGTCGAATTTATACCATTTTACCATCAGGAACTCCAGGATTTTTTTCACGTTCAGGGCCTCGATTATGATGGGAAGATAAAGACGTCATACCTTCACCTTGGCGTTATAGTTGAAGATAAATTCCTTCTATCGATTATAAAGATATACTACCGACCCCCCACCTTCAAGTTTTGTGTAGATACATATACATATATGAATCAAGGGAAAGCGTGCGTCACGGTACACATATCTACGCTCTAAAATGACAAAGCTTCAGTTTGACGTCATAGTTGAAGATAAAAGTTTCCCGACCGACTACAAAGGAGTAGTACCGATACCCCCACCATCAAGTTTTGATGTAAGTACATCATTTTATACCACCGGGTCTAGAACCTCTCGATACGTTTATCTACGCATTAAAAGTGTCAAAAATTTTGTTCCACCGAGCAATTTTTCCTTCAATTATGATTTATTAAAAATTTTATCGTTTTTAGGTTAGCACTTTTTTTCTTAAAAGCCTATTCAAAATATTAGAGAGAAATAAGTAAATTTTGTAGTCGAATTGAATTCTGACATAACTGTCACTTGAATAAAACGAAAGCCTAGATGTGAAAATAATGTCACTAGGTTCTGTATTATTAACAAATAAGAGAATCTAGTCGTCAGACACAGATTATATGCGTCAGAAAGTTACCACTCTAAAAAAATAATTTAGTTATTATATTTTTTCCATCTGTTTTACTATCTTTCCGAGTGTATGTATCGAGACGTTAATGGAGCCGGCTTTGTAGTCAATCGGTAGATACACACCGACGATCGTTAAGCGTACCGTCTAGGTGATTTCCAAAAGTCATACAAAATTCAAGCGAGTATTTTTTGTTTGAATTGGGATTTATTGGAGTTTACAATCGCTTTGAAGTGAGCACTTTTTATTGCATAAGCCTATTCAAAATATAAAAAAGAACTATATTAAATGTTAATAACGTAAGGAACGCGAACTAATTGTTTGCGGTCATTCCATTGGCTTGTTTCAATCATATGATGTCGATATGACAAGTAGGTAGAACATACCGAGGATACAGATAGTACAGTAATTAAGTATACCGTCTCGATATAAACAGATGAAGGTAGCGTTCATAATCGAGGCACAGGCTCGGAAAGGTTAACGAATGAAAAAAAAAAAACATTCACACGCTTGCCACAAGCCGCTTGCGAAAAGATTGGCAAGCGTAGGCAAGCTCAACGTCAGCATCCACACCACACTCCTTACGCTTGCCAGAGCGTTCATTGGTGCAGGCCTACAGTATATATCATCATTATCATTGCATTTCCGCACCTAATGGTGCATAGCGTATGCATTGGTAAACCAATCGCAGTGTATCTTGATCATCCTGTGGTCTTGTCTCTTCCCCTTCTCTATAATTACCGAATGGAGCTTCTCGCTACTATCCGTGGCCCTGTTATAGGTCCTGTCGGATATACAGATCTGATGGCTTCCAAAAAGAATTTCAAGGCTTTTAGAAAGTTTTGGAATCATTTCGGCGAATTGATCATGTCCAATCAATTTAATCCCAGTCAGTGAAGAATTCACTTCCCTCTCTTCTCAATCCAATGAAGTACATATTATGTACTTCTGGATTACTTTCTGTCGGCACAAAGTACTACCAGATTCCAGAGAGCTCCTTCAAGCAGCTTTTTTTGTTTGACAATGAGCGAATTTTCCGTGTATGTGGGCACCGCCAAGGAGACTTGTATCCTCAGATACGGGGTGCGGTATGTGGTGGGCAAGCTGAATCTTGATCATTTTTTTTACATGAAGGTAAGATGAACAGTCTTTCGCTTCAGGAACAGTCCAGGGACAATGAAATATTCTAGTGTAAAAACACCTTTATAAATAAATATTTTATGTCAACCATGTCGGGAATCGAACTAGAGACCTCTTGCATGGTAGGCAAACAGTATATAGGTACTTAATATATCGTCGCTACAGTTTGTTTTTGTCCAACAGACCAAAACACAAATCTGCAGAAATAGAGCTTTAAAGTTTTTTTTTTACGAAATAGGCATAAATAATGACCACAACTTGAGACGAATTTTTTTAAAAAACCTCTTAAACAATTTAAAAAAATATTGTTTTTACTTGAATTTTATAAATAACGATTTTCTCAGATCTCCAATACACTCAACTCAATTTCGTTAAAAATGGTCTGTTGGACAAAAACGAACTAAAGCGACGAATATTAATACCATCAAAACTATTTATTGCTCACTAGTTCGACCCCATGTAGAATACGCTTCTCCTATATGGTATCCATTATATAGGACTCATATTGACAATATCGAGTCTGTCCAACACCGTTTTCTAAAAAAAGTGGCATGGTTGCTCGGATTACAAAGGGGTTATTATTCCTATTTTGAAATAGAGCTATCTCTTAATCTGTCTTCATTGGAGAGACGTAGAACTGAGATGGACCTTATATGCATTTTCAAAATACTTAATGCTTTAAGTGATGTCCCATCTCTGTTGCAATTAATTTCTTTTCATGTTCCCAACTGTGTCACCAGAAGTCAAAATCTACTATTTATAAAATCTTCTAAGAGCAACTTTGGTTTTTATGCCCCAATGTCCAGAATTACTCTAAGGTCCAGAATGTGTAGATTAGTCAATTCATCACACGACTTGGAATTCTTTATGATAGATCTTCCGGCTTTTCGTAGATCTCTTCGCGACTAAACATTGTGGGATGAAGTTAGATTGGCATGGTTTAGCTCGAAGTCTTAGGTCTTTCGTTTTTATGAATATATTGTATACTATTATTGTTTTGCCCTTGTTTGTCTTTGCTAAATAGTTTTATGTTCTTTTTGTTTAGTTTCATTTATGTTTCTTCATGTAACTGTTGTAATTGGCTTAGGCCGTATATATAATAAATGAATAAATAAATATGGCTTACTTTGATCTGTGCACAAAATACTGACACCGTCCCAAATTGCGGTATCGCCGCAAGCGTGCTGAGCCACCTGAGTATTTTACTAAAAGTTTTTTATCTGGGTATGTCACATCATACCTCACCACTCCCGGATTAAAAAAAGCAATATATACAATAAACTAAAGATAAATGTTACTTTTTTATGTCATTAATAAATAATATATTTATACGAGGAAATCAATAACCATTATTATTTTAGTTTAATCATTTTACACGAATCACCCGAGTAAAACTGGAGTCCGATGTTCCACATTTTATTGTCACTTGGACAAGACATGCGTTTGACAATCATTTCAGCAATGATTTGAACTCTTTCCAACTTATCGACAATGACGTTAGCCACGTGCAATTTATTTTTAGTACTATCAAATTCGTTGCGTCATAATATGCTCAGCTGTAAATTGGCCACAACAATTGTTCAGAGCTTGCACTTACAGCTGAGCTTATTATAATTACTAATCAATAAGTGTCACTTAATTGCAAATTAAATGCAGTAAAGCGAGTATTAAAAACACAAAAATCAGTGTTACATCAAATGTGTTACCTACTATAGAAGTTTATATTCATTTTAATTATGTGTTACAGTTTCGACCCAAGAGTTTGTGTGCATGTAATAAATGACGTTATGTGCAATAAAGAGTTTTTGTGCAAAACATTAATTCAATATTGAGTAAAAGCTGTTTTCTTCAACCACTTGCGAAGTGTTATCAATCATTGAAAATATGGTCACGTTTCCAGTTTACTTTTGTAAGTATTTTTTTTTTCTCATTTTAGAAATCATTTCTTGGCAATTGATTTGCTCGCACGGAGAATCGAAGCTTCCTGGATTGTCTTGATGCGAACCGTATCGAAAATCGAACCTAAGACGTAAGTCTTACATGGAAGGCAAACGCGATGACTGTTTGACTACGAGGCGAATAAATATGCACGTATCGTCGCTTCAGTTCATCTTTGTCCAACAGATCAAAACACAAATCTAAAGAAAAAGAGCTTTAAAGTTATTTTTACGAAATATGAATAATAATAATAAATAGTGACCACAACTTAAGACAAAATTCGTTAAAAAACCCCTTACACAATTTTCAAAAAATACTTTTCCATAGAATTAAGAGTAGTCCAGAAACCGCATACGCGCATCAAACAGAAGGCGACTAAACTACTCAATGGAGTAGTTTTACGTTTTGACCCATTAGTTTATTTGTAGACGTCGCTCAGTACGCAACTCCCGATTTTAATTTAACTATGTCGTGTTGTGTCGTTATAAAGTGTAGAAATACTGCTGAGATCTTAAAGAAACAGGACGGGATCATATTTCATGTGTTATTAGCAAATGTATGTGCAAGTAGCAAATGCATGACTTAAAAATTGAATTATTTTTCCATCCGTCAGATTGTCAAAGAAAACAAAATGGACATTTTGGATAATCAATTTTTTTATGCTAATTTACTTATCATATACGAGTATTATTTAACATGACATAAAAATATCCGCTTTTTGTAAAAAAAAAATTATTTCATTTTTGAAGTTCAAAGTTCATTCATTTTATTACACTTATTAAATGACCCTTTACTTATTTACTTTGTTGTGTCAATCAATGTTTCCACGTGTATAGTAAAATTTCAGAGAACTTTTTAAAAAATATAATTATCTTAATTTTTTGGTGTTATGATTATATTTCTCGCGATCTGGAAACATTAGTGGGGGGTTTTTTGGGCACAGTCCGATATATTCAAATACGATTCTACGCTCCTTCTGAACTAACCTTAATTCTATGCTTTTTTCATTTAAATTTTGTAAGTAACGGCTTTCTCTGAACTCCTGTACACTTAACTAAATTTCGTTAAAAATGGTATGTTGAACAAAAACAAACTAAAGCGACGATATGTTTATCTTATTTTGTCTTTCATTTGACAGTAAACAAGAAAATTAAATTTATTTCGTTTATTAGGTGTTAAGATAAGGCTGTAGTCTGGTAAAACGAAAGCAAAATTAGGAAATCATACGATTTTGCCATTTTAAAACGAATGTTTTTTTTAAATCGCGCAATGATAAAAAACTAAAAAATTATAAATAAGATGAAAACAATATTTTTCAAAGGTATTTCTGTTAAAAAATATCCTTAAAAGTTTTATGTAACTAAAATATAATTACTTTTAGACCGGCAGATTACGCCATTTCAAATTTAGACTAAACTTAGGTATCTGGGATCTTAATAAAGACTAAGTATTGAACTGAAATTTTTTAGAATAATTTCAAGATAATAAATTGAACATGAAAGCGGCTGAAACCAAATTTTATTTTTTTGATTTTAAAAAGAAATACAAGCATTTGAAATTACATACATTTTTGTGACATTTTCTTTTATTTCTACTTAAAATTATGCCTCAAGTAAAACATAAAAATTAAAATTAATTGAAATACTTAAGTTGAAACCTTTTTTTATAGAATTGTATTTAAAAAAAAAAAAACGATAATTCTGGTTGTAATATTCAATTTAAAACAATATCTAATTGACTTTTTTATGACCTTCAGACCAGCCCTTACCAAAAACGATTAGGGCGATTATTTCTTCGAAATGAATAAAATGGATTGCAAATAAATCAATCGGTTTTGCCTATTTTGACGAAAACGCAACTATTATTGAACTTATCATTTTTCGATACAAATCGTAAGTCTTCTTGAAACGAACGTTTATAATTTGTATTTTGTAGACTCACATACATGTACGAACTCAATATTATCCTATAGTTATTGTCAATTCAGTTTATCATTCATTAGTAAATAAAAATAATAAACCTTAACTGATAAAAAAGATGGATGAAAATTATCGTGAATCAATTTGATCTCAACTATTTAACCTTGCCAATCATGCATTTGTGCATTATTAATTGTATTCTATGCAAATTTACTAACACGACGCAGAACATACCTCACTGTAGTATGCAGTTTACAAGAATGCATCCGAATGATTGGATTTTAATCCAATTGAAGCGTTACGATTTATTGAAATGGAATGATAAATGCATTTTTTTTTTTAAAATTATTTTATTATTTGAATGTTTCTTTGAGTTACAGAAAATAAATATACAACAGTTTGTTTGTGGACTGTATTAAATCACATATTAATAAAACTCGCTTTTTTTTAATGTTATTTTTTAACGATTACTGAATGCATTATTTAACCTATAATTTAAGAAAAATGACACAAAATTTGTGTCTTTTAAAATGCTCTTATTTCTTTTTTAAAACATGATTAACGTTTAAAATCTATTCATTAGAATCATTCAAATCATTAGAACCTATTTTACTTAAAAACGTTGTGTTTATATAAATACCAATATACCTAAGTTTCGTCTAAATTTCAAGAAGCGTAATCTTCCGATCGGAAAGTAATTATATTTTAGTTCCATAAAACATTTGGGTATATTTTTATATCAAAAATAACTCAGGTGATTATTGTTTTTTTAAAGGTATAATGTATTTTAAATATTTTTCATCGCACGGTTTTGAAAGAACAACGTTTTAAAATGTCAAAATCGTATGATTTCCTTACTTTCTATCGACAACCGTGTTAACGCTATGGGGGGGCTATTCTGAATTTTTTTAACCCTCTAGAGAGTGGTTAATTTAAGGATTTTCGTTTTATGCATGCGACTTCATTTTGTTTCATATAATGGCTTCATTAATGATTAAAAAAACCTCAATCAAATACGAAAACGTGAAACCAAACACGGTAATTTTCATTTGGAACATTATTGCAACCTCTAGCATTACCCATAAAACTTAATTAGGTTGAATTGACCAAACCACATTAGTTTCTTTTCTGTTTTTAAACTTTTTTATAATTAAAATTTCATAGTTCGAAATTTATTTGACTTTTAACCATCAGTGTGGCTATATATGAAGCAGAGTGTAGTCACATGCAAAAAATAAAAATCCCCAAATAACCACTCTCTAGGGGTTAGAGGAGATTCAGAATAGCACCCTTGGTGTACTTATGGATTATAAAAATAAATTATCTATTTGATATAGAATATCGTAAGATTTCTATGCAGCTTCCGGAATCGATAAAACAATTATCATGATTTGCTTTTAAAGTTTTAATAAGTATTGTAGACATAAGTTAAATGATATTTATTTTTTATACATGCGTCTTTAAACACATAAAGTAATTAAATTACAATGAAGAAGTTCAGTGCTACGGATAATTGGATATAAAAATGTTTTCTTACACGCGATAAAAATTAGAGCATTTAATTGTAAAGCGAAGTTTCTCGAAAATGTATAAATAAAAAAACTGCTTTACATGACGTCACATGTTCTTCTAAATCAACAAATGAAAGTGTGTTGGGTTAGATTTTCGGTTTCCGAGATGCCAACCCACCAATCAGGACAACTCACCGAAGAGAACTAGTGACATCATGCGAGGAGTAATTAAAAAAATATTTTTAAAATCTTAGCGACGATAATACAATACATAAAAATAAAAAATAAAAAGTTTGGCTTAGTTTGATGGTCTATTAACAAATAAAAAATATTAAAAAATCACCGATATTCCTCATTATAAAATACCTTAAATATACCTACAATGAATACGAATTCCTCCAAAGACAATTTAATGAACTTTCTTAACCATATCAAATGCAAAACGCTTACTTTTTCTTTAAATTATTAAAATTCGCGTTTTTTACGTATCTCTATGGATTTAATAAATTTTAGGCGTTTGAATGTTTTTTTTCTACAAAAATAATTAAAATCGTTTTCAAAGATACAATTTTTTATATTTTTTATTTAAACGTGATAATAGATGTTAATACGAGCAAAAGAAACGTTGTTTTTAATGTTATTAAATGTTTTTTTTTTTTTTATTGGTTGTTAATTTTACGCGTGAAGTGTTAGAGCCCCCGCTGATGTGACAAAAAGTCACGGCGACTTTTTGTCACAGTGTCTAGTGCTATGGAGATGTATGAGAGTGCGCTCACTGTGGCGACATGACAATACGGTGACAAAAATTTCCAGCGTGACTGTCACCCGGCCTGTACATTGCTATGGGAGTGCGCTCACCAAGAACGTTTTTTCATTCTGCCGGCAGACGCCTGCCGAACGGACGTGTGTTGTGAATTTTGCAGTTATATTTAAAATTAACATATTATTACAACAGCGATAAAGAACATTTTAGACACGATAATATAGAAGTGTAGGCATTTACAGGGCTTATGACCTGTCATTGGCTGGTTTAAGTGGCCACTTTACACACTGTAAAACATTCACTATTCTACCCATATTTGAACAGCTATATTCCTTTAACCCTTTCATCTGTTAATGTTTGTGAAGTTAAAGAGCTGAAACCTTTATTTATGCGGGTGAGATTTAAGATGGCTGCTTCTCTGCAAGGTGATATTGACAGCGAATTGTTAATAGAAGACATAGAAAAAAGGCCAGCATTGCATACAAAAAAAATAAAGGAATTCTCTGATATTCATTTGAAAAGGAAATAGTGGGACAAGATTTCAATTAAATTATTTCAAAACTGTTTATTGACATCCGAAAATAATTTTTAAAAGTTGAAAGGATATTGACGTAATTCAGAATACAGAGAGTAACATTTTCCTTTTGATAATCGTTCATTATATATGGGATGTACCCAGTAGTGTTTTTTTCGTTTAATTTTCCTTCTGCGTAATTCAAGAGCTCAAAACGCATTTCTTGTATACCCACGAACAGGCCATGCCTTTGTGAGATATTTTTGTATACTATTTTTACTGTTTATATGTATTTCTTTTCTATGTAATTATCCTTTATTTTTTAAAACTCTGTTTTACCTTTTACGTATACTGTAAAAAAAATAAAAAATCACTGCGCCCTCTTCGAAATCCATCGCTAAATGAAGATTTTGTCACCAGTAGTGAGTAGTGAGCGCACCCACCGTGACACAACGTGACAGTGACAAAAAGTCTTGGCGACAAAAAGCCACAGTCAGCGGGCGGTGTTAGAGGCCAAGAAACGAGGAAAGGGGTAAGTTAAGGCGGATCGATAGCCACCCGTCTACTCGCGATGTCAGTTTCATATTAAACGTCGACCAGTGCACTTTACAAATATCATAACATTGTCAATTTTACAGAATTAATGCATAAATTTAAGAAAAAAACCCTTGCTGAATTATTAAAAGCTGTTAAGTACTAAAAAAGGCATTTAAAGATTGACTTTTCATTCAAAATAAGAGAAACTTTTATTCTGACAGACAGCTGATTCAATTATCGCGTTCGTGGGAAATCCACTAAGTATTTTGCTGCATTATCAAGCTATAATTGAATTAAACCACCGAGTCTCATTATATAAAAATAACTGAGACGCAGCAGTGAAAAATATCTGTTTCCGCGAGCGTTAAAACGGCTTTAAAAAAACCGTCAAAACGGGTGTCGAAAGGGGTAGGCCGCATAAAAATAAAAACTGGACTCCTGAAGGAGGTCCTTATTATAGGTTTTGGCTGTTTGCATCTTGATGGAGAAAACAGGACGTTTTCCAGAGTACCTGTTTGCAAAGATGGGGGGCCAGGATGGCGGGGGCCAGGCGGCCTCGGGGGTTTCGGGAGCTCACTTAGAACTCACGGGGGCCCGAAAGTGCCTCAAAGACAACTTGTTGCTGATAGTTACGTTATCAGGCGTTATTCTTGGGATTATTTTGGGTAAGTTTCACTTTGATAATTTTGTTATTTGTTTGTGAAAATCAGTTATATTTTACGAACGTGTTTTTATTTATTTAGTTTCATACGTTTTTTTTCAAATTTACGTTCATACCAACACATAGGATATTATATTTTTACTATACCTACCCACTCGCGCACGGGCAATGCCTATGTATTGCTATTAATGTTTGTGGTGAAGGTCAATTATAATCTTTTAATTTTTTAAATATACTTATGCACTATAGTTGTATACAAGATAGTAAAATTATTATGTAATGATTAGAGCGCTTGCCTACCATGCAAGAGTTCTCCGGCATGGTTGAAGATTACGATGAACAAATTTATTTTTATTGTATAAACAGGCAAACCTTGCTACACATTGCTTTATCGAGTTTCCTGAAAATAACTATTAGAGTCAATTTTCCAGATTTTTTAAATAAACACAAAAGTCTTCTATAAAGTTCAAACAAAATTCAACTCTATTAAAATTGAGCTGGGTGGCTTGTAGAACTTCGTTTTATGTTAATAAACTCTCTCGATTCACTTTTAATACCTTTTCTATTTTTAACATTAATTTTTAAATTTACGGAACGAAAATGAAACGGATATTAAAATTATACGGAACCGAAAAACGTGTAACTGAAAATCGCACGCAATGCAAGACCGAGCAACGGAGGGCGCTTTTAAACATAAAACAAATAACACCAGACAGATTGATATTTTTTCCACGCCGCAGTCCCCAGCAAATACGTGCCGTTTAACTCTAAAGCTCATTGTTATAAATAATTTTCACATTGTAAACGCCGAGACAAATAAATCTCATATTAAAAATCTTCATAGAGTAACATTTAATATCATTACCTACATAACTCTCAATTTAACTGTAGTGGACTAATTTCAAATCGGAATAATCTTCCGACGGATAATTCAAAAATGGAAAAGTCATGCTGTCGAAGCTTATGTCAAAAGTAAATTGAGCTACATGGTCGCCTTCTGGGGAACTGGTAACACGACAGACATAACAAAGATACAAAGACAACAAATTAAAATAATTAAACACCGTTTTGAATATGTACAAATGCTTACAGACTAGCTGGATTTTCTCCCTAGGGAGTTATTCATATTTAAATTTGTTGCAACAGAGAAAAAAAATTTTTTGAGAAGGGAATATGCAAGTCTAGGCATTTACAGGGCTAATGACCTGTCATTGGCTGGTTTAAGTGGCCACTTCACACACTGTGTAACATTCAGCATTTCCAGCCAGTCTGCAAGCATTTGGACGCACTCAAAACATTTCTGAATTAACTACCTGCTAAAACAAGAAGTCTACAAATTGGAATTTACAAGAATAAAAAAAATGGAATCAGGGCCTAGTAGGTGAATTGGTTCAGCCGGATGATTCTCACCCACGTGATAAAGGTTTCAGCTCTTTTGCTTCACAAAATGTGTCATTAATTTTGAAGATGTTTTTTAAATTGACCTAAATTTAAATTTACTGTCTTATATTTCACTTAAAGATTCTTCTCATCGTTTCTTTGAATCCCTTAAAATAAATATGTGTTTATGTTTTTCCTTTTTTAAAAAAAATGTTATTACTATTTTATTTTATTTTTACATCTGAGCATGTTTTTCATTCTTTATTTCCATTCTTAATTCTTAATTACTCTTACAAGTTTTCTTCATTTTTAATATTATTTCCATTTGTAAATACTCACTACAAACTACAAACCTTAAAATATATTTTTTTCACTTAAATTTAAATTTTTAAACAACTTTCATTTATGTTTTCTTTTTCCTTCTCTTTTTTATACTTTCATAATTAACATTAGATTTAATTGCTTTTTAATATGGAAACTTCACTGGTCCATTAGAATTAAGTCCAATTGTGTAAAATATTAAACTTTGTAACTGTACTGTATGTTTCCTGAATAAAATAAAATAAAAAAATAAAAAAAAGTCAACAGATGGAAGAGTTGAGAAAATATGGATGTTCAAACATGCAGGCAGAATGGTGAATGTTACACTGTGTGTGAAGTGGCCACTTAAACCAGCCAATGAACCGTCATAAGCCTTGGAAATGCCTAGACTTCCATATTCCTTCTCAAAAATGTTTTTTTTTAATTAGAGGAAATACGGACAAAATGATATATATTGGTTAAAAAACATACTTAAAAAATACTACAGCTCTAGATTATAAAAATATCAACATCATTCCCTTTCCGCACCTAATGGTGCATAGGGCATTGCATTAGTACACCAATCACAGCCAATCTAGATCATTTTTATTACATTTTTTTTTTTACATTTACATTTTTTTTTGCACCACAACAGGCCAGGAGGCCTAATTACAGTGGTGAATTACATCACGGAGCACCCAGGCTTGAGAAAAATCACATTTTAATTTTGGTGTTCTCACCGGGAATCGAACCCGGAACCTTCCGTGCGTGAGTTGAGCGTCTTGACTACTACACCACCGAGGCCGCCGCATAAAGGCAGGATGATCAGTCTTACGCTTCAGATACCAGTCCAGGGCCCAAGCAATATTCTACAGTATAAACACCCTTTAAAATAAATATTTTCCGAAATAGAACCCGAGACCTCTTGCATGGTAGGCAAACGCGCTGACCATTACACCCCGATGCCAACATACTATAAAAATAGGGAATTATGAATTTACAATAAATACAGTATATTATTTTGCTTATACTTGTCCACTATAAAAATTAAATAATATCAGTATTATCTTTTTAGGATTCTCTTTAAGACTGCTTGACTTAGGGTCAGACGCCATCATGTTAATCTCCTACCCTGGAGAGCTCTTTATGAGGATCCTGAAGCTGATGATCCTCCCCCTAATTGTCGCAAGTCTCATAGCTGGTTCCGCCAGCCTCAACGCTAAGATGAACGGGAAGATCGCCATCAGGACTCTGCTCTACTTCATCCTGACGTCCATGTTCAACGCCTTCCTGGGCATCTGCTTGGTTCTTGCCATCCATCCTGGGGACCCAGGTCTGAAGGAAGTAGCCCACTCGAGCCTGCAAGAGTCTAGAGATGTTAATATCATGGATAGCCTTCTAGATCTAGGAAGGTACTAAAAATATTGTAATATTTTGAGTAGGAATTTTAGTATTTTAAATAAGAACCCTGATCCAGTGTTTTTGACTCGATGGGAACTCTCAGGGTAAAACCATAAAAAAATCATTTTAGTCGAGGTGAAAATGCCTCGTAATGTAGCAGTTGGCGCGTTTGCCTACCATGCTTGAGGCTACGGGTTGAATTCCCGGTAAGGTTGACGTGATATTATATTGGTTTTAAAGATGGTTTTACACTGCGATATTTAATTGTAATTTGGTCACGTGGAAGAATGTAAATAATCAATTTAAACCCTCCATATAAATTTACAAATTCACAGTAAAACATTAGAGTTAAATTCAAATTAAATCGTGGTGTATGAATTTTTTTTTATTTTTAATTTCCTCGGTATATTATTATTTGTTTGTTTAGTATGAGGGAATCGATAGAAAGACCCTCGGTGTTTAAAACGGTTTTTGGATATGTAAAGAGAGTGCTTTCACCGCCATATTGAATTGTCTCTGGACAAAAATATATAAGAATTATTTAGTATCTTAACTTATACAACAATAAAAAAACATGCTGCAACTTATATACCTACGCAATGCCCTATGCACTATTAGGTGCGAATAAGGAAATGATGAAGGAACAATTTGTAAGTGTAGAGAGGTGGAGTATTTTTTTTTGTTTTTTTAATATGTATCTATTTTAATAATTAATAGCAATTTTCATCAAACAATGTTTATTCTAATATGTAGTAACAAAAACAAAAAAATATTTTTTATCATCTCTTTCCTTTTTTCTTTGTCTCCAAAAATTTACACTTCCTCCCTTACAGCATTTAATATTTCCATCGACGATGTTCTTAAAAAGTTTTTTTTTTTAAAATTCATCCTGGTTTTACGCTCGCCGCATGTTCTGGTGGTCAGCGGGTTTGGCAATATGGAAATATCACATACTACGAATACCGATAAAAAGATATAAAATGGATTCAGAGTAATTAATTGTATATTCAAAATCAATATGGATTTTGTGGACAAATGTTTTCATACATTAATGTAAAAAATTAATTTAATAAAAATCGTTACTAGAAAAACGCGACGTGTTTGGCTTTGGCCTTGCTTATTGTGACATCAAGATTCGTGATAATGATCCAAACAAATTTCAATGGCCAGGAACAGATAAACATAAATCGTGACGTATTAGTTGCGTGGTCAATGGAAAGACCGTTTTTTCGGGAATTCAAAATTACAAATTAAAAAATATTTTTTATACTGGACAGTAGTTCATGAACCTTTATTACTTTAAAAATGTAAACAAAAAAGTGATCTTTCCCTATTATGAAAGAGGTCTCAAATTCAATTCCCGAAACTGTTGACATGAAATAAATTTTTAATGTTTTTTTGACATTGCAATATTTTATAATTCCTGGACTGGCACCTGAAGCGTAAGACTGATCATATTTCTTTCACATAATAAGAAATAGAGATTCGCTGCGTTTGGTGTACCTACGCTGCGCCTTGAAATGTGTGAATAAGGGATTGATAATCAATGTTTTTTTATCATTATGTTCCAGAAACATCTTTCCGGATAATCTTTTCCAAGCCGCATTCCAACAAGCTCACACTGTCTATGTCCCCTCAGAGATGCCATCACTACCCAGTCCTGAAGTATTGAACATCAGTGATGCATCTTCCGAGCTGCAGCAGCCCATTCAAATGGTGCGAGTTATACGATATAGGTGAATAACTACGCAATGTAGGTTCATTCATGTAAAAAATTAATAAATAACATAACTGTAGAATTTTACATGAATTTGGTAGAACTATTAGACTAAATATAGGAAAACTTTGCCATATTTAGAGTTTTGACTTTAAATATGACAACAGAAGTGGAGAACATTTCAGATAAGGAAATATGGAAGTCTAGGCACTATTGAATTGCTGCAATGATATCCAACTTCCATCGGGGAGAGGAACGATAAGAAGAAAGAGAAAATAACATTTACGTGTATAATGAGCTGTCATTTGCTGATTTAAATATTATATAATAGTCACAATTTTTACAACGTTCAAACATCCATATTACTTCATTTCTTCAATCTGGTTGAAACCTTTATTGACGAGGGTGAGATTCACCTGGCTGAATTATTCCACCTACTGGGCAACGTATGAAAACATTAAAAAATATATATTAGTCTTCTTCTTGGACCAACCGATGACAGGTCGTCATCCTAGTAAACACCTAAACTTCCATATTTCATTCTCTAAAATGATATCTGTAATATTTTAACTCCCTAGGGGGTAAAATCTGCTCTTTGTCTACAAATGTTTGGACAAACCAAAATATTGTTGATATTAAAAGGTGGTATTTTAATATCAAATATGTAAACGTATTGAAATTAGTATAACATCCCATCCATAATTCTTTCTTCTTTACAAACTCATACACTGTCTCTGCGGTTTGACTCTGGATTCATCTCCCATCTACCATCAAAGATGTTTCTACAGAAACTTTGTTTAAACTATGTCTGGAAACATATTTCATATCTCTTCTTTAAACTCTCCTTTCCGTTATTTTCTTTTTTCCCATTGAAAACTAGTTTTAATACTAATTTATTTGTGATTATATATTTATTTTTTCCTTACTTACAAATTGAATATAAATATATAACACCAATAAATATGTAAAAGTAAATTATGGAAGTAACTGCTTATATAAGCACATTTTTTTTTATATTTGTGCAATTCTATTGTGAAAGTGAAGGCTTTGCATGCAGTGTAATACATATTCAAACAAAGAGACGGGCACTTCTCGAAACCGGTAGACATGCAAAAGTCAGTAAGTGGGTATATATAAATATTTAATACATTCATTGAAATGTATGACAAAAAGTATATGCCTATAATATTTTTATTTATTTATTCATATAAATATACATATTACCAAAAAAAAAGTATCCCTTACTTTATAAGGCCCAGAGCGCTGTGTTGAGTTGGGATACAACAAAATAGAAAGTGGAAGCATGCATGTTATTAAAGAATAAATACTACAAATAAAAATTATTACATAAATATAAATTTCAATAAGCATCTGGACAACACACTCAAAAATACTACATATAAATCTATGCAATGTCTTGCAGCAGTAGTAATGGTCTTTTCCCTTAGACAAAATCCAAAATATGAATGATATAAATAACCTATTATTTTATTTTTTGTTTGCTAGAAATTTCCATTTGACAATAAGTCAGAGAAACGTTAAATAAAAAAAATATAACAAGTTATAATAAAGTAACATAAACTATTTTTAAAGAATCAACAGATGGCGGTAGAAACATGTTCTGCTCTTGTTTTACCATTAACAAATAAACCAAATATTATAATGAAAATTAAGTAAAGATGCTTAATCATGGGGAAAATAATAAATGTAAAACATTAAAATTTAGATCATTATTATCGTAAAATGATCAATTAAACTAACCAATAACATGAACATACAAAAAATGTTATTTATTTTTTAAAAAACAAATGCAAAATATTATAATTATTATGATTAAGATTTCATAGAGAGCATATTCTAAAGGATGTATTTATTGATCCCGTCCTAGATGTATAAATAACATAAGAATTATATTCTAGACCTCATTTTAGTTCAAATTGAGTTGTAAGATGAAAGTAATTGGTCAATTTTTTTTATTATTGTTCTTACTTTAGATTTTGTAATCAGTTTTGAGAGGATAGAACTCCTGTGATGCAGATGTCCAACTTTTTCCTACACCTCTTTGGAGGTCGACGTCCCTCTGGGGTCTCGTGCATCACAATTTAAGGAATCCTCGCTGGATCCATCCTCTCAACATGGTCTCTCCAAATCACCTTCTCTGCCTACTCTATCTTGCAACGTCCTCTATGTTGCAAGTGCTGTGAATTTCTTCATTTGGTATCCTATTTTCAACGTTTTCATTTCTGATGTTTTAAGGAGATGTTTCCTTTGAACAATATCTGCTTTTGCTTCGATTCCGTAAGTCATTATGGGTCTGATCATTATTCTGACTGATTTCCATTAGCATGTGCTGATTTTCCCAAACAGTGTCCCTCAGAAATTCTGAGAAAACTGCTGCTTTATTATTCTGTTCTTTGACTTCATTATGCAGATCGCTGCAACTAGATATCTCCACTCCTATGTTCTTAAACTTCATGACCTGTTCTATGGGAACTTAGGGTCTATAACCAGTTTGCACCTAAGAGGCTGTCTAGATGTTATAAGAAATTTTGGTTTGTCGACAAAAATAAGAAAAAAAAACCATGAGACAAAACCAAATATAGTTCTATGTTATGGAAACGGTTGTGTACAGTTCAAACAGATTTGTTATCTTAGGCTGACGTTTATTTGTGTGGTACTCACAATATTGTAATTAATTCCAGTTGTTCTACCTGTAATATTTATGACAATGGAGTTTTTTACATAAGATATGGGCATTGACCCGTTTTTTCATTTTGCTTTTCTCAAAGTGGGCGATAATGCCCCCTTGCAGGCACTAAATTCCTTCAGAGGGGCGGTAGAAGGCCCAGAGAAAATTAAGGGGTATTGAAGCAGTCGATGGAGACGATGGGTAATTTCAAAAAAAGTAATCAAATATGTTTTTCTGTTATTTCGAAGAAAAATTGATTTCATTCTTATTCCTACTCTGTTTTTGTTTAATACATCATGACTTTCTTAGCCCGTGTGCTGTGTTTGTAGCAATGAAGTCCTGACAAACTTCTGTTAAACTTAATGATATTAACATCGTTAAAGTGCATTAGATTCATCCTTCACATTAGATATGGTTTTAAATGCTTTGTTAAAATTTTAATAAAAATACTTCCTTTGTAAATATGAAGTAGGTATGCATTTTTATTGATATTATTAATAAGGCTCTTTTAAAATGTAAGCTTGAACTCAGGAATGCGATATGGCACGTTTAAAAATAATAATTATAATAGATGTTTTTAAAATGCGCAACAGATGGTAAGTATAAACAATTTTGGGGGGATTCAGAAACATTATTCATTCTCAAAGTGGGCGATGAGCTGAATAATTTTGAGAACCCATGATTTAATTAGTGGTTAACATAACAGTGCACGTTTATGAGTAAATGTGAACAAATTAATTGATTTTGTTTATTATTGACAGATCTGGGACCAACACATTAGGTATTGTGTTCTTCTGCTTGGTATTTGGAACTGTTTTGGGAACAGTAGGACGAAAGGGTCAGGTTGTCGTTGACTTTTTCACGGCAGTATTTGAGGTTATCATGAAAATGGTCACTGGAGTCATGTGGCTAACTCCCATTGGTATCAGCAGTGTTATTGCAGGAAAAATTTTGGCAGTGAAAAGCCTCGGTGAGTAATATTAATATTAGTTATACTGCTAAAAGTGACCTAAACATATAATAAATTTGTTAGTTTGTTGTTAAAATCATACAAATAACTAAAAATATGGCATAATATATGAATTTTTCAATTTTTATTTTAATTTTATTTATTTATTCATATATGTGTACCTAAATTACAAAATAGAATATCTTAATTCATACATATAGAAATAATTAAAATAATAAGGTAAAATTAGGTTTATATAAAAATAACACATAAGTATACCTACACAATATCCAGAGAATAATATGCTTAAAAAGTAAGAAAATCTTGTAACGAAAAACTCCCTCAGAGACGTGAAAAATGTCAATGTCCAAAGTAATATTGTTCAACATAGAGATAGCCCTTCCAACAGGCATAACCATTGGCCGGTTGGTCCTGTATATTGGAATGTGAAACAGTCTAAGCTGACACTGTCTAAGGTAATTATCTGGAACATAAAAGCTAATGCTCCGCATAATTTCAGGGTTATCAATAATACCGCGCAACAATTGAAAGAAGTGCTTAATCTAATACACATTCATTCTGGTCTTCAAACTGCTGTACTCAGTGGGATAAAGCCATGGGTAATATCCGCACTCCCTCATGTAGAGAAACTAAAGAAATTTCTTCTGAACCCTCTCCACCATAAGAGAGTACTTCAACTCATACAGTCCCCAAATCATCGAGCCACTCTCGAGTCTACTTCGCACCAACTAGTTATAAAGAATTCTCAGTACTCGTGTACTACCAAAAACCCTGGCAGAACGCAAGACGAATCCTAATATCTTCAACGAACTACTACAAACTGTTTCGATCTGATCATGAAATGTCAGGGAACGCACAAAAAATCCATTGACTCCACCACATAGGGGTAACCAGAGAGGATAGAACGCAATATCACTCTGTCTTTGCTTATAGACCCTGTTTCCTCTACCTAGTCTACATTCATATGTCTTCTCATGCACACGTGCCGATTATTCCAACTTTTGAACTGTCCATCTTCAAGTATTTGTTAGATTTGATCATGATATGCCTTTCTCAGTTTTCCTTGTTTTCTGCATCCATAAATATTCACATTTTTAGCAGTTCTTTTGCCGTCCATTTCCATTATTTATATGTCCAAACCAATACAGAACTTTTTTTTTATTTCTGTTGTTATAATGGTAATCTCAGCCTAACATAATACACAGATCTTAACATTTGTGCAACTATCTCACATAGTTTTATCACACATTCGCCGGAGGGATCGCGTTTCGACAGCATCCCGCTTACTTTCGGCTTTATTTTACCAATTCCGTACTTTCCTTCCATGCATTAGGGTCGGCACCAGGACTCCATTGTTAATAGTGAAATTAGCTATAGATTTCATTGACATAGGTCAACAGTTAATAGGTCAATTATGGATTTACAGTAAAATTGACAAATTGAAGTTGAAAATCCCTCAATAACATTTAAAAGCTAACAGCTTACAGTAAAACTCCAACTCTCCGGATTAATGAGTGCCGGATTTAATTGCTTTTGAAATGATACAGTGAATTTGAATCACATTAAAAACTTACTCAAACATGTCCCAGTAAAGTACAACAACTGGTAGCATCTTGATTTCAAAATTAAAAACAACCACAGCACAACATCATTATACTTACAGAGGAATATTTTTCTTTAATGAAATGAACAAAGGAAATAAAAAGTGCAGTCAGGAATACAACATATTTGAGAAAGAAGTGAAAAGTTATATTCATAATTCTTTTTTGTTGCACTGATTGAAAACACCGTATATTTTTTTTTGTAATTTATATGTTATAATGAAAATATTTATTAATTAAAAAGAAAATAAACAAATTATTGCAAGATGTCACTCCCCATTATGCACACAAGAATTGTTTTTTCTTTAACGTAATGTAAATACTCATATATGTTTTAAATTTCTAAAAAAATAGTATTTAGTTGTAAAATTGTATCTGTACTTATATTTTTTAGCTGGAAAGGTTAATTAATGAAAAAAATCTCCATTATTTTCTGTTTCCTGATAACGATCTGGATATTTGGCTATCCGGATGACTAGAGTTCATATAAACAGAGTTCTACTGTATTTATTTATGTGCTGGTCACTAAAATTGTTCAGTAATGTGAAGCGAATGGATGGTGAAAGATTAGTTAAAAAAGTGTACATGTAGAGCGTAATTGCAGCAACCATGGTCTAATAATGGCTAAGACGTTTGCCATACACAATGTCAAAGCTAGGAGCTGGCCAGGTGGACAGCTGCCAGGGGCACAACCCTCAGGGGGGGCGCACTTTGCACATCCACAGCCGTCTTTTCTTTTCTTCATAGAAAATAAGTCTTGGGGGGCAAAATTCAAATTTTGCCAGGGACGCTTATGACCTAGCTACAACGCTGATGGCACACACATGAATTCCGGGTAGATAACTGGAAAGATTACAATATTTCTGATTTATCTCTAGTCCATGTATTCACTTTCTTAATTGATCATCTTCATCTGCTGTGGAATAGAAAAAAAAAACCTGCCATTTAAAAAGTTAGTCTGCCTAGAAATACTTTGCATAATCAAAATAATTCAATCCACTTGATCACTTTAAAGGGAAAACTTGACAAGAATTATCTTAGATAAGAGTTCTATGGCAAAATATTGTATTGGTATTACGCTTCATTTTATATGCCTACCTCTATAAAGAAATGGCATGATGTTACAAGTCGCACTTTTTATGTTTTTTTCTTTTCATTTTTCCTTCTTGTCAATGCATTCTGAATACCTTCTATTTTATTTTCAGGTCTTGTAATGTCCCAACTTGGTTGGTTTATTGCTACGATAGCACTTGGTGTGTTCTTCTATCAGTTTGTTGTAATGCAGTTGATATACTTTGTTTTTGTAAGAAAAAACCCATACAAATTCTACTGGGGCCTTATACAAGCTACTCTCACTGCATGTGCGACTGCATCTACGTAAGATCAATTTTTAAATAATTCAATGTTTAATACGCCTATGTTAATGTGTTTCTACATGTTGGGTAGACGAAGTAAACGTGCAAATTACATTTGTGTAATTATAGGTACAATAGAATATTTTATTTGAAAACGTTCAACAACCGCATTTATTGTTAGCGATCAGTAGGGCCATCGTGACTTCACGTATCTAACAGTAAATGCTAGTAAGGAAGCAAACATTTATCAAAGATTCAAATAAATTTTACCCTTCTATTAAACAAAATATAATAGAATTCATAATAATATGTCTGTACCTAGAGTCAAATAATTTCTTAATTGAGTGCTTCAGCCAAATTTTGAATTTAAATCTTTAAAATGAATTTTCTTTAAACCACTTTAAACAAAATATGTTTTGATTTGTTTTCTAGAGCCGCAGCGTTACCAGTGACATTTCGGTGTATGACAGATAAATTGCGAATAGATCCACGAGTGACCAGATTTGTACTTCCAATCGGATGCAATATAAACATGGATGGAACTGCATTATTTATAGCAATAGCAAGTATCTTCATTGCTCAGATGAACAGTATTGAATTGGGATTCGGAGAACTTTGTACAGTTTTGTAAGTAAAAATATTAAAACTGTCTAACATCACCTCAATCTGTGTGTAAAATAGAGGAGAAAAAAGGTTTATGGATAAAAGCAATTTGTTTATAATTTAGGACAGTTTATTACATTGCATTTGATTAAATTGAATCATTGAATATGTCAACTGAACACAAACCAAAATTCGACTAAGAGGCCAATTACTGAAAATTGCTTAGGGTATTTAAAAAACATTTTATGCAAAATGGGCAAGGATTAAAAGAAATGCTAAAAATAAAGATTCAGTTAAATTTAATTTATTTGAAAGGCACTAATTTTGTCACATAAAAATAAATGTCACGGTCATGTACTTTTTATGTACATTTTTTAATCTACTTATACAAAAGTAATTGCTAATTACTTCTAAAGCGTACAAAGATAATAGCTGTTATAATGTATGACAGACAACTGGTAATAAAAGCTGTTTTTGAGTGCTTTTATTAGTAAAAAAAAAAAAATAATTTCTGTTTCCAAAATACATATGTTATTTCAAATTCAGCTTAACATCAACTGCAGCTTCAGCATCTTCAGCAAGTGTGCCGAGCGCTGCTCTGGTGCTTTTATTGGTAGTTCTCTCGGCCATTGATGCTCCTGCTGAAGATGTCTCCCTCTTGTTTGCCATAGATTGGTTTGTGTAAGTAATTTCAATAAAACCCTGAAAATTACAACAATTAAATCCTGGTACTATTTTATTCAGAAGATTATGTATTTTCATTATTTTAAATTGTTGGAATGTAAAGTCTAGATATAAAGTCACTTTAAAAACAACTGATGTAGTTATATAAATACAATGTAAATTGAGCATATTTTTAAGACTATGAATAAGAAATTATGTAAGTAGGGACCTACTGGTAACAGTAGATTTTAAAATCTGTTTTTTTTAGCGACAGGATTAGAACAACAAATAACATGTTGGGGGATTGCTATGCAGCTGCTGTTGTAGAAGAACTTTCTAAGAAAGAATTAATGGCTTGTGATTCAGCTGCCTTATATCAGGTATATTTTAGATATGCTTACGATATGTGAGCTATAAACATAATACCAAAGTATTCATAACTTATATGCTACATATCTTTTCATTGTGTCATACACTTAACCGGCTTTGGTAATTCTGGAGGAATGTATTTGGCTGTAAAAAATGCTTGTCGTGAATATGTGGTATCATGTGGGTTTACTATATTAGGAATGATGAAATTTGAAGGAAAACACAACAGATATTTATAAGTGTAAATGAGAAAATGTGGCGCTAAAAACAGCCGGGTCACCATACTACACGGAAGCTGCTTGATAAGATAAACCCGACCTGTTTCTCCGGGCACATTCAACAAAACATTGGGAGGCTAGAATGAAGCAAAGGACCTGGAATATGGAAGGGTTTAATAGACAACAAAGGGAATGATAATGGCCAAAGAAGTTGGTTGTCAACATGATGTGTTTTGATGCATTTGAATTTCCACTAATTTTATCTTAATTATAGCTGTGACATTTAATTTCATCGTAGCTCACGCAATAAAAAAATGTTGGACTCTTCATAGTTCAAATAAGATCTTATATCTTGGACAAAGAGATAATAAATTTGTTCAAACAATGGGAATCGGACAAAGCAAAGAATTCAATCATAAGATTAGTTTAGTTATGCGATTACATTTCAGTTTGTGTAGGAGTTTAACAATATGAATGTTCTTACTTTCTGATTTACTTTTCAGGATCCTTTGGATGCCAATAGTCAATTAATACGGGTCAACTCTGACATTGAAGGAGTTTGTGAAGTAAAAGACTCCCCTAGCCCCGATACAGTCATAGTGGAAATGAGTTTGCATGCTGAACAGCCTTTTACTAAAAACGGAATAAAGAAAATATAATTTAACTAAGCATTTATCCACCAATACCATATTATTATGGTACAGAACCACCACTCCAAATATATTTAGGGTTTAAATGGATTGAAAGTGACTTATCCGCTAACTTTTAGTAAACAATCTAAAATTTCTAATCAAATAGGTTAACATTTTGATATTCAAATGAAGAACGATTTGAAAGGGAATTTATAAATGTTTTTTACTCTAGGTATTGTATTTATTCATATTTAGACTGTGCCCATGTTTCAACTATATGAAGGTCATAAAAGTTCATTTAACTTTGCAAAAGTGTATTAAGTAATGATTTACATGAATGAAGAAAACTTAGTGGAGTAGAATAGATTTTATGAGAAAAGTATTATTTTTGTATTCCTTTAGTGTATAATTATACTCGTAAAATAAATGTTTGTAAAAAATACCCTTTTACCATGTGAACATTTAATAAAACTTCAATGTCGTTATAAGTATGTGATTAAAAAAATTCTCCCCATCGATAATGAACAACGAATTACTCAATTGATAAACATTTATAATGTTTTTTTTTATAAAGAACTGTTTTAATAAGAATATTATTACCAATAAGATATTATAATAAGTTGTATTAAATTGATAAATTATACAAACCTGGCATTTTTCTATGTTTATTTACTTAAATACTAGTCAGTTGCTTAAATACTACTCAAATACTAGTGCTCAGCATTCATCATCACTCAGCACATGTTCAACTTTATCTGTATAAAAAATAACCTCCGTATATGTATATATATCGATAAATAAATTTATAATGGAGCAGAATATTCCATTGTCTGCACTCTTCTGGAGTCAAGCTGGACCTTAATCCGATAGAGAATATTTGGGAGTTGCTAAAAAAGGAAAAAATCACAAATAAAGTGACTGACGAAAAAAGTATCGACAGTAATAGATGCAAAAGGGGAAGTAACAAAATATTAATTCAGTAAAACTCCAATTATTTCTATTAATGAGTGCCAGAGTTAGATTAACCATTGATTGAAATGCAAAATCTACTTTAATATCACTTTTTCGTTGCTTTTGAAATAAAACAGTGAATTAGAATCACATAAACTTACTTAAACATGTCTAGCAAAGTTAATTACTTTGATGAAGAAACTTCGTGTACGAGCAGGACTTTTTTTTTTAAAATTTGTCATGATAATTTCACCATTATTCTTTATTTCCTGATAATGATTCGGATATTTGGCCATCCGCGTAACTAGGGTTCGGATAAACGGAGTTCTACTGTAACTTTTGACCAAATTTTGTTATAATTTTTTTTAAAGTGTGTTTTTTTGTCGATAGAAAAGAAACCCTTTTGCAAAATTATGAACATTTGAGCAGAAAAATTATACATATTAAAAATTATTACTTTTACAGTTTTTTAGAAAAATTGAGGGCAGTTCGTGTAACTCTTTACCATAAATATAACACTAGCTGGCAGCTGTTAAAATCATAGAATTAGAATAGTCTAGAAACAGCATATGCGCTCAAACTGTATCCGACTAAACTACTCACAAATGAGTAGTTTTACGTTTTGGCCATTAGGTACTCTGTAGACGTCGCTTAGTACCCAACTGCCGATATAAATTCAATTATGCCGTGTTGTGTCAAAATACTGCTGGGATTAAAAGGGAATACGGTAGGATCACATTTCATGTATAAGAAGTGAATTCACAAGTAATATTTTTTAAGAATTCGATTATTTTACCATCTGTCAGATTGTTAAATAAAATTACCTGGACGAATTTTTTTCCCGGCTTTCTATTAATAAGCCTTAGTATAATATATTAATTGGTTTTGATTTACTAAATGATTATTTAATGATTTCTTTTAACGTTTGCCTTATAAAAGTACCTATTTTTAAAAGACCAGTCAGTAAAATATTTTTTGTTGTAAAATGTAACATAGCATAACACAAAATTATCTTATATTTGTGTTAATTGTTCCCGGTCTGGCAACATTACGGGGCCTCTTCACGCATGCTGGATGTCAGGTAGAGAAGGGACTTTTGGACACAGTATGAAGTACACAAACTCAGTTCTACGTGCCTTCTGATATATTATAATTCTACAGATAAAATATTGAATAATGTACTTTAAAAACATAACTTATTATTTACTTATTACATAAATTGGATTGTATTTACGAATAAAATGATCTCAATATTTTGTTTGTCACAGTTGCAGTGCAATCATATTTCTTCAACGTATATCTGGGCAGCATTATATCTGATTTTGATGAAAGTTCGTTAGAGAATGAAAGTACGGAAGGCAAACCAACAAACTTATTTTTTAATTGTATTATTGGGGACATCAATAAGACAATGTCGATGTGGTGAAAAAAACTTTACTGTCCAGTAAAGTTGATTCAACACATACATGTGATGTTTTGCAATGGGGATGTGCAAAAAGAAAAAGGCAAATATTTTTCAATTAATTTATTTCATTTTCCTATTTCTATCTGTAAAAAAACTACAGAAGAAATAAATTTGTACAATAAAGTAGTTTATCTTTCAATTCATATTTTCAACCTATGGCGTATGATGGTACGACACTACTGTTTGAGTTATGGAGTACACAATCTCATTAATTTATTTCATGAGTGTAAAATGATTTATTTACATTATATAATGGCAACATTTCTTATCGTGTAAATCAGAAAGCATAAAACAAAATCATCTAGCATTAAAAATGCAATGTATTTACTATGATTTTTCTACTGTAAGTGAATTACTGCCCTGAAATTGTGGTACATATATATTGTGGTACATTATACGTAAGATGTATTTAAAATTGTCTTGTTGCAAAGTATTATATAATATTTACAGAGTTTAAGAAAAGAATTTATGAAATCACTCTGCAAACTGTGCTGTAATTGTTACATTAAGCAAAAGAGACATTTTGAAATACAGGTATATAAAAACACATATGTACTGTTTAGTAATCTATTTTCCACAATTTATCAAAATAATCATAAAATTTAGGCCAGTGATAGCAAAATAAGAGTTATTTATTTTTTAAATAAGTGAGATTTATTAAATGTGGTTTTCTTTTCAGACTTAAGTGACATTAAAGCCAAGAGTTAACAAAACACAAATTTAACATTCAAGAAACATTGTAATAACCAAACGTTTAGCAATTTATCATAATGTATTAAAGAAAAAACCCTGTTTACACCTATACAATATTGAATTGTGTTTTATATGGCAATTGCATTCAAATTTATTTAGTAATACAAACAAAACTGTTTCTAGAATTAACATAAGACCAGCTTCATAAACTTAATTTGTTTCAATTAACTCCAATATTAGGTACATATTTGTTTTCTTGATTAATTTTTTACATCCCATTAATTTTCATATTTTTATGGCAGTAATTCAAATACAAACAGCAAATATTTTGAATCGGTGAATATTTTCCAGGACAAAGGTAAGTAATAAATATGTATTTATGATAATAAAACAAAAAATATGTACAAACTCCTTTGTAGGCTACTAAATTATAACTACCTACATACATTTGTATTTTTAATGTACAATCTTTTGATGGTTTGATTTATCCAAAAAGCAGTAGAAGTAATGATAATGAAAGTAAGATAATTTCGTCTGAATTATTTGAAATGTCACTAAGACTTGGTGTGAGAAAAAAACCAATTAAAATTATTAAAAACAGATCAGCGTGAACTGTATGAATTATGCAATTGCTGCGAATAGTTAATAATAATAAACTTATAATTTTAAAATTGAGTTGATGAACTGGATTTGAATTAATAACAGGTGAGTTAAACAGTCATCCATTTTCTGTATTTTGTAAAGAAAAAATAATTGAATGTTGATTATTAATATTCAGTTATTGAATATCGGAAGTAAAATGATAATTAAATTCATCGGGAAACATATTTGAATCGATACTAAATTTATATCCGTGTCAACCAGCCTTTTTCATGTTCATTAATTACTACATCTTTTGGAAAAATAGCGGCATAAGCTTTGTAAGTTAATCCAGTTTCAATAAAAAGTCTTACAATGGAATTAAACTAATTATTATTGATAAAAATGTATATGATTTACAATAAATAAAATTTCAACAGTTTCAGAGTACAAAAATCGTAACAAGTAATGTACAACTTGTGTTCACACAATTAAATACACGATATTGAAAATACTATCAATACACTTTACAAAACATGGCAGTCTTTTTGAGTTATATCTACTTAACTAAATTATTAACAATTTTCGATATATGTATATACCTAATAGACGTATTTACATTCACAGATCACTTTTACGTTTATATTCACAGATTTTTTTCATTAACTACCTAAAGGAATATTTTCACTCTCTGCGCACTTCTTCAATTTCCACTATGTACACATTAATTTATTTGATAATACTACAACGGCATTTATAATATGTACAACTTTAAATTACATTTAATGTTTTGCACCATTGAGAATTAGTTAATTTGTTACTAGTTCCACACTGTCTATATTCGTAACGTCGTATCTTGTAACGCATGATGAGGTTTGTGCCCCCGCGCATGGTGCAGACCAGGCGGTACCATCGGGGATATTGACGGTGACCTTGTGGCTAGAGGCGACAGCGATGGTGAGAATGATGGTGACATCGCTGAAGAAGTTGAGAACCCACCAGGTGTTGTGTCATGGCTGATGGGAGATCTCGGCAAGAGAAGAGTTCCCGCTCTCCCAGACAGAGATGGAGCAGGAATACTTCTTGGAGCCACACTTGTGAGCAATGGCGGAGGAGCTCCCTTCACTCCAGGGTGGCTGGGAGCTTTGCCTTTCGCACTTGAAGTACCGCTATTTCCACTTTGTACAGATGCTGTATCATCTTTTAATCTAGCTATTTCAGAGAACACATGAGCTAAAGGTTGGTACTGAGGACCCCAGTCAAGAAGATAGTCCCAGTTATAACTTCCAGTGAGTTCTTCTTCTGAGTGCACAATTGAACTCAAGCTGCCATTCATAGAAGGCCCTTGAGTTGGAGCCACACTCGGATCTCCGGTTGGAACACCAAATGCTCCCAGCACCATAGCGCGCTCGACAGCTGCGCCCACTTCTCCGGTACTGCTTCCTCGATCACTTCCTGCTACATCATTTAATTTAGCATATATTAAATTAGTTATATCATTTTCATTTGCTGCATCTTCATCAAACATATGAAGAGGATCTAAGGGAACTCCCGCATGATGAAGAAGAGCGTCTTTGGCACTACCAACTCCTACACTTTCTGAACATCTTCTTGAAGACGTTGATGCTCCTCCTGTAGTGGCTGTATCTACGATTCCTAATCTAGCTAAATATTCTTGAGTATTATGTACTGATACGTCTGAGAGATTGTCATCATCCACATCGTCAGTTTGTCTGTGTATTCCTGAATCTCTTTGTAAAGGTCCTTCATTAATCATTCTAATTTCTTCATCTTCACCATCTTCCCCATCTTCTGCTGATCCTCTACCGCTAGAACCAGATTGTTCTGAGCCTGATAATTCCGATGTCGTAGCAGCTCCGGAATTAGAGCTTGCGGTATGAGGTCCGTATGGAGGTATTTCATCATATTTTGGAGGAGCAAATTGTCCACCAGTACTAGAAACAGTGCTTCCTCCTCTGATTGGTATTGTATCAAAAGCACTTGGATCTACGTAGCTATTTGATGTGCCAACTGTATCAGAACTAAGCCCAGGTTTATTAACTTTCTTATGACGTCTACTTCGCATATGTAGGAACAAAAACACTGCTGCACATGACGCAACAACCAGTATAAGAGCAATGAGTAAGCCTAGGGCCCAGTGTGCTAATCCACCTGCAGCTGCGGCAACCGCGGTTTTCTTAGAGCTTCCACCAACTAAATTAGTGTTAGGATCAGCTAATGGATCAAGGGCTATTTCTACAACTGTCATATTGGTTAACGAACCTTGACGACCAGAGCTTGCTGTAACAACTAAACTTATATCTCTTCCTGATTCCAATGTTGCTGCCGCATTATCTAATTTCTTTTTTACAATAACAGCGCCTGTGGTTCGGTTCATTTTGAAGTAGGGATGTTGAGTTGTCAGTTGGTAAACCACTCTTCCATCTGCACCTTTATCCCTATCTGTTGCTGTAACATGGCCTACGATATAACCAACAGGTAAAGCACCTGACTTTGGAGTAGCTAAAGTGAAGCGATAAGTCCTTTCTGTAAATTGTGGATGAAATTCATCGCGGCTTTCAATCTCTATTCGTACCCGCACACTGGCAGTTTTTCCACCAGCATCACTAGCCTTTAATGTAAAAGCATATCTATTCTTAGTTTCATAATCAAATATTACGTTAGTATTTACTTGGCCAGTGATGGGGTCTATTCTGAAGAGTTTCGACGACTCATCACCGTTAGAATAGCCATTAGATGCAGATGATACAATAGAGTAATTTAGCATACCAAATACTCCTTTGTCAAGGTCTGTTGCTCTCGCTGTGAACACTGTTGTACCTATCGGTTCATTTTCACCAACAAATTCAAAATACTCCGATACTGGGAATTTCGGTGCATTGTCGTTTTCATCAGTTAAAGTTATTTGCAAGTTGTTAAGTGTGCATAATTTTGGAAGTCCTTTGTCACAAGCCCGTAAAACTAAAAAGTATTCACTAACACCATTATCATATTCCAATGAATTGTTGACACTGACCAACCCAGAAACTGTGTCAATTTTGAATAAGCCTTCATCGTTACCAGAAGTGATGTCATAAGTAATTTCTGAATTAGGATCTTCAGCAATATCTGCATCTGTGGCAGAAACTTGAACAACAGAATTTCCAATTGGAGTTCCTTCACTTATGGTACATTCGTAATCAACAGTGTTGAAAACAGGAGCATTATCGTTGCTGTCTTCAACATTAATATGAACCGTTATTGAAGATGCGCTGTCGTCATTTCCAGGTGAATTGCCTCGTTCATTGGCATTTATCCGCAATGAGTAGGTATCGTGAATTTCTCTGTCCAGCGACTTGACCAATAGAAGAGATCCATCAGGATTAATTACTTCAAAGACTCCATCATCATTTCCACTGAGTACTGAAAAGTCCACTTCATTTTTGTCAAGCTCGGATCGAATTGACCCAATCCTTAGGAAAATCTTTCCTTTTGGTGTGTTTTCAGGCAAGTTGATTCTGAAAAAAAAGACAGAAACAATTAGCATTTCATCCTCAAGAGTAAATTAAACAAGGAAATATTTTTTGATTTAAAAATATTTTTTTAAAAAGTCAAAGGGATTATTAAAGAAAATAAAAGATTCTAATCAAAGTCTACTTTACTGGTTTTTAAGTACACAATATATACATTCCTAGCTTGTTTCACATTCAGAAATCTTATCATACATGCACTTCAGTTCTGTCTGCTTTTGACATGACCAGACTTGAGATATTGGTTTATCCGATAATGCCACGTCTTCCATGGTTACCAACGTTACCATCCAAAAAAATAATGAGATGTTTCTTAAGCCTGGGCGTTCTGTGCTGTAATTCACCACTGTAATTGGGCCTCCAGGTCTGCTGTAGTGCAAAAAATATAATAAAATGATGATACAACGCGATTGGTGTACCGATGCAGTGCTCTATGCACCGTTAGGTGCGGAAAGGGAATAATGAATAATTATTACAATACGTAAAATTACCTGTAGTCGTCTTTTGCGAAGTGCGGCTTCGCCTGGCCAGCGGCACGCGCGCGCACGCGCAGCGCGGCCACGGCGTGCTGCGGAGGGCTGCCGCCGTCTTGCGCGCGGATGGCGAGGCGCAGGTCCGCGCGCGCGGCGAGCGCGCTCCTGTTGGCCAGCACGACGCCGGTCGAGGGCACGACGCGCACGCCGCGCACCGCCCCGACGAGGGAGTACGTGATGGCGGCATTCTCGCCGTCATCAGCATCGGTAGCGTTGACGCGAAGGATCTCTACTTCGGCGCCGCCCTCAGTTTCTGCAAAACAGTCATGGAAACCAAATCAGTAATATGCACATAAATTCACAATGAGGAACTTCAGCCCTACGGGAAATTGGATACAAAAAATGTTTTCTTACGCGGGGTAAAATTTAGAGCATTAAATTGTTATGCAAAGTTTCTTGAAAATGTACAGAAAAAATAATAATAAATATTTTGATAAAAACGCACTACTTTAAATGACGTCACTGGTTCATGTGAATAAACCTATAATCTAAGAGCTATGGAAGATTTCCGGTCTGCTTGTCGCTTCTGGACCAATGGGAAGAACTGAATGAGAATAAGCGGAAATGAACCTCTGACGTTACACGCGGAGTTATTTCAGAAATACAAAACTTTGAAAAATCGTAGCGCCGATAATACGATATATAAATATAAAAAAATATATATTTTGACTTAGTTTAACAGTCTATTAACAAATATTTTTTTTTTAAACCACTGAACTTCCTCATTAGCAAATACTAACTCTCAACAGAGATGAAGAACGTTTGAGATTTTTTAAAAGTTTTTTTTGGATAAGAAAGTATAGCTAGCCTTGGCATTTGCAGGTTTAAGTGGCCGCTTTACACACTAAAACATTTACCTATGTTTGAATATCTATATGTTTTCAATAAAAGCGTTATCTAGTTCGTGAAATAATTCAGTTGGCTGAATCTCAGTTTTTTTTATTTTTCAAAAATATTTACACAATAGTCTTAACATTAAAGTCTTGCTAAATTGTAAGCAAACAACTTGTCAGCAGGTTCTTATATATTGCTTCGATTTTTCATACTTAACCTACATTAATCATAATTTCATTTGAGAATCATTACATACTCTATTGCATTATTTAAGATTAAAAGCTATCATTAATACAGAACACTTGTTTCCATTAGCCATAATTTGAGCATTCGTCTCACTCCTGTATTTAACCCACTATTTAATATTGTTTGATAACATGTTCAATATTTTAGGTATACTGTATTGCAGGGTCCTTTTGCCATATTTATTACAATATCTAGGAACAACTGGCCCGTATGAAAGGGATTTAACACTAGGTTTACTAGTATGGACTAGTAAACCTGGTGTTGTAATCATGTACCAATTTGTGTTCATACCCGAACTGCGACGCATGCCGGAAAATTAAGTTGTACCAAAGTAGAGCCCTATCTGATAATTGATTTACGGATTTATATATTAATAATATTGAAATATTGTGCCTCTGGCGGTATACATCTTTACGTAGTAGCGATTTGATCATATAATTTTGCAAAGTTTGAATAAAATTAATATTAGTTTCACTTGATAACCCCCAGGAAGTAGTAGCGTATTGTATAATTGATTCTGAGAGAAATACATAAATAATTCGTTAAGTATTAACAAGGACATATATTATATTATATTTCTTATTGCTCTTAATCGCTTACACAATTTTCTTATATTTACATCCCATTTAAAATTACAATCAATTGTTAAACCCAAATACACATACTGCTCTTTAACTTCACAAAAATCAATAGATGGAAGAATTGACGTAATTCTGG
This sequence comes from Micrasema longulum, assembly GCF_059751315.1. Lineage (NCBI taxonomy): Eukaryota > Metazoa > Arthropoda > Insecta > Trichoptera > Brachycentridae > Micrasema > Micrasema longulum. The sequence continues at coordinate 1,551,408 of NW_028277484.1, read as the reverse complement.
GTGTTCTAAAATAGACAAAATAGTTAATGTTACATAGTGTGTGAAGTGGCCACTTAAAGCAGGACAGGTATAAATGCCTAGACATGCATATTTTTTTCTCTAAAATGTTCTCCATATCTGGTGTATTATGTTTATCTTATTAACTCCTAAGGGGAGAAATCCAGTCTTTGTCTACAAACCAAAAATAATGTTGATTCGCAAATTAGTTATTTATATTTTTGTTTTATTTTTTTTCCAATGTTTTTTTTATTCCTGTTTTAGAAATCATTTTTTGACCGTTTACTTTCATTTTATTGTTATTTTTGGCATTTATTATTTTTATGTTTTATCTTTGTTTGTTTTATCTTAGGAATTTAAAAAGCATACAGCGCAGCGTAAACATTTTTTTTTCAATAAAAACTTTTACTAGCGTAAAAAAAACAAAACATGCAGTGAAAAAAATGGAACAATTAAGGTTGAACTTGCCAAAATACTTACAAAATACATACTCGTATACCTATGTAATAGGGTATTTTCAAGTTAAAAAAAATAACCAAAAAATTACAATGGAAACGCGTTTTTTAAAGAGACTGGTAAAATAAATAAATGGTAAATAAAATTTGTTGAAATTTTAGCGTATTTCACCAGCAAATAAAATAACAAACAAACGAAACTAATTCGGTCCTTAATAATATAAAAAATGAACGCAATAAGTTTATTTCAACAAGAATACGTGCAACATTGTTTACAAATCGCGAGGAAACCATTAAACATGTAATTGAATCGCAAGTTATTTGATTTAATAATATTAATGTATTTAATCCGACATGAACAAAGTGCTGGGAAGGGCATGAAGTCCGAAATCCCCGAAGGTATTGCCTTAAACCTGGGTGACTTGAGCCGCTTAAGACATTTAAAAATGACGTTTTATTTTATTTTAATAAACACTCGCTCGAGTATTTAAGTATAATACCCACGTATGCATGACAGGGCTTTGAACATGTTAATAGTATTTTTATATAATAAACGGTATTTTTAATGCACTGAATAAAAATGTGCCTGAAATTTGATAAAAGTTTATATTGTATTTGTGGTTTAATGTTCATACGGAATATTTTCGCAAAGGTGATCTGTTTGTCGCCGTAAGAAAGAATTTCCCACACGCTGGTTCTGGTTACTATTGCGTGGTGTGGCATTAGCACGGAGCGCGGTATCCGCCGCGTATAATCCCCGGGAATCATATTTGTCAGGTCCGCTGGGCAATCAGCGTCACCTTGTTAATTCCCTTAATGGGTACTAACTTATACTTCATCGAATGCAACGCCGATGCGACGGCCAAAGCGAGGGAGCCGGCAAGACGCAAAACGATGACAGAGCGCGGCATTATGTCCCACCGGGCTGCATTAGCGTACTCCCGGGGCGTTTGAAATGATCGGCCGAAATACACGAAAAAAATAAAGGCAAAAACAAAGCGAATAAAAAGTAAACATTTCAACACGCCAAAAGAACAAACAAAATTGGACGATTTTATAATTTGGGCGAAGGGGCTTTATAAAACTGGTTTTTAGTAGACATGTTGTCCCCGCTTTCCAAACTGGAATTGACACCACAAAGATAAAGAGACTGATTCTGGAGGCGGAGGAGGCGACGGGAGGGGCGGACCTTTCCTCTGACCAAATTGAATTTCGGTACGCCATTGTAACTCAAACGGGAACCGGTCGAGTTTAGCGATGTTTAAAAAGCGCGTCATCGCGGAAAGAGAGGAGATCGCAGATATGAAAAAGATAAAATGGAAAACGAGAAGTATTTTTTTCGTCGATAGCTCTCCCTGGCGGGGTAGAAGATACCCACACCCGACTCGGACCACGGCGGGCATCATACTCTCCATCTGATAGCAACCAGGTTCCTCATTCATAACTCACACTTCGTTTTGTGGAATCGGCCATTTCTTAACGGTTCAACGACTGCTCGACTGGAAGCCTCAATGAAATGGTCGAATAAAACACAATTTGACTTGGAACGAAAATCCAAGTAACGACGATTGATAACATATATTTAAATAGAGACATAAACGCCTCCGCTTCTCCAAAAAAACACATATCTGAGAGCAAAAATCAGGCGATAAATCTCTGAAAAGAATATCTACATCGAAAACATTTAAAACAATAATGGATTCATGGTGTATTGAACGACTGCTTAACGTTGTAAAATCCATCAAGAAAGTATAAAAATACACATTACATGAAGAGAAAAACATATGCTATTGCATAATAATTTAAGGGCATGACCGTTGCCTGATTCCATAAAGTTGTCGTTGGTCCACTTGTCCCAGCATCCCACAAAGTTTGCTGACACTCGACAGTCGACAGTCGACAGGACCAGAGAACGCAGATGCGGCGGAGCAATGCCTCGCCGAAAGCCAAATAACTTAACATTTACCCGACTCATTTAAAAGGAGCGGGATTTAAATTTGCCTTGTGGCTTGGCACTGCCAGGGGCTAGATCGACAAACAAGGGTGGATCGAGCCAATTGTTTTCTTAAAAGATCAGCCTCGTGCAAAGCACTTCCATAAAGAGATCGGAAACAAAAAGGCTTTACTAGTCCTCGGGTACACGAGCAGTAGAGTTATGGCATATTTGTATCGGTGTTATTTAGGTGCCCATTCATTCGGATTAATTAGTTTTAAAAGTTACAAATATATGCACGAATTCTATTCAGTAGACACAAAATAATGCATTGTTTTAAAATGTAACAGATCTCGGTATTTTTGATAAAATATGTGATTGAACACATCGCGCATCTGATAAAATACAGTCAGTTATGACTTATAAAACAGTTATATTTATAAAAAAACAGAATTTCTTGAAGAGCTAAAAAACAGAATTAACACGTCTTAAAACCATGTATTTTTAACTGAGTTTTTTTCTTTTTCTTTTCACACTTTAAAGCAAAGATTTCTCTTAAAAAGGGCTTTAACATTTTTTAAAGAAAATCTCGATTGTCATTAAGAAAATAGTGCAAATATGACACTCTTTGAGAACGGCAGCGTTCAAAGATCAATCAAGCTGGTAAATCGTAAAGCTAGAATTATATAAAAAATGAGAGATATGAGAGTTAAAAAAAATAAAATATTCAGTATACTCGTACATGACTAAAAATCTGTTTTTTTTAGTAATGACTCTATTTTATCAAACGTGCGACATCTTGACAGTCAAAGCTAGACGAATGTAAGGATTTGTCAAAATAAATAATTTTTTAAACATTAAATGTATTAAAACCATTTATTGTTAATTTGTTAGAAGCAATTTAGAATATGCATCAGTGATATGCGAAATGAGATATTTTTATAAAATAAAAAAATAGTTCAATTTCAAACTATAAATCAAAATTACCCGGTACAATGGCGGTGTAGGCAGGCTGCTCGAAGACTGGGGGGTTATCGTTGTCGTCCGTCACCCGCAGGACGAGGGCGGCCCTCGCCACGTGGGCGGCGTCCGAGGCCAGCACCGTGAGGGAGTACTCCGCCCTGGTCTCCCGGTCAAGCGGGCGGCGGAGCACCACTCGGCCGCTGAAGCGGTCCACGCTGAAGGGGCCCCCGCCCTCAGACACGCTGTACGTCAGGGCGGGGCTGCTGTCCACGTCGTTGGCCGTGACCGTCGTCACGACGGATCCGACCGGAGTGCCTGGAAATATTCAATAATTATTATTTCAATTTTAAAAATCGCGCCTTGTACAGTGTGTTCAAATGTTCAATAATCCCAGGTAAATGTGTTAGTGGCTGTCGGTGAACCAGTGGCCTTATTTTGTAACTAATTCGCCCGTATCGTAATGAGAGGGAATGAGAGCGAAATACAATTTTGATTACATTAGAGTGAGATGGATATATGACGAACGAACGAATTTGCGAAACGAAATTGTGACACAATAAGCCCGCAGGTAAACGTACAAGTTTCGTTTCGTAGATTTCCGATTTAGGGGGAGCCAATTCACCAATCAGCAGAACTCACCGAAGAGAACTTGTGACATCACACACGGTGTAATTTCAAAATTAGAAAACTTTTTTTAATGATTGCGCTAATAATATGATACATATATATATATATATATATATATATATATATATATATATATATATATATATATATATTTTAATTTTGGCTTATTTTGATGGTCTATCAACAAACAAAAAAACCCCTGAACTCCCCCTAATTGTTTTATATTGTATCACTTCACAGTTTACAACTATATTATGCACTTATGTAATAATTGCAAAAATATGAGGCTAGCACAGAGACATGCATATTTTATAGGCCCAAAATTTTTAATTCTTTTTTTACTGATAATATTTCATTGATCCCAAACTTCAAAAATTTTCATTTTTTTAAATACACGCACTATTCTGGATTCAGACTTAAGATTTAAAATCTTTTTTTCTATGGTATATTTTGTTGCCCTTTAATAATAAGGAATATTTTAATGTTTTGTTTTAAATATTTTTTATTTAATTTTTTAATTATTTTGGTGTAATATTATTTTATTTTGATGATTGAACTACGCTGGATTTGGTTTGCGAATGCAGTGCCCTTATCTACCACTGAGTGTGGATAGGCAATTGATGATGATGATGAAAATGATGAAAATGATTTATTATTTTAGGTATTTTTTTAAACTTTGTAAATAAGAATACCTACGTATGACTTCAATAAAGTAATATATGCACTTACAATAATGTATTACAATGAAAACTAAACAATAAACCATTAAGCATGGACGAGGGCAAGAAAGTTTCGGAGCGAAAATTCCAAATGTAATTAATCACTAACAAATGGTGACCCTAAGTTTGGTATTCGGAGCGACGAAAAAATGCAATACCGCCTAATAAATACAAGGAAATAAATATATTTCACGAAGGCTTCTTTTAATCTTGTCTTCGAAATCGAACACTGCGGATGTGTCGGTGGGTAGGTATTTTATGCAATCTGTTCCCCCGGGTATAGGCGGCCTTATACTCGCATGCAAAACGGGACTCTTGCATAAGGAATAATCCACTGGGGTGGACACATCTTCATTTCAAAAGGTCATTTTATTTCACACTGCCACAACATAATCAAAGGACGTAACAAGTTTCGTGTTCAATTTGAAAACACTGGCTTCCATTTTGTGTTTCTTCACACAATTGTATTTAAGTATTGTAAAGGAAAAGTTAAATTTTTTCATACAAGACTTTTTTTCAAAAATTAATTTTTGCGTTTTTATGGTTAACTCAAAAAATTCAATTTTGGGGGTCACATCTTTACAACTTTTTACAATTGTAAATAACTCACTATGAGAAAGATAGGAACTAAGTTAGGGTACAGGGGGTTCGAACCTCAAACCTCTGATTAGCTACAGGACCCATAACACGGTTCCTTTATTCAGAAAAATACGTATTTAGAGAGTTTCTTACCCAGAAACATTTACAAATACAAGTAAGTGATAAACAGTAGTAAAAGTACTCGTAATAAACCGCGTTTCAAGCAATTTGTCATCGGGTGCACTAAAATAAGTTCAATAATTTACTTTAACAGCTATAAAAACGTATACAAATGCAAGGTATAAAATATTTTTTTTAAATGTAATAGTGCAAAAAATTCAATGTAAACAAACCTAAGCGCATATGAAAAAAAGAAATTGAAGAAAAATAGATAAATCCATAGACACATCTTTCATAATTACCATCTAGGTATTAGTAGTAAAATAAATTATATATATGTTAATTAATACAAACAAGATCTCTTTTGTAACCAATTACGCAACATTTTATTTAACTCTGGACAACTTTTTAGGTTATTTGGCAATATTTTTTACCAATAAGCGTGTTATAATTATGTATGAAAGCTGGTTTTGTTTTTGTACATAAATGAGAAAACTAAACAAGGAATTGGTCAAAATCAAAGATCAAGAAATCTTGTGGCATTTTTTTTTCAAATTTTTAACTTTTTCCTGTTTTAAAATTATTTGGATAACAAAACATAATGCACTAAATCACAAAAAATCCCGAGCTGAATAAAGTTTTTCCCTTTCTCGGATTAGCGCAGTTTTAATTTTAAGTAAATAAGTGTTTAATTTAGGGCCAGCTGCATAAAAAAAAAGTTAAATTATATAAAGTTGAAAGAATTTTTTTTTTGCGTTTTCGTCCAAATGAACAAAAGAGATCGCGCGAAAAAGTAAAATAAAACAACTAACTTGGCCCATTTTGACAAAAAGTGAAAATTATTTAATTTCATACTTTATTTAACTTGATTGTTTATGCAGCAGGACCTCATTGAGTTAAATTTGTAAAACAAAAAGGTTAAACGAAGTAAAGAAAAATATAAAGTAATATGAAATTAGAAATAAGATCCTAACGGGGAAAAGAAGTTTAAACCGAATGTGATGAAACGTGTAAGTAATAATTTTTATAAGGTTTAATGAATTTAAAATATTGATAAAATCTGGTTCTTTCTAAATTATGACACGAATAAAGAATAAAACAAAATACATATATGTATTTACGATTCATTATCATCTTCATTTCCTTTCCGCACCTAATGGTGCATAGGACACTGCATCGGTACACCAATTGCAGCAACCTTGATCATTTTTGTTACATGATGCCAGTGCGGGGACTATGAAATATTCTAGTGTAAAAACACATTTCAAATAAATATTTAATTTCAACCATGTCGGGAACCAAACCCGAGACCTCTTGTATGGTAGGCAAACGCGGTGACCACTACTCCACGAGACCGGTATTTACGATTACACAATAAAAATACTGTTTTATTGTAATTTTCAAAAATGGATGAACTTATAGTCACTTCAAAAATACTTCTTCGATTTGGTTAAAATTTGATCGGTTAAATCGCAACCCGCTGAGCTTCACACCACGCGGTCGATATTTCATTGCTGAGTAAAACTGACACATATTTGCGATTACCAATTATCGTTAATTGAGTCGGTACATATTTTTCGTTCAAACTTATTTATGCTTCAGTATTTGCCTTTTTGGTATAACCGTTATAAACACTTTAAAAAGACACATATACGAGTATGCTAACTGGTAGTAAATAGTAAATACAGTAAATGTCTGTGAATTGTTTAAAGGAATGTTAAATATTCGACGGAGAAACAAATGTGATTTTATAATTATCAGAAGTCTATTGACTATCCGCGAGTGTTTGCCGTTTACAGTGTAATATATTCAGAAATTTATACTCGTCACTACAAATACTGACGAAATCCTTTTCGTTTTCTTATAAAACACATTATTATTGTTTCGACCAGAACAGAGCATAATATGCTTGTGAAAGAACAAATAAACCGTGAATGTAATATGCCAGAAAATGCGCATTAATCTTTGAATACGTTTGTGGTATCCACAGTCCACAGGTACAGTGCAATGTGTGTCCAGATGTACCCATACACCTGAAAGTGAAGCGTTTCATTAAAGTACGTGATACGTTCCGTTCCCGCGGCCTGCCCGGCCAAAGCTTTTAAGTGGCCGCAGTTTGTATGTCCGTACTTAATAATGTAAATAAGCCTCGGGGTTGAGTAAATATGAAATGCCGACAATTGTTTGCTCGATCCTGGCGACAATGTGATTTTGCTTTTAAGATATGCCATCTGTTTGCGATACAAATATTCGATCTGATCTCTGTTAAATTATTTCCTCGAGGCGAACACGAGACGGATATAACGTTTCTACTGATTTGATCTTTTTATAATGCATAACACGAAAATATGTATCTCATCAAATAGCATTTTTGGTCTAAAAATAAAAAATAAAAAAAGTTTGGAGAAACCTTACCTTCGGGAATGTAAACCGGCGACCGCGGGGGAAAGGTGGGCTGATTGTCGTTCACATCCACAACGTGAACTCTTAGCGTGGCCGTGCCTGTCAGCTGCGGGTCTCCTCCGTCTGTAGCGATGACGGTAAGCCTGTAGCTGTCACGGATCTCCCTGTCCAGGACGATGTTCGTCTTAACGGACCCCGAAAATGCAGGCTCGATGATGAAAGCGTTGTCGTGATTTCCGTCCACAATATGGTAAAGAACTCTAGCGTTAGCTCCCTCGTCCGCATCCTTGGCCGAGAGTTGCATCACAAAAGTTCCCTTGGAATTTCCTTCCCATACGTTTGCCGTATATTGCTGTTGGGTAAATCTAGGAGAGTTATCATTTCTGTCTAGGATCTGTAACCAGACTTCGCAGTACCCATAAAGAACGGGATTACTTTCGGCGCGCGCTACTATGATCAGACGACGCCTCGGACCGGGTGGCTGCTCGTGATCTAACCTCTCGGAATTCAATACTCGAATTATACCACTATCAGGATCTACATCGAAGGTGGAGTCCTCGTTTCCACTACCGAAACTGTAAATTATGCGCTGTCTTCTGCCGTCACTACGCACAGCGGATACCTGTATAATTTCCTTTCCCGCGGGCGCATTTTCCATCAAACTTACTGAGTACGATGTATTTTGAAAATGCAAACTAGCAGTTCCTTCCGGAACATCTCCGACTCGAATTTCAATTAACCCGGTAGCGTTTTGAGGTGGATTTCCTTTGTCTCTCGCTAATACTTCCAAGTGTATAAGTCTCCCATTTTCGCTAGCTAAGCTTTGAGTTGCAGTCAAAACTCCGGTATTGGGATTGATCCGAAATTTGGAGCCCGCCGGTTCATTAATAAGATTGTAAAGAATTTCGGCGTTAGTGCCATCATCAGCATCCGCGGCAGTTACTTTGAGTAAACTTTGTCCAGGTTGAGAGAGCGCAGCTACTTGTCCAGTAAAAGGGTATTTCGTGAAAACTGGCTTGTTGTCATTTACGTCGCCTATTGTTATTTGTATCGGTACAGTTTGCGATTTAGCGTCATATTTTCCACCATCTGTAGCCACAACAAGGAAATCGTATACATTTTGAATTTCGCGATCGAAAACCCTGAAAAATAAAATACTTTATTGGTAAGACGAACTTAAAATCACTTAAGTTAGTATATTGAAATCAATAACAATTACGAGTACAATGAACGCTCATTCAGGATTCATGAAAAAACGTATTATTAATTCATAAAATGAGCAATGACAAGCATAAAAACTTCACAATTCATATGTAAAGTACTTGACAGCGACAGTCGCAAGCGGTTTTATATATTTTCCTCTTATTACAATTGCTAATAAACTCTATTATTTATACCGCCTTATTTGTTTAAAGGTTTATCATGAGAACACCGAGTCGGTTGCTAACGTGGCAAGTGAGCACAATAACTTGGGACGTCACATTCTGCTGGTCTCGGGCAGAAATGGCAGAGGCATTGTTAAGATTTGAGTTACACCCCGACGTTCGGGTTTACATGGCGCATAAGACGATACCGCATATTTTGCATATTGTGTTCTCGTTCAAGTACTTTGTAAACGATGATCAGAAGCTTTGGGAACATTTTTAAATTTGTTTTTTGAATGATACATAAGCAATGCCAATGTCCTTTAGGACTGGAGATTCGAGACCAAATAATGTGCTGTCATTGAAAAGGTTATTTTTTGTAGTTTGGAAAATTACTTATCAAATTAACGGTTATTAAATATTAAAAAAATAAAATAAACCAAATTTAAAATAACAAAATTATTTTTTACTCTTTATATCATAAAATTTTTAATATTTTTTCGTTGCATGAAACTCAGAATGAACTTACCCAGCTGTAGTGATGACGCCTGTTCTATTATCAATTCTAAAAAGCCATTGACTTTCGTTGGCTAGAGAGTATAAAACACGAGCATTGACTCCTAGATCAGGATCTGTGGCGCGGGCACGTAGGACACTAGTATCTGGTGGCGCATCCTCGGGCACAGTAGCAGTATATGCGGGGGACTCGAATCTGGGGGCATTGTCATTCATGTCTTCGACTGTAACGGTTAGATTGCAAGAGCCGTGCCGCGGAGGAGAGCCTCCATCCTGGGCTGTCAGAAGTAGCCAGTGCCTGGATCGAGTTTCGCGATCCAGAGGTCGAGCAGATAAAGCTCCCGTTCTTGAATCTATGCTGAAGATGTTTCCGTGGTTTCCACCTGCAAAAAAGAAAACAATATTAGATAAAGAAAGGGAATTTACAAATTAATAATTTAGGCTCCATTTAATAAGTTTCTCGTTACGAATAATTCGGATATATAATAACCTGTTATAGAGTACGTAATTTCTCCATTGGCTCCATCATCCGGATCACTAGCCACGACAGTGTGAATAACTGCGTATTCGTTGTTCTCCGGCACAGCTAGAGGACGGCATGCAGCTGCTCCAAAACGCGGTGCATGGTCGTTGGAGTCCACGATAGAAACGCTAACCAACGCGGTATCGTGCCTTTCTGCAGCACCTACTCCATCAGCATACACGGGCACTAAATAAGATTTGCGTGTCTCACGGTCTAGTGGAGCACGCAGACGAAGGGAACCTCGGGAATCAACAGTGAAGCGATCATCTGCTACACCTTCGGGGATTGAGTACGTAAGATTATCACCTGCAAGAAAAGAAACGCATTATAATAAATAAATAGTTAATTATGATTGCTAATATAGTAAATTATATTTTTTTAAATACTTACCAATACTGTTCATTGACGACTTTGCCGCTACTTTCACTACAAAACTTCCTACGGGTAGGTCTTCGCTGACGTTGACCTTATACATGGATTCAAGGAATCGTGGAGGGTTATCAGAAGATCCTTGCACAACTAGTTGTAAAACCATGTAGTTTTGTCGTGTCACTGGAGCTCCGTGGTCACTGGCTGTTATGTTAAGTGTAAACATTCCGTTCGCGCCACTATTAAATGACATTAATGGTCGCGCAAGAGTTATGACTCCTGACTCATAACCGATAATGAATCTTCCGTTATCATTTCCGCTCGAAATAACGTACGATACTCGCCCGTTATCTCCAGAATCGGCATCAACCGCTACTACTCTGGATAAAGCATTTCCCACTGTTGATGAATCGCTCACTTTAATGGTTTTGATGGTAGGGGCAATGAAAACTGGTGAGTTATCATTAGCGTCTGATATTATAATTCTCACTGTCGCTGCTGTACTCAATCTTTCTGACGTGTTCGTGGCTTGATCTGTAGCTCTGACAATCAACAAGTATTCTGTTAAGTTTTCATAATCCAAGTTTTCTAATAGTGTAAGAATTCCCCTCAGTGGATCTACAGCAAATACTGGTTTTGAATCTGGTGATTGTTTAGCGAGGCTATAGTGAATTTCTCCATTTAAACCTGAATCAGCATCTGTTGCGGTAAAATTAAATATCGTTGAACCGATTTTGGTATCTTCGGATATTTGAATAGTAATCGGATCAATTGGCCATTTTGGTGGATTATCGTTGACGTCAACAATATCAACTTTGATAGTAACAGCACTGCTTTGAGGGTTATTTGTTGCTGAAGTATCCAGAGCTCTGACTTCTAACCGGTATTCTCCTTGGTTTTCTCTGTCAAGTTGACGAGCTACGACTAGCGATCCTGTACTTCTGTCAATATCAAAAGCTCCAGTTGCATGTTCTCCTCCGAGAGAAATAAGAGTGTACGTGACGTGTCTACTCATGCTACCCGAAATTAAATTCTCCTGATCAGTTTGTTCAGTGCATGCTATAGATCCAACAACATGGCCAACCTTGACATCTTCACGAATCTATAAAAAGGAAACAAATTATATATGTAACGAAATAATTTTTATCTGACATATATTACAAAAACTTTATAACTAATACAAACAAATGATATTTCGTAAAACTTAAGTTGATTCTTACCGAAAACACTAGACTAGAGCTGGTAAATGTTGGTCTGTTATCATTGAGATCGAGAACTTCAACCCTCAATAGTCGAACTGTTTGCTTGGGAGGTTTACCGGCATCTGTGGCAGCCACTGCAAGGCGGTAAATCGCACGTTCTTCATGGTCCAGTACTAGAAATACGAAGATAAATAAATATGATGATAACTATAAATTTAAAAAAAAAACAATCAACGTAAAATTTTTAGTTCTGTTGTTTAAAAAAAATATTAATAACTTACCAATTCTCGTTCTTATGACGCCTGTTGTTGGATCGATCGTAAATACTCCGTATCCATCCAGGTCCCTTCCTTTGAGAACAGAATAAGTGACGGAAGCATTTTGTCCATTGTCTCTATCGACAGCTCTAACTCTTGCAACTTCTGTTCCTGGTGGTTGTTCCTCACGAGCACTGACCACGTCTTCTCGAGGATCGAGAACTTCCGGAGCATTGTCGTTAACATCAGTAATCAAGACACGCACGGACACGCGAGATGCGCGTGCTGGAGTACCCAAATCTCTGGCTTCAGCAACGAGTTCATAAATTGCACGGGCTTCACGATCCAGAGGCTCTTTGGTAATTATCTCTCCTGTGAAAAAACAACTTCTCATTAATTTACGATCATAGAAATAAGTCAAATCTTTCCCAATTATTAAGTTTCGTTAAGTTTCTTACATAAAAATATAATATTACCATGGCAATTGAAAAGTATAGTTTTATGTTTAGGAATATGGGAATCGATGTAGGAAGTGAGTTGTACAAGTAAAACCTAAAGAGCCTCGTCACTCAGCGTGACATTAATCATTGTGGATCGAAAAACGAATGGCTATGTCTAATTTTATTTTAATAAAACGTTTTACTTAAAATCACAAAGCCATTATTTTTTTATCAAATAAATTGATAATCGTATTCACGAATAGTTGGATGAAATAAACCATTAAACAAAGGTACTTGTAAAACAGCTGAAATTATCATTCATAAAAGTAATCATATCCGACAAAATAACTATGATTATCTGGAAGTAAAATCAGACTACCTGAGCCCCATTTCGGATAACACTTATACCGACACACATGAAGCGTCACACACACAAGTAACCAGTACTAATTCTTGTCTCGTAATGTAATGTAGGCAACATGTCCGTTCATCTCAGGCTGTAGTAATTCGCCCGGTGATTACCCCAGGTTGCCCGCTGCAGTGTTCCCAGCTCAGAGGAAATTGGATCTACGTGACACACTACAGAATAACGTCGTTTAATCATAAGTTTCATAATTAAACACGATACTGAAGATCCGAGGATCAAAAATTGTTAACGAAAAACAATATTGCGATCTCATTTTTTTCTCCAAAAATGGCGCTTTTATTTGGAGGGAATAAGAACACACCTAAATTTCATATCGTAAAATCTTTTTGCGTAATAAGAGTGAAACGGATATAAAAAGACTTTTGTTCCGAATTCCCCATTACTGAATACACGGTACTCACCCAAAGCGGGATATTGTCGTTGACCGTGTTATATTAATGTAACATTTTGATTAGAGACGTAAATTCAATTTTCGACTTTTGTATAAAAACATATTTAGAAGCTGCACAAATATACAAGTACCTGTATGACGAAAGGAAACAATGCTGCAAATTTTGATGTTAACATTTGAAGGTAATCAATTTAACATTCTGTATTGTTTCGAATAGAGTTCATTTATAAAAATAGGGAACTCAATTAAAAACGTTTTAATGTTCATTTAACGATTTTTTTAACCGCAAAACATTAAAAAATATATATTTATGTTATAAAATATTATTTTTATGGTAATTAATAGCGCTGGAAAGGAGAAATGCCCGCTCGCTCCTTCGCCAAACGCTTTCAAAGATCGCGACCTTTGCATCATGTTTCCCTTGAGTTTGAATAAAGTGGTGCCCCATCAAAGTACTACCGCAAGCAGTCTATAGATAAGCTTGTCGATAATATAACATGATTAATTGTGACCTTAAACCTACAGTCCAACAGTGAAGGAAAAATGCCTCGTCTCAAATCTCACGAGACTAACTTGAGGAATTAATTACGATACTCCCTTAGTTATAATCACTCAATGTCAGGGTAATAATTTGACCAAAAACGTGTCGCTGTATAATAGTGTATAACCGGGCCAGTGAATGTTATTTAATATAACCAGGGTAGAGTAATAATAAAAGAAACGAATTTTAACGAAACCCAATATCAAAATACATGTTCTAAAACATGAAACGAAATATCACGATGATGTAATTGTAGATTTTCGAGCAGCTATTATAATTTATGACTCTTATTATCTGTAACGACTATCGTATCTAATGTATGATTAAAAGTTATGGCACTCATATAATCTATCTTTGCCCTTTTTATTACTCGAAACAGAATTGCAGCTATCGATAAATAATGCGTAAAACAACGGTAACATTATTGATGTCAATCCAAATATAAAAACGGAAATACATAATAGTTGTAAGTTTTAAGTGGACAGAACGTTTAAGATTGTAATTATGTACATAAAACAGTTATTCATCAAAATGAAGAACTCACCGTGATCTAACCGATTATTTTTAATCAAAATAGTAAATGTGTTCCCGATTGATTCAAACGCAGAGAACTATATTTTTCAAGAGCTAAAATAAAATACAAAGGCCTTAATTGCTACAGTATTTAAAATATACATACATTATTGTATAAACGAACCAAAATTATCGAGGAAAATAGAAGAATACGATGTCGTAGGCGTGCATACATGAGCAAAACTTACAAGTTTACTAATGGGAAAACTTCGATTATGGGAATGTGTAGTCAAATGGTAGGAATCCATTGAGGTTCGTGCGGAATGTATTAGCCTATTCAGTGTCAGATGTTTGCGCAGGCGCAGGCTGTGGATGTAGATGGCGTGTAGTGTTTGTCCCGAGCAAACAGACGGGTCAGCACCGTCCATAATAACACCATTTGCGTTTTAAGGGACTAGCACAAAGGCGAGCCGGCGGAACAAGACGGATTATCTGTCACCAGCCAGCGGGTTTAACGGCCGCGTTTAATTAACTCGGCTTTACTTATTGGTGATCTGTGCGCCCGTGGTCTGTTTTATTGTAAACGGGGGTGAGCGATACGTCACATCCTACAAACTACCGAGACTCGAAAGTCTGGCCTAACCAAAGATATTCAACTGCGATCCTGAATTATTTCATGAGAGAAACAGTTTTACTGCAACCTGAATGCTAATTTACTTCGACTATCCGAGTTCTCGTTTCTTTTAATACTTTATAATTTACAATGCAACTTGCCTTGTTCGTCCTGACGTATAATTCCTGTTCATTTTATTAGTGTATTTTTAATAAAGAAGCAAGCTAGAGTCTAAATGACGCTTGCAAATTACTGGCGCCATAAAAGAAAAACAAACACTGTTGTTAGGAATCCTACGTCTACTGAACATAATTACGTAAGATTTTTAAAAGAAGGATCGCGAAATAAGTAAAGGAGTAACTCATGCAGATAATGAAGCGCGCTTTCGATGTTTGCCTTGGATAAAGTATTTATGAACATTCCCAATACAATGTTTGTTTTATTATCTGTGTGGTTTGCTTATTTCAAATAGGGTATGGTAAATGGTAGGGTTATTAAATGTTTAAAGTTTAAAGGTTTCTGCACTTCCAAGGACATGCAGCATCCTTACAATTACACAACATACTGAATACGGAATGGGCCGTATTGTGGTAGTTATTGTATTTCTGTAAATTGCTTTAACAGCTTAGCATTATTTACAGTCTATTTTTTCCATGATGCACTGACTGAGGCTTCAAATTGTTTGAAAGAAGTTTAAAATAAAATTTGCGAGCGAGTTTTGTATTTTGTATTACATAAAAGAAACAATGGAATTTCGTAATTAAAATTGACAAGACAAATCAACAGTTTGAAGAAATTAAATTTTGATAATTCAAAGAGAAGATCTTCACCAAACGGTGAGATAATTTATAAACCATTATAATGGAGATATTTCTCTAAAGTTATGTAAACCACAAGAATAGGAATAACACTCTATATGCTGCTATACCTGTTATTCTTTCTTTTTTCTCTGCTGCATTGACATGTTTTTATACTTTTAAACTACTTTTAATTAATTATATTGTATATGTATATGAATCAATATATTGCTGCTCTTACTATAATGTGTCATTAATTTTGAAGATGTTTTTTTTAATTGACTTATATTTATCGTCTTACATTTCATTTAAAGATTCTTCTCATCGTTTCTTTGAATCCCTTAAAATATGTATGTGTATATTTATGTTTTTCCTTTTTAAAAATGTTGTTACTATTTTATTTTATTTTTACATCTGAGCGTGTTTTTTATTATTTATTTTAATTCTTAACTTTTTATTACTTTTACAAATTTTCTTCATTTTTTATATTATTTCCATTTGTAAATACTAACTACAAACTACAAACGTTGTAATAACTTTTTTTTACTATAATTTTTAAATAACTCCATTTATGTTTTTATTTCCTTCTCTTTTTTGTACTTTCATTAATAACCTCACATACTTTATAATATGGAAACTTCACTGGTCCATTAGAGTTAAGTCTAACTGTGTAAAATATAAAACTATGTAACTGTACTGTATGTTTCCTAAATAAAAGAAAATAAATAAAAACACTCGAGCACCATGAATTTGTATAGGTATTTTACAACTAAAAGTAAATCTCATTTCAATCCTGTCTTTAAATAAATACCTGCCCTGCACCTATGTGTACTTTCAGTTGTCAATATTTATACCTAAACAAGCATTTTTATAGAAATTCAATAAGCGGGGAAGAAAAGGCAGTGAATAACATCTCGGGTATTTCTTTGTTTTCTGTGTTCTGTCTAGCACTGCGTGAGTTATCGTGACAAGCTGGTATGTCGGTATGGAAGCTGTACCGGCGAGTTCTTAGGTAAATACTGCAATTGTAGTTTGGATAGTGAATTTGCATATCGGCGGTGATAATTATACTTAAAGTCAACATCATGGTGTGTGGAGCGATCACGCGAATAGTTCACAGGATAGAATATATTATCAACATACCGGGGAACTTATTCGATCTGACGATCACGAAACACGAACATCGGCTATTAGAATATTATGATTACCAACGGATTATATGAAAACGTTTATGTATACTAAATGCACCGAATTAGATTATTAACTACGCCACCAACCTTGCTCATGCTTCTAGTGTAACATATTTAAACCAACAAGGAAAAATTACTAAGAGTGCTTCAGATATTATAATATTTCACTTTGATCCACTCATCAATCGATTGAAACGATGGAGAAATCATTTAACAAAAATAATCTTATTTCATTCATTAAAAATAACTTTTATTCCAGGTCAGTATTTGAGACTGTTGAGAGGCTTTCTAACTAAGGCTAGAGATTTAAGGTAAATCTTAAAGTTCTTTTATGATTGGTTTGAAGTTGATGGCAATTCATAATACCAAGAAGGTTTTCGTCTTGATTACTTGTAAATACTTATGAGCCAAAACCAAACCCTCACAGTTTTTGAGATAGGTAAATAAATAACGGTAGTTCTTCGATTAGATAGAGTAACACTACTGACCAGTAACAGGATCGATGTGGAAGCTCGTGTTGGCTGGAATAAGGTTGTATCGTATCGCTGCGTTGTCTCCGATATCATCATCACTTGCTTGCAACGCTCCAACTCTGGCACCTCTTGGCAAATTTTCCTCCACCGAGAACTCATAAGACTGGGCCCCGAATCGCGGGTCATTGTCATTGGCATCCAAAACTGATACTGTTAGTCTGGCTGTGGCAGCCGTCGGAGGAGCGCCGTGGTCTGCTGCTGCTAGGACGAGGGTGTAAGAAGAGACGCTTTCTCTGTCCAGGGGTCCCGTGAGGGTGATGCGACCAGTTTGGGGTTCTACGGCGAATGGGGCCTGAGCACCACCGACCAAGCGGTAAGTCAGGCGGGCGTTATTTCCAGTATCAAGATCCACTGCTGTCACTTGAACCACCTGAAAAAGATATTTAATTAACAATGGATATTTTGACATAAATTATGTTCTCTAAACCTAAATGGATCCATGCATTTCTTGTCTAACTTAGAACAATTACCGTATCTGATACACCTAATATGTTCATATTAAAATATTGAAACTGAAATTTATATGTAAGTTCCACAGTACATAAAACATGAATTTACATCCCTGTAGCTCAATCACAAATAACTATCGACGTGCTAAAAAGCGACGTGATAACAATTTCTCACCATGGTTGTTTATCGTATTCGCGATCACAATACAACATCCGTGAACACCTAATATTAAATGTCAAAATATTTACGTTTCGCGACGTATAATCCTGCTGCGCAATCACATATTTGAATTTCACCGGTGTAAATATTCCAAAACTGCAATTTTAATTTACTTGTTTATTATTTATCATGGTATTTATTACATTTAGCCAGCGGTCGACAAGCCAAATGTCTAGAAAAGCAGTTGCTATAGTAATTATAATTTAATTTTCACTTTTTTGTATCAGATACTCCTTACTATTTTGCAAATGCAAATGCAAACGTTTTTTTTTTTATGAGAACGCCGATTTTCGCCAATGAACTGTATTTATTTACGAGGAAAACAAAAAATAAACCGATACGAGCGTGTTCAGTGTGATCGCTCAAATGCTTAGCATGTTTTTAAGCACGTCGATAGTTATTTGTGATTGAGCTACTGGGCCCGTATTACAATGCGAAATTTTCTAAACATGTTTAATTACAGGTTGCCGACGGAGATATTTAAAATTGTACACAAATATACCCATTTTTGTACATAAATGTCGATTTTTCATTATACCGTCTCGATATGTACCGATAAAGATAGCGTTTGCCATCGTGGGATGGGAAGTTAACGTTTATCTTCAATTTCATCTACAAATTAAAATTAATTTTTCTGTATGAAAAGCAAAATACGCATTTTTTTCTTTAAACATTTTCAATTATAGGTTACGGATAAAGATACTTTAAATGTACTATAAATTATTTTCGTACGAAAATATCGATTTTTCTTTATAGACAGCTTGGTTACCACATACCGCACACCGCATCTAAGGACCTAAGTCTCCTTAGCGGTGCACACATACACGGAAAATTTTCTCGTTGTCAAACGAGAAAAGCTGCCCGAAGGAGCTCTCTGAAATCTGGTAGCCTTAGCATCTTTGTGCCGAAAGAAAGTAATCCAGAAGTACATAATATGTACTTTATTGGATTGAGAAGAGAGGGAAGTGAATTCTTCACTGACTGGGATTAAATTGATTGGACATGATTTCTTTATGGACAGTCGAAGATAACTCTGTTAACTTCTTATTGCTATCGGGGCCCTGATCAAGCAACCGAAACAGATTGAAGGTCAAAGTTTAGAAGACTGACAATTTTCACATATTTTTATTTATTGTTAAGAGCTACTTTACGAAAAATCAAAGAACACTCACAAATATTGATTGTGAAGACAGAATAGTCTAAATTTACAAAATTGTGCAGTTTGCACCTGCGCTGTGCAAGCAGGTTTCTTGCAAGGCATCGAACCCTCCCAATTACCTTCTAACTACTATTACGCAAAATCCTTCGTGGGCTAGGAAGAAACATAATTACGAAACGCTCGCGTGCGTTAGCTGTTAAAAATCGTACTTCGAATTTCTAGCATTCTTATTATTATTTCGTGCACCTATCATTAGTGGGCGACCGAAGTCTCGGTTTCGGCCAGTTTCGGTCAGTTTTGGCCAGTTTCGGCCAGTTTTGGCCAGTTTCGGTCAGTTTTGACCAATTCGAGTTTCAGCCGCGGTTTCGGTTTCGGCTCAGCCGAAATCTGCGTTCGGGATGTGTCGGACTTCGTTCGGCTGTACTCGTGCGCATCTTATGGCTCGGGACTCTAAATTCTCGTGAGTTCTTAGATCTTTCATTTTTATATCTTTGTAATTCCTTTATAGTTAAAGTATATAAATATTACATTAAAGAACTGTTACATATAAGTTGTATGTATAACATAGCCAATAAGTATCAGTAAGTGTGCCAATAATTAAAATATCGTATGTTAAAAACGCCTTTTTTCGTAGAACTTTTTCAGCGTACAATACCAAATTTAAAGACATAGACTACTCTGTCAGATTTAAAATTGACACTTAAAATCCATTTTGTAACTTCATAGACACTACAATAAAAAATATGTGCATCTTACTTCCCCTCCTTATCGTCTCTTCATGCACCCCTGTCCTAATTCCGCCCCATTCACAGTTCATTTTTAAAAACTATTAATATGTATGTAGAACTGTTGGTTTCCCAAATAAAATAAAATAACAACGAACCAAAAAGCGCTAAAAATAAAAAAAATATATTTCATTGTGGTTATTTTAATGAATTCATAAGGTTTCACAATAAAAACGCCTAACTTTGGGCGTTTCGAAGTGACTTTTGACTTACTTAAATAATTTTCGGATTCGGCCGAGACCAGAACAAAAGCCGAAATTCTTATTCGGTTTATGAAAATCTTGTTTCAGTCGGTCACTACCGCTCCATCCATAGATTGGATGGAACCAATGCTTCCATAAAAAAATACTTCCTAACAATTAATACGTAATTTATTTTTTATAAAAAAAACTAGCTATAGCTTAACTTAACATTTTAGTAACTACAGCAAATATGTTTTCATCAGTTTGTGAAACGTATCGATCTGAGATGGATTCGATGTGCATTCATTAATGACTTCTAAAAAATTGCGACACACCCACACACAATCTTTAACCTGCGCAGTTATTGGTAGCCATGAAACAGTCATTCAGTACTGAATTCACGAGTCCGCGCACGCGCAAATTGAGATCTTACGAGCTCTGTGGAAGCAGTTCTAACAAACCGATCCATGTTTATTGTTTTATATATATTGTGACTGTTTTATAACGAACTTAGCACTCAAGTCAGTTGACACGATGGTATTGTAATATAAAAACTATGAAATGTAACTATTTTATGCTGAAATTATACCATAAATTGTTTTTTAGTTTATTTCAAACCACTTAACTCGAATAACTGAATTGGTAGTAGGTATATATTTTACCTAGCACCCCACGCCCCAGGTACCTAAGTAGGTATTTTTTAGTTGTCCGCGTAGTATGAGCTGGCATGTATATTCCGAGTTCGATTCCCGACAAGGTCCGTAATTTTAATATTAGAGGGAGTTTTAAAAAAAAGTCTATTTGGAGATAGGGAGGAGGGATGTAAATACCTCTATTTATGTATCTTCATTCTTTCTCATTAAACTGTTTAAAGCTAGATAATCAAAAATAATTTAGTCGAATTCCGCAATGTGCACGTAACAATATTCGCAACATTCAATAGTTCCTGGATTAGGATTAACAGCGTAAGAGTGATCATCTTGCCTCCATTCACCTTTAGACGTAGATAAGGAAAACATTGATGAGATTCGCTGTTCCCAGTATGCTAATGCAATGATCTATGTGCCATTGAGTTCAAATAATGGAATACTGATGATAAAAGTACATGATAAACATGCACCAATGTGTCAATAAGTCGGTTCAGTTGTACGGCATTAACTGCATTTATTGCATTTATAAAAAGGGTAAGTTAAGAGTAGATATTCTGTAGGCAGCGTGTTGTTACATTTCACATAGTCCTACTAATGACCTGCTTTCTTGCCAGTACGGGAGAAAGTGCGAAGTTTGTTGCACGAGGTTATTCTGCTGACCTGCAACACGCCTTGTGGCACGCCAGCACGCCAGCACGCTATGCGCGGTGCATGTGGCACCCATTGAATAAAAACCGTATACATAAGGAAAAGACCCGACGTCATTCGACTAAGAATACTCATTTGGTTTTATGTGCCGTAAATTATGCATCGCAAGCATTTTATAGGCAGTAAAGATATAACGAGAATAGGCAATTTTATTGGGTAAGGTTTAGAATTGGAGCTACTGTCACTGTTTATATTCTCAGCCTTTCTGGTTTCAATCCTCCAAGATCGGTTTGCAGTAAAGCTAGCTCTGCATTTCCTCTGCAACTCCGTGTTTTCATGTGCGGCCCTCTTCAGGTCTTCATGTAAACTGCACCTCATATCTTCGCATAAACCCTCGGCGAGGGCGTCCCTTGTAGTCTGTTTCCTGATAAATAATTTCTGCCCTCTATTACCTTATGTAAGAGATGTTAATGACGCACTTTGTGTTCAATCCATCCAGCCCGTCTTTCGTAGATGGTTTTAAGTAGGTGTTTTCCTTCTTCGACTCTACTAAGGACCACGTCATTCATGATGTGGTCTCTCTAGGAAATTTCCAGAATTCGTCTGTAAGACCGCATCTCGTCTATAGTCTCTTTTTGTCTTTTTTGGATGGACACGAAATCTCGTAGTCGTACACGAAGACACTATACATAGCATACGTATTGACAAAGAGCATGCGTTTAATTAAATACAACTAATTTCCTTTTTCAACTATTTTCACAACATTATTCAGATAAAATGTCTAGCAATATGAAGATTAAAACAATAAAAAACAGTTCGGTAGTCAGATGACAGAAGGGACCATCGGTATTTTCAAAAATGTTGAAGAGAGCAGAAATCAGACCTTGATTCAATATAAGAACAAAAATGTTTTTGTTTTGTCCAGTTTTAGATAATTTACAACCCTTTTAAATATTGGTGTCATTTTCTTTCTATGTGTACTTATTGAAATATTTACTAAAACTGTAGAAAACTATAAAAAAAAAACGAAAAAAATTACATATGGTCCCTTCTGCCACCTGACTACCGAGTCGATGGGTCAACTGGGAACGTTGGGAAAATGCATAGATTTAATAATACGTTTGATAAGATGTAAATTTGTTGCAACAGAGAGGGAAAACATTTTTGAGATGGCAAAATGGAAGTCTAGTTGATAAGGTAATTAGTCGTATTAATAAACGTAAATACACATGTTCAAAATAATAATAATATTACGAAGAAAAGGGCCTTTCGTTTACTTTATATTATCCTTTTATATCGTTGGGAAACTTAGGGTATTTTTTTTTTCTTGATGGATTTTTCAGTCAGTTCCTCGGTTGTATGTTTTATTCAATGTTCGCACCCTACACGGCCTAGTATTGTAGGTGGCAGCAGAGATGCACGAGAGAGATGCTTCCTCAACACAGCGCTGACACTTCGTGAGCTGTACTACTAATTTGAAATGCCCGTCGATGTTTCCTCAATAAGTCAGGCTAGGAACTTTCTGTCCCTTGAGAATGTTCGAGACTAAATTATGCATTTTACTTGCTCGATGTGTTTCACTGGAAATATGTATGTATGTACATGCGACCATGTATAATTATTTATGTTAAAGACATTGTGAGGTCAAAACGTTTGACTTCTACAGCGTAGCACGAACGACGAAATGAAGTTAAATTCAACTTTCAACTTACGTAACACTGACCTAATCTTACATACACACATCAGTTTCTAAATATTTATTATTGCCGGGTGAACTTTCATCATTATCTCGCTATTATGTACAAAACAAAGGCTCAATAAATACATCGACTCATAAACAAAGGGTGCTTTAAAAAAAGGAATGAACTATCTTTATATAATATTTATTAAAGATTATTCTATATGTGTGATGTCACTAAACTCCTTAACGGCTCAACCGATTTATGCGGTTTTTTGTATAATAATGAGCTTTGCGCTGCGCATGTTTGTAGATCTTGAAACCTTTAATCTAACATGTAAAAAAAAACTAGGAGCATAAATGTTTAATTCACCGACCTACCAGGGTTGCATTCGACGAGAATGCATATACCAAAAAATTGGAAAGATGTTTTATTTCTTGCATCTAAAAAAAAGTTTGTATTTGAACGTTTACAAGCAGCATTCGTTTTATGCGAATCTCAATCAGATTCTTACCTTGAATTCCTTATAATTTCCACCTATTTATTTCTTATCACTGGATTTTTGGTAATACTAAAATAATATTAACTGACATTCAATACATTTTTGAAAAGCGCATTCCTAAATAAAGTGTGCCCCTGTTGTTAATGGCACTCTAACGTGATATTTATAAATAGACATAACATATTTATTAACTGTCAAAATTAAAAATTAAAGATATTTTTTGATGAATAATTGTCGTTATTGCATAAGTGTTACGGTATAATTATATTGAGCACATTAATATGTTGTCAAAACTTGCGAATGTCGAAATCTTTCTAGTAGTTTTTCTCAGCTCGACGCATTTAGACATGTGTCACTCTAGGTGACGGGGTGCGAAATATTTATTTATTCACGGTTCTATGAACCTTTTGCATAATTAAAATAAAACAAGTGAAAAAAAAATTCAACAAAAAAAGCATAATATCAATTTTAAAAAAAACATCGAAAAAAGTATACAATGGTAACAGTATTTAAAGAATTTAAAAAAAATGATTCATTAAATTAATTAAACAAACATAAATATTTACCTATATAGAAGAAAGGTAAATCAAAGAAAATAGCAGTTTTAAAAAAGAAGAATAAATTACTTTTTTTTTTTTTAAAGTGCTTTAAAAGGAAAAGTTAAAAAGTTTACATTATGGTATATAAATATTAATACTAAACATAAATAAATTAAAAAAATAATTACAAAACACCAGAGTAAAGAGTTAAAACAAAAGTAAATAACTAATCAGCTGCTTATATGCTGATTTTGTACGGGAGGTTCTTACCAGGGTATCGATTGGAGCAGATTCCAGAACGTTCACAGAGTACTCAGGTCTTTCGAATACGGGAGGATTGTCATTCACGTCCTGGACATCAATCAGCAGGGTCAGGTTCGCTGACAGCGGCGGAGTTCCTCCATCATAGGCCACAACGGTCAGTGCATGGCGTTGGGAAGCTTCGTAGTCGAGGTGTCTAGAATAAGAAATTATATTTATCGGTCAAAAAAACAAAAACTATAATTATAAAAGTTGCATTTAAAAAACCGTATATTTTTCCCGCTGTATAATTATTTATTAATTATTTCGGTATTCGAACCGTCAGCAGGGTTGCAGTGAGTCACATCTTGCTGGAGGGTGTGATTCTATAAAATGCTGCGAACGCCCAGTTGCATTCCACCGGCAACACTACTGACTAGTCCAACTCGTTAGCGTCCACGTCGTGAACCCTGGGCAATGGGATCACACTCATAACAGTGCGATCATAGCAGATAACGAGAAGATAAAAGGCGAGTTTCTGGCGCCTTCAAACCAGAACCAACCAGCTAAAGGAAAGTAACCCCGACAGAAAAATCTACCAGAGAAGGAACGGGAAACCCCTCATCTTTTCCCGGGAATCACTATGACGAGTACATCTAACAAGCAGTTGTCCTGGCCTCGGAGTAGCGCAGGACCGAGATGCTTTCGCTGTAGTCGTCGCCAACTTCTGGGGGACCTGATAAGGCACCGCAAGAAGAAGATTTTTTTTTTTAAATTGGGCTTTAGATATAAAATCGTTATTTGAAGAGAACTGTTTCCTTTGAATCCATAAAGACAACATAAGTAGTAGAGTTTCTACGTCACAAAACGTAAGTACGCTGCCTAAAACCACTGGTAACACCCAAAATTAAAAACAACTACAGCACAACGTCATTATACTTACAGAGGAAAATTTTTATTTAATGAAATGAACGAAGGAAATAAAACGTGCAGTTAAGAATAATACAACATATTTAAGAAAGAAGGGAAAAGTTATATTCATAATCATTTTTTGTGTTGCACTGATTGAAAAAACCGTTTATTTATTTTTTTGTAATTTAGATGTTTTACTAAAAATATTAAAAATTAAAAATAAAATAAACAAATTATTATAAGACGTCACTCCCCATTATGGACACAAGAATTGTTTTTTCTTTTACGTAATGGGAAACGTTAATGTAAATTGATGTATTAAATTTATATGAACATTGTATTTAATTAATATTGTATACTTAAAAAACCATCTTAATTTAAATGGTTTATTTGTAACATGATTTCTGAAAAAACTGTTGATAGAAATCTGGTAATTAATCATATTTTATAACCATTTAGTTTTATTTAATTGCTATACATCTCTTTATAAATTTCACACACAAAAATATTTGCCTATAGCTAGAGAATATTATAATATGTACGTAAAAATGTAAAATCTAGCGTTAAAATCAGGTAACTTTTTTTTTTAATAAATAGTAATCTTGGCTGTTAATAATAAAATACGATTTTCACAGGAATACATATTTTCTATTGTTAAACAGAGTAGAGAATACTAAAACATTTTTTTATTAATGTGCAAAATGACAAAATATTAATTTTTTATTTTTATTTATTTACTTAAGTTAGTTAATATTACATTGTATATTAACTAATATATTTACAATTATAACAAATACTTATTAAATATTTCTTACATAACTACATTATTACAATAAACATAACAATTTTTTTAAAAATCCGTAAGTTTTCTTTCATTCTTCATACTTTCAGGCATCTCATCATACAGTTTTAACCCTTTATACATTAAGCTATTTTGTGATTTTGTTTTTTTCTTAAGTGGTAGTCTTATCCTATTTCTATTTCTTGTCCTATATTTATGTACATTTCTATTTAATATAATTTCACTTATAAAATACTTTGGCATGAGATTATTAAACACTTTATATATAAATACAAATACATTATACAATAGTCTTTTCTTTATTCCTATCCAGTTCAATTGTTTTCTCATTTTTTCAACACTATTATATTTGCTTTTTTCCAGTATAATTCTCATTGCTCTATTTTGTAGTATTTCAAACTTGTTTATGTCTCCCTCGTTAGCTAAATATAATATAGTAGAGCAATAGTTCCAATGAGGGGCAATTATTGTTTTGTATATAAGTTCTGCACTCTTTTTGTTTATTTTTTTTCGAATTCTTCCTAGGAAGAAAATCTTTTTTGAAATTTTCTTATGTATATATTCAAAGTGTGATGTTAAATTTAATCTGGAGTCAAGAATAATTCCTAAGTATTTCATTTCATCAACCCTTTCAATAATTTTACCATCAATATTTACATTCATTGTTAATAGGCGGAGAAAATAATTTTAATACGTCCAGCGTAAATTTTTTCATAATTTATTTAAATAATCGATTTCATTGAAAGCAAATGATTATTCAATTATCAAGAAAACTCGTAAGTTTATTCAAAAGAAAAACTTTGGTATGCAAACACGCTGTCCACGCAAATTTTCAGAGTAGTATTAATATAGCCTTTTATATTTCAGTAAAGCTCCAACATTTTAGATACTAAATCATATTAATTCGTTCTACATAATTTCATCTTTAAAATTCAGTGCAAACGTTGATCAAAATTATTTTTCACAGCACTTTAACGTAAAAATAGAAAATGATTCCGGTAATTAAACCTTAATAAATTAATTAATATGATGTAACGCTAATTGCTCTGAACGATTGTGATTAAATTTATTACGCTAGAGATATGACTAATTTATCATAACAGGTCATGTGAACGACCTTCCCATATAGGGGTACAGAAATATTTCTGGAGTTTTTCGATCCCCTTATGGCATTGTTTGAATTTGCCGCTGGAGTAACGGCCGACAGTTTTACTGTCCCGTGGTTGAAATACTATAACAGTTTTATTATTGTCCACCACAAAGTAGCCATCTTGCAATCTATGTATTTTCATTTTTTACTGCGGTTTGATAACGCTTTTGAATCACAAGGTCAAAATAAAATTATAGATTCAGTACACTTATGAACAATAGAAATATCGAATCAATGGTTTTTTATTTAAACGAAAAAAGGGCTAAACATAGTTGATATTGATAAGAAATTGAAGATGAGACAATACAGTTATAAAAATTCAATCAACCATTATTAAAAACAAACCCGTTCCTTTTTTCAAAATTATTTTTTTAAATTTTATATATGATGATTTAAGTAGAATTTAAATCTACTACCATCACTGTCATTTTGAAAAAAATATATGGAGGGCCTTTGTCGGATATTGTCATTCTTCCTGATGACAATATTGCAAACACGAATGGTAGCAAATACTGTGTTAACTTGTTTAAAATAAACGTAGTTATGCAGAAAGCAGTCAGGTATATAAAAGTAAAACTGAGATATTTGCACCTTTGTGAAAAGAGTGAATAATCAAATCTACACAACAGTTTGAATATTTATCACTTTGACAAATGATAAATAATGCATACATTCGTTATTTTTTTAAAGAGTTAAAGAATTAAATTGTATATTTAACCATTTTTAATGATTTATAATGTCTGGCTGTCTGCATAACCTATGATGTTCATTTCGCAGAAAACAGCCAGCCCTAGTAAAACTCCTATTTATGTTTTGTCATTATCTATTGTACTTAAATAATTTATATTTATATTGGGTTACCTTATTGTAATGAATGATTTTATTAATTTGTTATGATGACTTAAAAAATAATTGTATTATGTGTTAAAGGAATTCTGATGATTTTTTAGAGTCTGGCTGACCACACAACCTAAAATATGAATTTTCCAGAAAACAGCCAGATCTAATACTGAATAATACCTCATTCAAACTTTGAATGTATGTGGTAACATTCTGCACAAAAAAAAATTTTTACAGATATTTTTAAATTAACGAATTTACTAAATTAAAATACGTATGTATCTATCCATTTTAATTTATTTAAAAGAACTAGACGTCTGGAGCCCTTAATCTTTCCATAAACATCTATACCGTAAGATTTTTCTAGTGCTGTAAGTGTTTCGTGCAAATTGAGAAATGCCGTTTTTGTGATCAGAAATATTTTCATTATTGTAGTTGTTTTGTGCGAAAGCGGTCTGGCTGTTCTTAGCAGAACATAGATTTGACATTACTGTCCCGATAACACCATTTCATTTTTTTCAAAATTGTGGTCTGGCTGCTTTCGGCATAACTACGTTCAAACTCAGATACGAAAGTATTAAGTTGACTTTAAACTATGCTTTACGTACATTGATTAAAAAATAAAATTGTAAAAATTTGATCGACTTTTTCCATTGTGCAAAAACTTCTGGTTTTGTAGAAAATAACTAGCAAAAACCGTGAGAAACAATATTTAAAAGGGTTCTCCATATTTCGAGGCCAGTAGTAGGTTTTTTAAATTTATTTTTAAAAAAACATTTGCGTTTTTATTATTTACCCAAATATTTCGATTTTCGGTCCATTTTCAACGAGTTGTAAATAACTCACTACTAGAAAATGAGAATCAAGTCCCCAACTTCTACCCCATAGAGTGGGGTTCGAACCTCGGACCTCTGATCCGTGAGTCCGCAACACTAGCCACGGGACCACAACCCGATTCAATTATAGTAAAGAGTTTTAAAATGACAATACCTAATTATTTCGCTCTATTAACTTCTTTGCTCTGATTTGCCAGGGCTCATTACAGCATTTCAAGTTTCCGCCGACGCGACGGTACATTTACTATATTTATCCATGTTTTCTTTATGGAAACAAGGAGCGTTCATCCGTGATTTGGTAATGGAGTTTCGGTTATATGTCCTTGGCGCATTTAGCATAAAAAAACTAAACAAATACTCTTTGCTTTCGGTACTGAGAAAAGGGGTAGTTATTAATTTATTAAATTGTAAAAGGAATTCAAAATATCAATAGTAATTTGAATTTATGTATTTTTGCACTTTTTTCTCACCTGGTCAATGTGATGTGTCCTAAAATGGGGTCGACAGCAAAGGGTCCTTGTGTGTTGGGTCCTGCGAGCTTGTACCTGACCAGCCCATTGGCCTCTCCATCTCTGTCCCTCGCATGAGCAGCATACAATGGAGTCCCAAGATCCAAGTTTTCTGCTACTGATATTCTAACGGTGGAAGACTCGAACTCGGGGGGGTTGTCGTTGACGTCCTCGACTCCGATATTGACCTAAACGGAAAATAGTTATCATTAATGTTTGAACCACTGACCGCAAATAATTCTACAATGTTTGATTATGTCCAAATGCTTGCAGACTGGCTGGGGTTCCTCCCTAGGGAGTTGTTCATATTTAAATTTATTTCAACAGAGGGAAAACACTTTTGAGAAGGGAATATGTAAGTCCAGGCATTTACAGGGCTTATGACCTGTCATTGGCTGGTTTAAGTGGCCACTTTACACACTGTGTAACATTCACCATTTTGCCTATGCTTGAACATCCACATTTCCTCAACTGTTCCATATGTTGACTTTTGTGAAGTAAAAGAGCTGAAACTTTTATCACGTGGGTGAGATTCATCAGAATGGTGTGTAAACTGCTTTGATATGTTTTTTCCACGCTAATTTTTCATCCACTTCCAAACCCAAGTAATTTACATTTTCTGTTTGTTTAATTTGCTCATCTTTAATTATTAGGTTAAGTTTTATGGGGCGTTTGGGCATAATCAATTAATGTATCGATAGTAAATGAAACAATAATAAAAGGAATAATAAAGTAACTGAAATTGAAGAAAATTCTCCATGTACTTGCATAATATGAATGAAAAAGTTGTAGATTAATAAGTTGGTTGATTAATAACTACGTTGATGTAATAATTTAGCTGTGTGATAAAAATATTATTAAATCGATAAGTTCCGACGTATGAAAAATGTTATATAATCTATAAAATAAATTAATCGGATCCCCAAAAAACATTTCTCAATAAAATTGTAGGCCAATAAAAATCTCGCTTGAAACACGCCGTGTTTTAGCTTTTTATACCATTGCGTAAATTTATACAGTAAATACCGACTAATCATTATCTCTTTTCAATTTTGGAGGCTTTACAAAAAGCAAACATTAATAAAATTGAAAAGCCAAAATCAAACATTAACCAAATGATGTTTCTAAATCGTTTAAAAAGTAATAAAAAATAAATGACATAATAATTCAATCGTAAATTAAGAAGTTAGATTCGTGCGCTGTTCTACGGTTTCTTTTGAATACGATTCAAATAAATACGTAGATTGTATGCATATTGATTTATTGGGACGTTCGTAATATTTTGAATGCACGGTCTATTCATTAAAAGTTTATCCACTAACCATATGTCGGTACTAGACTAAACAGCGAAGCAAGTGAAAAACACTATTCGACACAATTGAAAATAGGCATTCAAAAAAGAATAACGGGGTCGTACTTCTAACGGTTATTAAGTGTATCGCTATTTTGTTTAAGGCCAACGCCGTGTGGTCAAAACGAAGGAATAATGACTAATAACCATAATTGTTCTTGAAAAGAGCCGCATCGTAAAGTAACTAAATCAATTATCTGTTCATTTGCCGATTGGTTATGGTAAACATCCAAACCTCAGAACTCAAAATTTAATGATGCGAAATGGTAACTAAACTCCATTGTATATTTCCCAGCCAACGAGAACCAAAACATGAGAAAGCTGGATCTCAAACAATGATACCTATTCATAAATGTATCGAATGCCCACGAAATTACTCTAGATGCAAAATAACGTAGGCATACTATTATCCGTAAAATGAATTTTTAATGGTATACATTTTTCTGAGGTGTCAAACATGAAAACGTACCGATATAAATCGATAGTATTGAGATTTAGATTAGATGTGTAACTCAAAATTTTAAGATTCAAGAAATATAAACGTTCCTACCAACTGAAGATCCAATTCACCATAATATTTAATAGCTGTTTTGATGTGGCTCAAAGATGTTCCGATTGTAATGGTTGATTAATCGAAAATTTAATAGGTTTTAACCTTTACATTTAATACACTATACATACTTTTCTACCTTTTAATGTCTATTTAGTGAAACATTATTCAATTCTCTAATATTTTCTACATACGATTGCGTTCATCGTAATTGTATACAAATTTGTGGTAATAAAATATTAAGTTCTCGGCAGGATGCTTTTGCACGTCCATGATTTAAGTAATTCATAGGAACAACTGATTAAAAATAGTCTAACTCTTTACTGACATGGTACAAACAATGTATTTTAAAATACATATATATATATTTAAGTTTGAAATTTTCTGGTAGAATATTACATTACAAAATACAACACTTTATAGGTGTTATCTTAGTTACGCGTTTTATATTCACCTTTAAGGAAAAATTTAATGATATTTGTAAACGATACAATTTTTAAAACGATTTTCAGGAATGTACAAGCAGCTAGCATATGAATTTAATCCGCTTATCATTGTATTCAAAATTTGCAAAATTACGACCAGATTGCTAGAGTGCATTTTTTTTCTTCAATATGTATCTAATAAATAAATATAGATTATTGTTATGTTTATTAACTTTTAGATTTTTTTTCCGTAGAGCAATTTTCGTAAAAAAAAATTTAAAAAGTGAAAATTTATCTACATAATATTTGCTTTGCTTTAATTTATATTTGAAATAATATTACCAATACAGTTCTTCATGAAATATAGTTTAATTCTCATTAATAATGATTATTGTAACCATTTACTTATTACGTTATCGAGTGTTTTCGTGGAATATTGTACCTAATTCAATCCAATATAATATCTAATTTACATTAATTTAAATAATGTTGTGATTCGCATTCGCATGTAAGTTTCGTGCCTTAATTCGTTTTCCAGCCAAAACTGCTGTGTACCCTCGATTAATGGGGCATAATTATTCCATTTTACGAAAGGTTCGATAGCTTGAAATGATCTGTAAAGGCTGTTTTCAGGTGCATACGATTGGTTTTTTCATTTGCATATTAATATAAAACCTTTAACTACTTGAGTTGGTGAGTTGCAGGAAAAATACTGAATTGCGCAATGAACAAAAATTTTGCGGTTCAAATATATTCTAAAAAATATGGAACTGCTTACTTTGAACGCATCATATAAATATTTTTTATAGAACAGCATTTGAGCTGGAGGATTGATGCTATGTTTAAAAGCATACACGTATTTAGAAATATTTTATTAAGGACAACTACGATATTCTTTAATCCCTTCTTTAAAATATTATTAGTAAACGTATTTATATTTTTAGGTAAAAAGTTTTCACCCCCAATTTGCTTCATTTATTTGCAAAAAGTTCAATCTTCACATTTGAAATCCGATCCACTATTTTTTTAATATATAATCTATGTATTAAATACTTTATAACGATTCCCATTTCTCCAGCTCAAGTGATTTTGGATTTTTAGAAAATGGTCTGAAACTAGAAATATTGGGAATTTTCAAAACTAACGTATTTTTCTATTATTTGAAAAAAGTGCGGTTTAGGGTTAATGGAATATCATCATATGTTTTATCTGTTTGTACTTGTATATTTTTTTGGGATAAAAAGTACCGTGTATCGATTGCCGGTCTTCCAACTATCGCTATGCATAGGACGTTAATCAGCCGCTCCGTCGCGACGTAAAGGAAGAATTCATTTTTCCGCTAAGAATTTTCCCAAAGGCGTAATATTTTTTTCAGAATAAAAATATTGTAAAATACTTCTCAGCTTTCCGGCTATACCGATGCGAAAAATCACGTTGATCGGTTGATCCGTTGCGATGTGAAGGAAACACAAACAAACAACAAACACACTTTTGCATTTATAATATTAGTATGGATTTGCGTTCTTATTATTTACCCAAATAATTCAATTTTGTAACCATTTTCTGTTAGTCATAAATAACTCTGGCAGAAAATAGGAAACAACAAGTTGTGGTAGAGCGGGGTTCGAACCTTGAAACATCTGATCCTTCTTTTTTCTCCTTATGGTGCTCTTTCACGGTGGAGGTTGGCATCATAGTAGCAATTTCCATTTTGTCCACAGCCGCTCTGAATAAGGATTAGGAACCACAGTGGAAGCACTCAAAAGTTTTTGAAACAGAAGTAATAGCAATAATTGTCACTGTACATCCATGAATTTAATGTTTCTTAAATGTATTTACCTGAGTGTGTCCATAAGCAGGCGGGTTTCCACTGGATGCTTGGACGTTCAGAAGTACTGTGGGCTTTACTTCGTGGTCTAAACTGGAAGCTGTCCTGATGGATCCGGTGTCAGGATCGATGCTAAAGTATCCCTCAGGATCCCCGGAGTAGATAGAGTACTTCACAACTTGACGATCGCCTGGGGACAAGACAAAATGATTGAATTATTAGACAGCGAAATCAATTCAACAAAACTTAATTTTATACATATTTAAATAAATTGCTACTTGTCAATAAACCCGTGGTATAATTTCCTCCGTGCCCGCGTAGATGACAAATACAATTCAGAATTGTAGTGGTTGGCGTATAAGTCTAACATGTTTGTTATAAAGTTATTATTAAGCATAATTTATATAACGACATTTTTGTGAAAATCATATCAAGGGCGTTAAGGTTGAGTAGAATCATCATAATAAAATTAAAATAAATAAATAAAAATAATGGCAGGCAAACGAAAAATGCATTTTGTTTCGTGGATTAATCTTTGCAAGTAATATTAATGCAAATTGCTATATTCATACAATGTAGATATGTTTTAACTACGAATAAGCAGGTTCTCAGTACAGCTGTGATACTTTAATTGCATTTTATTAGTACGTGTAAAATATTTCACAGCATTTTAAAGCCTTCCGAGTTTGAACATACACAACTTCCCGGGGTTTATAATGCCAATAACTGTTTGATCCGACGAATTTTCCGCGCCTGTAAAGCTCGGCCAATTGAGGAAGTTGCTATTCGTTATTACAATGCGATAGAAAGGTTTTATTGTGTATTGTACGGAGCTGGTCATCTAACGGTTATTGATGTTTTCATGCATATAATATATTTATACTTTATTCTCGTATACATTTCCAGTTCATTGTAAGCTCGCCGGGTCTTATTCAGAAAACAGGCAACACAGAAAATATTCATTTAGAAATAAACCCACCATCATCATACAGAACATTTGACTTTTAATTTCAGCTTTAATTTCTTTACGATTATTACATAATATCAATGATGAAGTTAAAGAACTGAAATCTTTGTTGACGGAGACGAGTTTGATCTGACTGAATTATTTTATTGTATGTAGGTCCCAGGCAACGAATATATTTTGTTTTTTTTTTTACTTTTCCTTCGACCAGATGGTTAAGTAGACAATGTTCTAAGTTTTTCAAAAATTTTGTACACTAGGACTCATCCCATTTATTAAATGGTCCAACCAATCAACGACAGGTCATAAGCCCTGTAAATGCCTAGACTTCTAGAAGGAAATTCGAGTTTACCATATTGGCAAATATCGACAAATCTAAACGAGTGATCAAAGCGGCGAGCGTTGCGCGGCGCCTTGCCGCGCCAGCGCGGTCACTATGGACGCTACCCTTATTACCATATTGACGTCTGTTACCATATCGAAGTTAACTATCGAAACTCCATTTTAGAAGAGAGCAAAAATAAAACTTGATTTTTTTTTTTAAAGAAACTATCAACCTTTGGTTTTTCTCTCCTGAAAACCCCGAAAAAAGCAGTTTGGATAGTACACGTAGGGACAGTGGATATGTTTGAGTTCACCGTGCCGCGCCGCAAAACGCTTGTTACTATGGCCAAACACTCATTCCGTCCGTTTCTAATACTGGTCCCAACAAGAATTTCAAAAATATTTTGTATTAATACACAAACGATATTTTTTTAACAACAAAAATTTATGTTTTATCTTCGTACAATTGTGCATCTTTATCAAGAGCGGATGGTACATATTACAGTTGGTAAATAAAATACTTAACCTGCGCAGAATAATCGAGATAATTTTTATTAAAGATAACTCCGACTGTTTTATTACGAAATAATACAAATAGAGGCTAATTAGGAACAAAATAAATAATTGACACTCGATTCTAATAAATCAAACGCAAACTGTCACTGCAGACCTAAATGCATAATTTATTATAAGTACTCGGTATACTAATTTCAATGCCTTTAGATAAAACTCACTGCAAACAGTGTGTGTAGGTGCCACTATTTCCAAACATGTTATCTGCTATAATAATCGTTCAAGTATGATATAGAATTAATTTCACATGCTAAAATTATAAATATGACGTGCATTATAAAGCCAGATTCCTTCGATAAAATCTGAGATCAGCCCTTTGGGATTTGATTGACATTATTGATAATACATTCTAAAGTAACTCTGAACAGACGTATTTGAAATTTGCATTGATTTTTAGACACGATGACGTACATGTGTGTGTGAGTAGGATTAATGAAGTTTGACGTTAGAAAGCTTCACAAACATTAAGAATATTATCCATAATTGAAATTGACAAGTAACATATTATCGTGAAGACGATATTCCTTTTAAAGAGGATGGTAAATCAAACTGTATTCAAACTTGTCTACGAACAAAGAAATAAGTCTAGTTCTTTTCCGGAAATTAATATTTCTAAGCACCGGAAATCGAATCTGGAATCCCGCAGTTTAAAAACGAGAACAAACTCGGACCACGAAGCTTAGAAAAACATAATTAAAATACTTTAGGTTACCCGCAGTACTATTTGTGACGTAAAATACAACAGAATAAAATTGCTGAGCGCGTTTTAAATCAAAGTACGGCTTTTCAGGCTCTAACATCTTCATACACCGATTACTCCGATATGCGAGTAGTTAAATACCAAGCGTATTATTTAAACATCATTGCTTCGATGGTTTTCACATCTTCGCGTTATCATTAAAATATAATTTACTCTGTGATACATTTATCGTAAAGACAGAAATACCGATACCTGTAATCATTCAATGAAAAAAGAACATCCATCTGGATTTTTTTGTTCTAGTCCTCTTTGTTCGACTGTTTGAATAACAGATATTCAAAGCGGTAAAACTTTACCTTATGTTGGACAAGCGGTGGTTAGTAATTACTCTTAATGGCAAACATAATGAGTAGGATTTTTTACATCGCTTAGATGTTAGGCAGTATTGATGG
Organism: Micrasema longulum; assembly: GCF_059751315.1. Classification (NCBI taxonomy): domain Eukaryota; kingdom Metazoa; phylum Arthropoda; class Insecta; order Trichoptera; family Brachycentridae; genus Micrasema; species Micrasema longulum. The sequence goes on along the minus strand of NW_028277484.1, from coordinate 1,514,667 downwards.
GTAAACTCTCGTGGCCCCGGTCTGCTGCGAGTAACTTGCGCTATATTCACGTCTCTATGTGACGAAAACCATGCAGTGGACGATACGTCGCGTCGGTACAAGGAACACAACACGGATTTCCTAATCTCTCGACGGAGCTGCTCCATCTATCCGTGCGATTGTACGGGACAGGTGACGGAGAAAGGTATACTCGGGCCGAGGTGATGACTTACGGCTCCGGGAGTAAGAGAGGGATGACACGAGGATGACAGACGGAAAATATCACCGCATGTGGTCCCGCTCGGCACCAGATAATTTTAATTATCAGTTCTTTGTTCGGCACTCTCGACGGGGCTCTACTACAATAATATCTCCTCCCAACACAAGGTCTATGTTCCACGTAGCAAGATCAGCGATGTAAATAAAGCGAATTGCCGATTCTTTTAAATTTTCTTATTACATTCTGATATTAAATCTAAATTTAATTACGGCGTTGGTGAACCTCGACGTGTGTACCGGAAGAATTAGGAGCAGGGCGTCGATGAAGACGCATTATGAAATTGATTAAAAAACATCTAGCGACGATCCACGGCCCAAATAAATTAAATTAAACGAATCGAATCGAATTAAGAGACTCTTTAGTCATTTTTTTCGTCTGCGTTCGTTGGATACGGAAGATAAAGAAATCGACCAAACCATAAAAAAAACAATGTTTTAAATCTTTGACGTGCACATCTCAAAAGAATTGAACATGTGTAACGTACCTACGATTTTTTTTATTAATTTGTCTTTATATAAATGCACTGCTTCGCACGAATGTTTTTGCTGATAATAAACGTAGATAAATTCACGAGTTTTATATTTATTATAATAGTATCAATGTAAGCTTTACTATCAAAACAGGGCAATTAATTGCAATAAATAGCAGGATAGGATATTGATTTCAACATTATTGTAAATAGATAAGCTTAATTATTTATTTTCTCATGACAGAGATACAATATTAATCGTAATTTGAAGTTATTGGGCATTAAATTCAGTCTCTCGGGTGTATGGTGCATGGTGTGTACTCGTATAGCCTTCTCTGGTGGGTTATGTCAAGCGATTGGAATCAATATTCCCCGGCCTCCCGTCTGCACAACGCAGCGAGATAAGCATTCCGACATATTTGCATAAAAGCCACCTTCGTTTAGTCTATTAAGTGTTCATTGGGTTCCGCGCTCGTAGATTATCGCATTCACGAGAAGACTACCCGGTTCGGATCATATTCAATTAAAACGAGTTTAGTCCGCGGAATGGTCATTTGCGATGCATTTCACCATTTGACCAGATGTTTTCATATCGAATTCTGAATTATTCAGAGATGCCGAGATAATCCTACCAAATGGAAGATTCCTATCTTCTATCTTAACGCTTTAAATAATGCACAATTCACACATAAATTAATTTTATTCAATAGGATAATATTCGTACGAACGCACGCAAACTTGCCTCTGTTTTGAACACGTATTCAAATACTGCGCTTAAAATATTTTTGTATGAAAATAATTATGAAGATGAATATATTTAAAAATTATTCTATCCCATACAGCTGAAAAATGTGAAGGGTAAAAAATGGCAGTTGTGTACTGAGGTTACATTATAAAATATATAATTAATCAAATATATTATTTATGGTTTCTTAAAGGAAGTCCCTTCTTTATTTTGAATACAATATTTATTTATGTATTACTGTATACACGGCACAAATTCCTTTTATAAACATAAACATAAATATAATTAACATACAGTGTTTTATTACAAAATTATGAAATAATATAATAACAATATATCTATACATATTACACAGTTGTTTTATAAATGTTCTATATAATAACTTTGGGATTTGATTACTTCACATACTAAGGTAGAAAAATAATAAAAATAAAGATAACGCGGTATATTCGCAAAAGCAAAAATCATAAATCATTGATTTGTTGGTATTGTTGCAATGTACATTAAATGCCCTAGGAATAAAACTAACTGTCTCCTGATAAGAGCTCAGGGGTTCTCAACCAAAACCAAAATATATAAAAAATTTCATTTTAAAAAGTAAAAAAAAAAACAAATATTTAGTCGTACGTTTATAAATATACTTGACATGTATTTATTTATACATTTATTTTTCTTTTTTTATAAATGAACATATACTTAAACATCAGTCAAAATCCTTAACTAAATATGCTTATTTCCCCTTCTTTCAAAACTGTTTGTAAATATTTATTTATTTATTTATTTTTATTTATTTATTAGTTTATACATACAATGTTACGAAATGGCACAAAAAACACTCTGGCAAAATTCTGCTAGTACTAGGAGTAGGCTCAGTATATGAAGGGTCGGCAAGCCAGAAATATTAATACGCCTAATGTTGCAATCGGTTCCTATATGGGCAAATGCCTGTTCTAAGAAACCGATTTGTTGCGGCAAATATGGTTTACGAATATTTTTCCTATAAATAAAAAAAACTATATTGAAGAAATAAAAAAAAAACAGTTATAGCCCAAAAGAGAAGAAAAGAAAAAAAAATTTAGTTTACATTAAATGTAAAAATACAATTAAATACACAAATATAAAGCATACATACTTCGTACATACATATACACATACATACATATATACACACATATACATACATATACATATATATACACACATTCATACACGATATATATGCACATGCGAAAATACAATAAATTTATATATGATTCAGTGGGATAGCATAATATTTAGATTACTATCTTCAATAAATTCTCCGATTCCTTACTTCCAATGTCTGTCAACCAAATTTTTAAATTTCTTTTCAAAACTGATATTATTTGTTATTTTTCTTAAATATTTTCCTAGAATGCCACTTTGCTTAAAGTATTAGCGCAGTATTACGAGATAGGAATTAGTGAGTATTTGTAGTGTAAAACAATTGGGAAAAATAAAGTCCGATGCCACGGCACACAGTACGGGTGTTGCTCCGCACCGTTCGCTGTGAAGGCGGCGCAGTTTGCAGTATGTAGATACGAGTACATATAGGTGCGCTTGCAAATGTGCTCGGCTACTTAACATTACAACGGAATAAATAACCGGCATGTAATGTCTCTTGTCAGTAGTCGTATTTAATTACAAAATATCGAGATCACATTGAAACAAATCGAAAGATCGTACTCCGATAATCGCCGTGGCGTTTCATCTGCCCGGTCACCGCGAGAGAGCGCGCCGAACATAAAAAATGCTTTTTTAATGTCCGCCCGGGCGGCTAATGAAGGCGAACTCGGAGCGCGCGTGTGTTCATAAAATAATAAAAAAGGACTTAAGATGGTCCCACAATGGGGGAAAGTATCGAACATGTGACATTGGGCAGAACGGACAAGACAATGAGGGAAACGAGACAGGGCCAGGAGCATACGGCAGCCGAAAAGCTGCCCAGTGCGGTGCTAGGGGGAACGAAGATCCAGGGGCGAGCGCGGCGTCCCTATTTGGGAAGCGTCAGAGTCTAATTGTCGCTCAGTGATCACGATCCGCGACATGCCACGAGTGATCCTAGACCCCTCGATAGCCATCTACACCCGCCCTGGCGTACGTCTCCGACATCCAATATCATTATACAATCCCTCTCAACGATGCGACGCTCGATAGCGCATAAATACAAACACTGAATAATACCCGTATTCATTCCCTTTCGCTACGCAATGTACATCAGCGGGCAATAATCTAAATTAAACATGCACCGGCTCTGAACAGCGCATTTGTAGCTGCAGTTTTCATTAAGATGTTCCCGTCGTTCTGGATAAGGTGTTGTTTTTTTCCACGTTTTTGCTCGAACCAAGGAGCAAATAGAAAACCTATGTAGCGAAATATAAATTCACCTTACGGACTTTCGATTCGCAAATTGAACGACATTCCAGAAATGCGGACGGCAGTAATGCTGTAATGAAATCGAGTAATCTTCAATTATCAGTTGATTGGATCAAACGTATGTACGAACATATATTAGGTAATAAATAAGCCACAATGTATCAAAATTAATCGCTTCATTTAATTAAATTATTTTATGTAACCATTTTGTGTGTGTTTGAGTTTCAAGTTTTCAGATTTTAAACTGATAATAATTAAGAAATTGATGAACATTAATTAAATAATGATAATAAAAAATTACAGTAATTATTTAATCAAATACAATATTTACTGTACTATATAGTCCTTACGATCCACTACGCTTTTGAGAACAATTTCAACGCTTATTAGATGTCATACTTCTTCGTTTACATTCTTAATGAAGAAGTTCAGTGGTTTTATTTTTTTATTTGTCAATAGACTATTTATTTATTTGTTTTGTGTTTATGAAATGACTGCGCGTGTGACGTCTCAAGTTCTCTTCCGCTTCTTCTCGGTCGATTCTTCCGATTGATCCGTTGAATTCCCTTATCATCGGTTGATTCAAATGAAGTAGTGACGTCGTTCAAAGTAGTTTTTAATTTTTTTTCGTACATATTCAAAAAACTTTTCCGTCCAACTTAATGCTCTAATTTTTACTGCGCATAAAAAACATGTTTGTATCCAATTTCCCGTAGGGCTGAACTTCCTTATTCCCATCCACAATCTCTCCCTTACACTTTTATATTTTCGAAACACACCGTATGGTAGTTTAACAGTTGTTGATTAATTTACTATTTGTACCCCAATCCATAAAATAATATTCAATAACCGTGTAGATTGGTTAGAAAAAAAGCAAAAAATGCCGCTTGACTGTGGATTTGGAAATTTGTTTAAATCACTCTTGAATAAACGTTTCGTACCTCTTTAAACTCCCCTCCCTTCTTCCCCTTTTACTCTCCTTTTCCTATTAAAGACTAGTTATTAAACTAATTTTATAAGACATATATTATGCCGCTATATCTATTTTATTATCTATTGAAACTAAAAAATAAAAAATATCTTTGATATTGATTGGAAGAAATCGCCATTTGGCAATAAGCTTGCCAGAGCACAAATAAAATTGTGCAAAAAATCAAATAAATAAAATCTTTTTCTGCTTTATTCTTAAATTATAAACACCGCAAAATACTGCATTGAACGTGCCTTTCGACTATGGACCTTGATTCCTCGAAGAATTTTGTTAAATGTTCATATTACTTTTGCCTTTCCTCTTTTCGAGGCCAATCGTTACTCTAACGAAGGTTCTGGAAGAGCATATTACAGAAGTACGTATAACTGAGTCCCTTCGGAGAATATTTCTCCCCAAAAGCTACTATTGTATTCGGAATTCATTGCTGTGTATGTCGAGAGTTCGCGAATAAACTTCAGTAGCGAAGGGCGGTCGGTGGCGAAAGTAATAAAAAACATATTCAACATTTCTGTTTAATTTATATTTTTCGAATTTCTTCGTATTTTATATCCGATTTCATATTAAAGATCTGAATATTACTATTATTAAAAATATGTAGACATATATATATATATAAATATATATATATATTCATAATAACACCTAAAAATTACAGCTTAAAATATTAAAAAAATGTATATTGATGAAACATATTTGACTGATTGTGTAAAAAAGGATTTTTTTAAACAAAAACTGCTAATGATTATTTTAAATATTTTGGAAAAAAAAGTCTACGTCTTAAACCCATTATGCTATTCGGTAAATTCATTGAGTCAAAAATGGATTTAACTCACTTGTCTAAAGTCTCAACCCTTTCAGACCGGGTTTTTATTCAAACAAATGCTAATTTTAAGACCTATTTCATTATATATCAAACCTAAATGCTTATAATAAAAATATGTTTTTATTACGTTGGTTGCCGGCAGTTTTTAGGTTGATATTTTTCTGCTTAACAGTTGGCTTTTGGATAGCTTGCTTGTTTAGGAGCGAATTCTTGCCGTCTTTTCAAACACTTTTAAGTTATAAATTTATATTTCAGAAGAATGAATTGATCTTACAACTTACAAGATAATAAAACGTATTTCATGAACTTTGTCTTAAAATTTATAAGTATAAAACTAACCATTTATTCAAACGAATGTTGAATAATGACTTAAGTCTTAAAATACTGCTAAAAAGATTAAGCAAAGGACGAAATATTTTTAAAAGATTTTTGAAAAATATTATGGCTTAACACGGGCATAGCCTAAAACGCCATAATAGGTTCGCGAATTTGTAAACAATTGCAATTTTAAATCAATTAAAAAATATACGTACTGCTCTATTTTCCATCACTTATAAAAACGAAAAAAAAATAGGCCGGTAGCATAATACAACTTCTTTGTCTGTGTTTGACTTGACGTCTTGTATTTTATGTAGACTTATTTGACATCAGAGCCAAAGTAGACTTAAATATAAAAGACTGAAAAAAAACAAATTATTCGAAATAATAATAATAATTTCATTTATATAAAATATTTTGTATTTCCACATATATTAGGTCCGGTCGGAAAGGGTAAACTGTAACTCATTTTTAACTTGATCAATTGAAGCATAAAATAAATGTGTTTTCAATTACCTCCAGTGGTTGAGTACAGCCTGACGAGATGTTCTGATAATCTCTACGCTTCCAACGCAAAATTAAATATATATGATTCATTCAGCACTTTAGCAGATTCACGATTTTCGTTTAAAAAATAATACAAATACCCCGTTGGAGAGAATATTCCCCCGGGGGATACTTTCCTTTGCAAATAATCGTAAAATAATTCAATTTGACGAAACATTTTAAAACGAAATCTTAAGGGTTTATAACTTATATTTTGGCAGGTTTTAAGATTAACGGCAGAATCCAATAACACACTCTTGATTTATTATTAATAAATATGCAATAATTATTTTTTTTCCAATTTAAATAATATTGAAGAAAGGTTAGTTTTTTTTTTCGAGATTCAACTTTGTAAAACATCATTTAAGGAAAGGCTTTCACAGCTGATAATATTTGTTTATAAATTTACAACAAAAAATTTTTTGAAAATACATCTGATTAGATATTTTGCATTCAATTTTACTTATTATTTAGGACACATTTTTAAAAGGATAAATGAGAATAGTTGCCAAGTTTATTTCATCGTTTTTATTTAGGTATATTTTTTTCACAAAGTAAATATGTTTTTGAAATTCACTTTGTCATAGTAATTATATGAAATAAACAACTTAAACCAATACAAATTTTTAATTATTATTTTTCTGGATTAAATATTTTATCGTTTACTTTCATTGAGCAGCTGCTGTCACTTAATTATTTTTATAATACTGACTAACTGAAAATAATTTAATAAAAACAGTTTGGCCTATATTACAAGAAACACGTGCTTTTATTTCGTGTTAGTTACTTAATCATTTATATTATTATTATTATTATTAGTTAAAGGCAGGTAGCGTTTGCTGATATATCTCGTGTACTGCTTATATGTTATAGAATTTAGGTCTAATGGGTTATATCAAAGTTTTTGTTCCGCGACGTTATGAAATCTCAATAATGCAATAACAATGATAAAATTAGGCAGAAGGGAAATATAATTTAGTGTGCATAGTGATCCGCGGCAAATGTCATGCCGAAAGTCTTATAAACATTTTTAATTTCCCTGTTAAAAAAGTTTTTCAAACCTGTCGTATTTATGTATTAGTTACATCACTAAAATGAATATTTTTTTTAAAAATTGGACAAATACAGACGTTAAAAATAGACAAAATGGAGATATTTTATGGAAGTAAAGTGACCCCTCAAACCAGCAAGTGACAGTTCAAATCACACAAATATTATGTAAAAGTCATAAGTTCTACTGTACATTCCCTGATCAAATAAGCTTCCCTATCTCTTTTGATTAACTTTAAAATCAACATCACATTCCTGCATTTCCGCACCTAATGGTGCATAGAGCACTGCATTGGTACACAAATAGAAGCGTATCTTGATCATTTTTGTTACATGAAGGTAAGATGAACAGTCTTACGCTTCAGGTACCAGTCCAGGGACTATAAAATATTATATTGTGAAAACACCCTTTTAAATAAATATTTCATATCAACCATGTCGGGAATCGAACCTGAGACCTCTTGCATGGCAGGCTAACGCGCTGACCATTGCACTACGAGGCCGAATCTTAAAATACTGTGCTAAAAATTCACCCTGGAAAAGGAGTTAAAACGTTGTGTTACATTAAGGAAAATATGACAAATACAAGCATTTAAAAACAAAAATTTAACGCGTTTATACTGTCTTGTCTTTATATATTTTTTTAAACTGAGACAGAGGTTGGTTAAGTCCTATGTGGGGTCAATGCTGCTCTACGGGGTTGAAACATGAACTATCAAATTCAACTCCATGAACCGATTAGAAGCTTTTGAAATGTGGCTTCAGCGGAGAATGCTGAGCATCCCGTGGTCAGGTTTGGTAACCGACGTGGAGGAGTTGAGACGAGCCAGGGCCGAAAAAGAACTACTGTCCTCAATAAAACAGAGAAAGCTCGCATATCTGGGCCATAACAAGCGCGGAAGTAAATAAGCGCTTCTACAGCCAATCACGATGGAGAAGATCGAGGAAAAACTTGGAGTTGAAATGCCACAGGTATCCTGAGGAAAAACATGCGCGACTGGACAGGAGTGCGCAGGGTTAAGGAGCTGCTCCAGTCGGCGCAGGAACGAAATCCCTACTCTAGAGTGATCGCCAACGTCGGGGGACCTCACATGGCACAGAAATAAGAAAAATCAACTTTCCATAATTTGTAATAATAATAGAATAAGGAAGTTCAATGCTAGGGGAAATTGGATTTGAAAAATTATTTTTCCACGCGGTAAAAAATAGAGCGTTTCATTGTACGGCGAAATTTCTCATGAATGTACGAAAATAAATTTAAATGAACTATTAATTACGTTTCAAGTTCTTCCGAATCAACTAATGATAGTGTTGTGATACATTTTCGGTTTCCGGTAACTCACAGACGAAAATAGGTGACGTCACTGGCATGGCGGAGTAATTTCAAAAGTATAAAACTTAAAAAAATCATACCGCTGAACCATACGATACATAAAAATAAAAATATAACATTTTTGAGTTAGTTTGATCGTCTGTTAATAAATAAAAAATAAATAAAAACACAGAACTTCCTCATAATAATATCATGTCCTGTATTCCATGTAGACTTATATGACATCATAGCCACACGAGAGTTATGCTCTCCTGTTTCGTCACGAAGTAATCTATGGCAGTAAATATTTCTACCGTATTTTTTCCGTCACTGGAATTAGCTATCCGAAGCTACATCACTTCTTGGTCATCAGTTGGTCGTTGAATTTATTGCACTGCCGAATCCTGACGATCGACGTCTCCGTGGCCAGGACGCCTCCCCCTTCCCCTCTACCGTCGCCCCACCAATTCTCCTGTCACATGACCCCCTTGCCCCCCCACCCGCCCCTGCTACCGCTCCGCCACTTCCTGTCGAGCAGTCTTACAACTCTTCCCGAAGAGACGAAAGACTGGCCTCACTTGAAAATTTAACAGTTAAAATTGAGAATTAAAATTGTCGCGTTGCTTTGAAACTTCGAGGTAACATCGACATCACCATTCTCATCTGGAAATTAAGGGCCCCAGATTCATGTCCCAATTTCAATTTGTTTTTCTCGTAAGATTCATCATAGAATCTCCCGCAAACGACAATAAATTATGCTTTTACAATTCAACTTCACAATTTTATAATAAAGAAAAAATTCAATTCGTTGCCAGGCCGTTTTGTCAATGCCTTTTACAAACGCATTGTGATTAACAAAAAAAATTTATCGAATTATTGACAAAGCTTGATATTAATTGGCATTTTGTTAGAGAAGCGTAGACACCTTGAGAAATAAAATCAATTTTGGTTTTGATTTATTTTTAGCATTCAATCGCAGTGTATCCGCGATAAGACAGTGTGATCGGTACATTAAACAGTTCAGTGAAAAACCACCTCTTAAATAAATAGATCAGGTTAACCAAAATCGAAACCGGGACATAGTTATCATTAAGTACGAGTATTTTAGGATTATTTTGTTAAGTATAGCATTTTCTGCAATGTTAATAATTAACTAAAGGAATGTTTTGTCTACGTCCAGGTGAATGACATAGAAATGTGCGCGAAATAGGACCAGAACTCTGGACGAGTGTTTTCGACTCGATGGCTACTCTCGTGGACGTGAAATACAGAACTTAAAGGCGGTTCTTCATTGTAATATTTTGTTGTTCCTGGACTAGCACCTGAAGCAAAAGACTTGACCTTACCTTCCATGTTTAAGATACGTTACAATTGGAGTACCAGTGCTCTATCCACCACTGGACTCTAATAGAGAAATTATGAAGATTATTTCCAAGGCCCGAATTACAATAGGAAATTGAGAGTATCCTTCAATGAGGAACTTCAACCCTACGGGAAATTGGATATTATAAATGTTTTCTTGCGCGCGGTAAAAAATAAAGCATTAAATTGTACTGCAAAGTTTACTGAAAATGTACGAAAAAAATAATAAAAAGCATTTTTTTAAAATCAAACTACTTTGAATGACGTCAGAGGTTCATATGAATCAACATTTGATATGAGAGTTATGGAACATTTCCGGTTTGCTTGCCGTAGATGAACCAATAGGAAAAACTGATCGAGAATAACCGTAAAAGAACCTCTGACGTCACACGCGGAGTTATTTCAGAAATACAAAACTTTAAAAAATCGTGGCGCTGATAATACGAAATATAAAATTTGAAGTTTGTGCCTTAGTTTAATAGTCTATTAACAAATAAAAAAAAACATTGAATTTCCTCACTGTTTTGAAAATAAAATCCTATTTTCATTGTTGGAAATTTAGATTTTTTTAACGTGTATGATTACGTTTAAGGGACAAATCAAGATGATTCAAATTTTCATACAAATTTACACATTTTCGTAAGGAAATTTCGGTTTTACATTATTGACAATTGAAGTTCTTTGCCATTAAAAATATAAGAGCATAAAAATACTGACAGACCTTCTAACAAAGGTATAAAACCTATTCGATAATATAAATTTAAATAAATAAATAAAATAAAAGTCGGCGCATCAACAGAACTTGGTTAGAGATCCCTTCTTTATTTACATTTAAGTCAAGATAGAAATGTCACTATCTAAAAATTTCAGTTGTTCCTTTATCATTTTTCTTTCCTTCCCATCCCCTCTCCTTTCTTCATAATATAGTTTTAATTTTTTAATTTTTTTTATTATCATAATCTTTGTTTTTAATTTTCGTCTATTCTAAGATTCAATAAGTCCACGTGCTTGTAATTTTCTCAAACTGAACGTATTGGATAGGTAGGAAGAAATCACCTTAAGGCAATATGCCCGCCCTTATATGTATATAAACTGTATATGTATACAAAGTGTTAAAATAAACTTTTGACTTGAAACTACTCACTGTGCAACAGTCACCCTTCTGCCAATGCAATGTTTAAACATACAATTTTTAAATTCCCTCATAAATCAGGAATACATGAAGTTGTAAATAGAGATTTTTGGTGCGCAACAAATGTTCAAACATAGTATATGAGCGATTGACAATCAAAGCTGTCATTTTTAAACAATATTTGTATTACAACAGTACAGAGTTTTGCATTAATCTGTTCAAAGGACCAATTATCTAGATACGTCGGCGTCGCTTTAACATAATTATGTAGATTTAAAAAGTAAGTATTTCAACAATAAAAAAATTAATGTATATTTATGTAAATTACATAAGTCGCACAATGAAATCTGTTATTCAAATATAAGTACTAGGGATAAAAAAAATAATCTTGTTTTGGAGATTTGGTATAATTATCATTTCCTGTCCACAAAAGAGTAATTAAGCTAAATGGGGAGGAGTAAGCAATCGAAAGTGCCGCGTACCTACAAATAACCAAATTGATATCATTATTAATTTTATCGTGTTCACCGACGAATTAGAAGCATTTTGGATTCGCAGGTGTGCGTTCATACATTAACAAAATGCTTTACATTATTTCAACACCCGAGTCATCATTATCTTTTCAAAAAACATTTTAAGAACGTCGCGTTATAGATTACAAATTAAGAAGGGATTTATTTGATAACACATTTAAGTTTGTTAGTGAAAATTCTCCATAGATGTTCATTGTAATTTACTATAGAAATAGAAGATGGGTTAGATTTACACACCACTGGCTAATAGAGTCGCCCAAACGGAGAAAAATATAATTGAAACACTTGTATTCTATGCAATAAGCTATAAGGTTTCTCTAGTAAATTATTACTATGAGAGTGATACCTATAAATGCCGTCGAATGGCCGATATGAACATTAAAATTTAGCTAAAAACACACTGATGAAATGAAATATTTACAACCAAAACGTTTTTCTTAAAAAAAAAGAAAAAAACTTGATTTCATTTAAAAAGGTTTGAAATAAAATATTTTAACAAATTATTTTATTAATTAATTATTACAAATCAGCACGATTTAACATAAAATTTAGGAAAAATACTACAAAATTTGCGTGATTAAAAATTCTTGTTTTTTTCTGTAACGAAAATTTAAGATTTAGCTATTTTATTCAATCTATTACTTTTCAATCAAAAAACAAATTTTATTTCAATACTCGATCTTTATGAGTACCAACGTACCTAAGTTCACTATAAATTTCAAAAGGCGTAATTTGCGGGTCGAAAGGTTGTATTTTAGTATGTAAAACTGTAGTACCTATATTTTTTATTAGAAATGCCTTAAAAAATATTAAGCCTCTCACATTTCAAGTATTTTTTATTAGTATCTTCAGGTGTTTAATCAATTTTATAGATAATTAGGAAGTTAACCGCTTCAGGAACGTGAATATAAAAATATGTAAAAATTAAAGCATTTAATTGAATTGCGAAGTTTCTCGATAATGTATATGAACTAAAACTATAAATGAATTACTTTAAACTGCGTCGCAAGTTCTAACGAATCAACCAATGATACAGTGTTCGATAGATATCCGGTTTACGGGAAGCCAATTCACCAATCGGCAGGACTCAAAGAAGAAAGTTTGTCATGTCAAAGGCGGAGTAATTTCAAAATTACAAAACTTTAGCGCTTATAATACGATACATGAATTTAAAAAAATATTTTTATTTGGGTATAGTTTGATAGTCTATCAACAAATATAACAAATTTAAAAAACCACTGAACTTCCTAATTACACCGACTGATAGAGGATGAAAAATACATTATTTAAGTACGTTATTTTTAGAGAAAAGTTTGCTGAAGAAATGCGGACGATACAGTCTGGATAACGAGATGTCAGAGTAGAGGAAATGTTAAGGTCTGGAAGGGGGCTTTTGTATAATATTTGAATGCCGATCCACCAAAATGCAAGGACAAAATAAATTGTGGCAGAACGTATCCGGCGCGGAGTGGTCCTTCATTTGCGTAATAATATTCACGATTCGGGCAGTGACTCCTGGTCTACAATTAAAGTGAGCCGATAAGAGATTTAGCGATATTTGTTGAAAATATCTTCACCATCATCATCATTCACCAAACAGCACCCAGTGATGAAAAGGACGGTTCATTAGTACTACAATGAAGAAGTTCAGTGCAACCGAAAATTGGATGTAAAAAAAATTTACAAGCGGTAAAAATTAGAGCATTAAATTGTACTCCAAAGTGTCATGAAAATGTATGAAAAAGTAATAAAAAATATTTAAATAAGGCCGAACTTCTTTGAACGACGTCACTTGTATAGATTTCCGGTTTACGGGAAGTCAATTTACCAATCAGCGGGGCTCACTGAGGAAAACCTGTGACGTCACACATGGAGTGATTTCATAATTACAAATATTAAAAAAATTTAGCGCATAACATGATCCATAAGAATATATATATTTTTTTGGCCTAGTGAGATAGTATATAAACAAAAGAAAACCACTACATTTAATCATTGCCGCGTATCTGGTTCATATTTGTCATATCGATGATAGGGTGATCAGACATACGCTTCAGGTACCAGTCCAGGAATAATGAAATATTGCAGCAGAAAACCACAAAAAAGATTATTATTACGTCCACCCAGTAAGTAATCGAACCAAGGACAGGATCTTAAGCAATTTTATTTATAAGGATCTTTACCAGATTGTACCCACCGAGTCGTATCGGCTCACTAAAAAGCAGCTGTTAATAAAAAATAAATATGTGTATTTATTAACAATGTTTTGAGTTTGTTAGAATTATTGTTGACAACTATTTCACCCCTCCCCCCTGACTGGTCTAAAAAAAAAACATTTTTCTTTAGACCAGTCAGTTTTTTGGTTGGCTGGAAGATTGCTAGGGTGTATATATTTTTTGTACCTGAAATTTTTAATAAATAAATAGGAATGGGGGAAATTCAAGTATGCTATATCGACAAATCTCGGTAAATTTATTTCCGTCTCTTCGTGATACGAGTCCCGGGTAGGTTCTGGACATGCATCGAACTGTCGCACTTATCCTGCGTCTTCTGTCAAGCTGTTTTTCCCAAAATGTCAGGGGTTTTAATGATCAAGGCGACAGTACAGACTCTGGTCGCATTTGAATGTCGGAAAGCCATCAGCCGCGGGCTTATTGTGTTATAACGGAGCCTACTCGTATATCTCTCAGGCAGTAGGAACATGAATACAGTAGTGTTAAAAAAATGCTGTTTCACATACAAAATATATGCGTTTATTTTATATTATATGCCTCGTATCAAATTATTTACATTACTCAATTACGACTTTTTTATATTTGTTATGCTTTTTTTCTTCAGTTAGCTTATATTATAGTATGTTAACTAATATTTAAACCTACATGAATAACACATCTATTTAAATGATCTTACAGTAAACATAACATTTATTTTTAAATTCATTGAAACTATTTTCATCCTTCATAAATTCAGGCATCTCTTCATACATGTTTAAATCGACATACAAAATGCAATTTTGGGATTTCGTTTTTTTTTAATGGCAGCCTTATTTCTATTTTTGTTTTCAGTAATATGCCTACTTTAAAAAATATTTAACACTATTTTATTGATGAAGTATTTGGGAATTCAATTTTAGAAAAAAATATGCATACGGGGAATAAAGAGTGGACGTCAATTAAATACTAGAAATAAAATGAAAATATAATATAAATGAAAACCATTTTAGATTATATAAAACAGTATAGGCTGTTTACGTTAAGCAGGCTCCTTTATATTTATAAGTTTCGCCTTGTTAGGGCATTTTCAAACGAATGTGAATATTAGATAGATTGAATGTCCTTATATAATTCAAGGTACTAAAGTAGGTTTGATTTTAAATATTATGTGTTTCTTTATATTTATTGTAAAATGCTTCCCTCGGCACGGGACACCCCAGTGAGGGAACATTATTCTGTATGAAAAAAAAAACAAAATTGTAAAAGTATGAATAAATAAATAAATTGTTACGTTATTCTTTTGTTATAAATTTAATTGCAAGGTTCAGGACACAGTCGATATAACCCCCATGCTCACGAATCGGAAGGGGCAGAATGACGTTGTTTATTGAAGGTGCAATACATCATCTCTGTATGCAATTGTTTCTAGGTATGTGCGGGGAGCTAAATATACCTGCAGAATGCAGGTCGCGAGATCTGCAGAGTTAAATCAATCACGATGTTTCATTTACGGATGGCTTAGTGTCGTGCTCAGACCACATCGCGGAATTACACCCGCCCGAAATGAACGGCCACATTAACCCTTGTCTAGCCGTGTACATGCTGTAGATGAAGAAATCGTGTCAAAAGAAATCATTAAAAAATAATAAAACCTCAGAAGATAGATAAACGTAAAAACGAAAATCAAATAAAACAATTTGTTTATTTTTTGGGTGATACCGTGTGTGTTAGATTTGTTCCGACATTTCGGCTACCGTTGCAGGAGCCATCTTCAAAAAAGAGCGTGTAAACTTGGGCATCCTGACAAATCTGCAATAGCGGAACACTTTATAGACACCAGACATTTTTTAGCCTTAAAACCGAAAATTTTGCATAAACCCAGTAATTACAGTGCACGAATAATAAAAGAGGCAATTGAAATACACAGACACCCAAATAAAATAAACAAAGACGACGGGCTGAAATTAAACTCAACATGGTTCCCAGCACTAAAAATTACAAAAATTAATAGAAATGTGCCTACTGCCGACTGCGACACGGTACAAATTACTAGTACTTAAACACATACTTGTTTTCTACAAAACACTCAGTTTACCTTGAAGATGGCTCCTGCAATGGTAGCCAAAACGTCGGAACAAATCCAACACACGGTATAACCCAAAAAAGAAACAAATTGATAACAGTGACCGTGAAAACCTTCGTACCTATGAAAATCAAGTAACTCTCAAAGACTAGCTATTTTAGGTTGGTGTACCAATGTAGTGCCCTATGCATCATTAGGTGCGGAAATGGAACGATGGTGATAATTTAATAATGTAAATAATACATGTTTTGTTACTATATTAGATTGGGTTAAATTTATAGTATTATTATGTATTGTCAAAATAATGTTGTAAATAAATATTTGTATTTAAATTAAATAAAATTCGATATTATTTTATTTTTTTAAACTCCAGGGAGTGCAATATATTATTAACACTAAAAATATAAAGTTTTTGAACAGCACCAATGGTATGACGTATTCATTTTTTTAGTTGTATGCAAAAATGGCAAATAATTTTTTTTTTTAACGCATCATCATCATAATTGCTTTTCCGCATCTAGTAGTGCATTGGGACACCGACCACAGGGTATCTCGAATTTTTTCGTCACAGAAAAGGTAGATGATCAGTCGTACGCTTCAGGTGCCAATAAAGGTACCACGAAATATTCTTTAAAAACACATTCTAAAATAAATCATTTATGTCAACCATGAGACCTCTTGCATGGTAGTTGAACGCGCTGACCATTAATTAAACTGCGAGGCGGACAAAACTAAAAAAAAACTAGTAAAATCGTTAAATGAAAACGCTTTCTACAATATATCTACAATTGTTTAAAATACCTTTATTATCGTCTTTATAATCAACAAAATAAATTATTTGTTACTTGTCATCTGATGTAATTTTATCCTCAAGTGTTCAAAAGTTCTGTTTCAATTTAATTTCGAACTAAATATTAGTTTACAGAGTACTTCTTCTTCTTCAGCCTTCTGTCCATATTCTTCCATTTTTCTCGGTCGGTTGCTATTTGGAGCCAATTTTTACCACCTACAGCAGCTATGTCGTCGGACCATCTTTTTTGAGGACTTCCAACGCTTCGCTTATTCTCCCAAGGTCTTCGTCTTAAAATTTTAGGGGTCCATCTTGTGGGATCTTGTTTAGCAACGTATCCTGCCCGTTGCCACTTCAGTCCTGCTACGCGATCCATAATGTCCGTTATTCTGGTTCTGTTCCTAATTTCTTCATTTCTTCTTTTATCTCTTAGGCTTATACCAAGCATGGATCTTTCCATGGCTACAAATTACTGACTACAAATTATGTTAATTAAATCAATTCTATCGGTGATAACTATTTTTATAGTAAATAGTTTCGCTAACAAGTAGGTTTATAAAATAATTACTGCCTTGTCAACTGATTTTGAGACGTCCCTGTCTCTTCGCCAAGACACTAATTACACTCACATCACAGAAAATTCAGTGGTTTTCCAAAAAAAATATGTCAATTAACCATCAAACTTAGCCAAATAAGGTTTTTTTTTAATATTTTTATGTATTTATCGTATAAGCGCTATGTTAGGCTAGTTTTGTAATTTTGAAATTACTCTGCCAGTGACGTCACATGTTCTAGTCGGTGAGTTTTGTAAGGCTTCCCAGAAACAGGAAATTTATCATAACACTCTATCATTGGTTGACTTGAAAGAACTTGTGAAATAGTTAATTTTAATTAAAATGTAGTTTTTTTAATTTTTTCTTACATTTTCAAGAAACTTCGCTATACAATTAATGCATTAATTTTTAATGCGTCTAAGAAAACATTTTTTATTACCAATTTCCCGTAGCACTGAATTTCCTCGTTATGTTTTGAATATTTATTTATATATCGAAGGAATATCAGCGTTTATGACAAATACCTTTTGGGAAAAAATTACTTGGGTCTAAGAGGGTTATTGGGAGACCCTACAGAAATTGATGGACCGGTAAGCCTCGGTTAGTTTAATTCTTAACTTAGCAAGGGCATGCGCACGAAAGGAAATAAAACAAACGAAAGAAATCTGATACACGTGTAACTTACTCAGTTTTATATTTACAACTACATACAGAGTTCAAAAAGCAAGTTAAATTTCAAGTAAACACCTCGGAACTGACATTTTGTGCATAAAAAACGACGACCAGAAGTGTTGCGAATTAGGTATGGATAAGTTGATCGATGCCAAAATTAACGTATTTTTCAGACCATAAGACGCACGTTTTTATTCTGAAAATTCAACAAAACATTGAGGTGCGTCTTATCGTTCAAAACACATTTATTTCTAAAAATTGATAGATACATTTTGGGTTGCGTCTTATCGTCCGCAAAATACGATATAGGTATTTTATAGTATATTGATATAAAAGTAAAACATGTTAAAAATGACACACGCCAATATCTTTGCCCCTAAACTTTATAACTCTAAAATTAAAGACGTGATAGAGAATAATAAATTTCAATGATTTTTTTTCTAGATAATCGTTTTCTTTGCTTTTGTAATTTTTCTTGATTTAATTATATACTTTGATTTCTTTGTCTCTACATCTTTTTCTTATTCTTTTATTTTCCAATTACTAACTAGTATTTGAAAAAAAACCTGAACGGAACATTAATTTCAATTTTATGTCTCTATTTTTAACAACAACAACAACAACAAACCATCACGCCGTTTCCCCGTAGGGGTAGGCAGAGAGGATAGAACGCCATAAGACTCTATCTTGGCATACAGACCTCGCTTCCTCTACATTCATACATCTTCTTATGCACGCACGCCGATTATTCCTACTTTTGACATGTCCATCTTCAAGTATTTGATGGACTTGATCGTGCCATGTCTTTCTCGGTCTTCCTCGTTTTCTGCATCCATCAACATTTGCATCGTAGATCCTTTTAGCCGTTCTTTCGCTGTCCATTCGCTCTACATGTCCAAACCAACGCAGCACCCCTTTCTTAATTCTGTCAATAATGCATGTCTCAGCCTTACACACTTCACGGATCTCGACATTTGTGCACCTATCATACATCGTTTTACCACACATTCTCTCTATTTTTAACATTTATATATACATCTACATCATACATTTCATAATCTATTCTAGATTTAGTATACTCACGCACAGTCCATAGCCATGTGGGATTTTTTGTTAAATAAAGTGATGTGTAATAAAAACATGCACTTAAATAAACACAAATAAATAAGAAAATACTTTTTTGGAATGAAGAAATTGTCATTAAAATTTATTTCGATATTAACGATTATCGAATATCACAAAACATTCAGATATGAAAAATAATGCAAATTTTCTACAACGCATCCAGAAATTAAACACGAAACGTTAATACTACGTAAATCAACGAAAAAATTTATTTGATTGATTATTTGAATTATTAAAATTCGTTCATGAAACCAAAGCATAGTCAATTAAATTACAAAGTTCAGAAGATACATGTAAAATGATATATTTCAAGATGAATCAGAAAGCAATCGACTGTGAGCAAATGAGGCGTTTACAGAGATGATTAAAATGATTTCATGTTAAACTTTAGCTAACATAATGTAACAAGAGCGGAAAATAAAATGATTACTCGGCTTTATGGAGGCTGTTGTTTCGTAACACCGCGTAAGAGAGAAAGGTGGGACCGACGCGACGGTCTCGGGGGTACCCACTGGAGTTATGTGCATATATCATAAATTGATTAAAGTGATAATACGGGCGTTCGGAGCCCATTAACATCGCCTGCAATGAGAATCGGTCCAGTTTAAAGATTTGTTTCACGTTTATCCCGAACGCAATTAAAGAAAGAATCGGGGATCAATTCAAAATCAATTTATTTTCGAGTTATACACAGATATCAATTCAAATTTTTAATTAAAGCATCTTTAGCCGGAGCGGGCGAACTCTAATAAATAACGCATGGGCGTGATATCGTGTTTTCTGTATCCTTACAATATATTGGCTCGCTGGGATACCTACCTCATACCGTCATACATCGCGCACGTCACAACAGATGTTTGGAACTTTCGTACGCCGCGCCGGCACATAAACAAGGACATTTTAGCTATGTGTGTCAGATTTACAACTTATTCGGATTCGCCCCACGGCGCGGTGCGCAACACTCTTGCTGATGAACCGGGGAACAAGTTTCGATGGAAGTGTGCCAATCCCGGTACTGGATGGCGTACAAATTTACTTTTAGTGCATCTGTCGCTCCCGAATAGTGAAATCCGTCATTCAACTGAGCGACTAGGCTCAATAAATGCCGGCATTCAACTGAATGGCTAGGCCATTCATTGAATGAATGTTTAGAGAAGGGGCTGAACGTCGCTTAGCCTCTTTAATTTGAATACAAGAATGATAACTGAACGTAGTTATGCAGAAAGCAGCCAGTCCACAATTCAGAAAAAAAAAATATTGGTGTTATCGGGTGCAGTAAGTTCTATTCTATGTTCTGCTAAAAACAGCCAGACCGCATTCATACAAAAAATTATAATAATCACATTCTGTAGTCTACGATGTATGCAAGATTTGCTGATGAATGTCGATAAATCGAATGTGATGGTTTTTGAAAGAAATGAAAGTATGACTAAATGTGAAATAACTGTGAATGGAGTTATACTAAAACAAGTAGAGGAATTTGTGTATCTGGGAAGTATGTTCACTAGGGATGGAATGACTGAGAAAGATATTGAAAGGAGGGTGAGTGCCGGGAACAGAGTGAACGGTGCACTTAAATCGACCTTGGCAAATAAATGGTTGTCACAAGAGGCAAAATTGGCAGTTCACAACGGAGTCCTGGTCCCATCCCTGATGTATGGGAGCGAAGTATGGACTTGGAAAAACAGGGATGAAAGTAAGCTGAATGCTGTCGAAATGCGATCTCTCAGGCGAATGTGTGGTAAAACTATGTACGATAAATGCACAAATGTTGAGATCCGTACATTATGTAAGGCTGAGACAAGCATTATCGACAAAATCAAGAAAGGAGCTCTGCGCTGGTTTGGACATGTAGAACGAATGGACAGCGAGAGAACGGCTAAGAATATTTACAATGCGAATGTTGATGGATGCAGAAATAGAGGAAGACCGAGAAAGACATGGCATGACCAAATCCAACAAATACTTAAATATGGACATGTCAAAAGTCGGAATAATCGGCGCGCGTGCATGAGAAGATGTATGAATGTAGAGGAAGCGAGATCTGTATGCAAAGATAGAGTGTTGTGGCGTTCTATCCTCTCTGCCTACCCTTACGGGGAAACGGCGTGATGGTTTGTTTGTTTGTTTGTTTGAAAATAGTGTCGATCACAAAAACGGCATTTCTCAATTTGCAACCCGCAACACGATAGAAATCTTACGGGACTTTAAAAATCATTAAAACTGGTCAAGTACATAATTAGATTCTTGTAATTAATATTAAAAAAACTAATGTTTTCATTGTTTATAATTTGTCAGAGTCAAAAACATGTCATAATGTAGATTTGATTATTCACTATTATGATAAAAGTGCCATTATCTCAGTTTCACTTTACTATGGCTGGCCGCTTTCTGCATAACAACGTTCAACTGTAATGTAAAGTCAGGTTAGGTTAGGATTGGCTGGGTTAAGTTTAACCATATAAAAAAAGTTTTTTTTTTATTAACTTGATAATTAATTTGACTTTATAATTAATCCTTGACTTAACTTAATAAGATAAGTAAAAAAAACTTAGCCCAGCCTATCCTAACCTAACCCGGCGGCTTTTGGTTTGGCCGTTTCCAAAGGGCTAGCTTACAGCCAGTCAACACGTTGGACGTTGAGTAATCTTAATCCATTCAACGAACGGCCTAACTATTCAGTTGAATGCCGGCATTTGATGAGTAGCCTAACTGCTCCGTTGTGTAACTGAATAAACTATCGGGCGGCGACACATCCATAATACTAATATTATTGTGTTCATCAATAAATTTCTGTCAAAGGAAAACTACATACTTCATGTGTGCAATACAATATATTTTAAGATAGTTTAGTGCTTAGAACAACTCTCATGTGTAATGATTAATGCGGGTAGCGCAATACAATTTTATGGGTCTTGTAACAGGCAGAGACTACGATTAGATT
Source organism: Micrasema longulum (assembly GCF_059751315.1). Lineage (NCBI taxonomy): Eukaryota > Metazoa > Arthropoda > Insecta > Trichoptera > Brachycentridae > Micrasema > Micrasema longulum. The sequence goes on along the minus strand of NW_028277484.1, from coordinate 1,492,352 downwards.
TCACAATAAACGGCGAAGAGAAATGTTTAATTAGAGATTATGTACTCACTCATGTCCACACCGGTAGCCTTGACTGTCCCCACCAGCGTTCCAAGCGGCACATCCTCCCTGACTTTGTAATGGTATCTCGGTCTGACGAAGATAGTCGGTCTCTGCGCGGAGTCCACAACGCTGACGAAAACTTCAGCGTCGGAGTCCGATCTGGATCCCCCTCCGTCAGTTGCCGAGACGTTCAGCTTGTGCATGGGCTGAGACCGGGAAGAGAGCATCCCCGGCCGGCTGACGAAGAGTTCTCCCGTGGCTCTGTCTATCCTGAAGACGCCGCCGTCGTTGCCGGCGACGAGGCGGTACGTGACGACGCCCAGGCGGCCGGAGTCGGCGTCGGTCGCCGCGACGGCTATAACGGGCGTCGTGGCGGAAGCGCCGCCGCCTGCGCCGCCCTCCCGTAACGAGACGTTGTACTCCCGAGGGTAGAATATTGGTCGGTTGTCGTTCACGTCTGATAGTTGAATCTTCACCATTGCGGTTGTTGAGAGACCACCTGCGAATACAAAAATTCCATTAATTCTATAACAAATACAGTGGAAGACTTAACACTTTGATAAATATGCATAAGTGTATGTTTGTTTTTTCCATAACAATTGTACATTATATTGAAGTCAATTCAGCCATGTTTTTGGTTGTCACCCCCACGTCTAAGAACACGAGGATAAGTTTGCTTAAAATAAAAGTGACTATGCAAGGGTATTCAACAAAATAAAGTACAGCTGAACTCCGTTTATCCGAACTCCAGCCACCCGGATCGCTAAATATCCACATCATTATCAGGAAGCAAAAAATTAACGAAATATTTTAACGATGTTTTGAGTATTTCTTTATGTTTGCAGACAGGCTGGATTTTCTCCCTAGGGAGTTATTTAAATCTTAATTTGTAAATTTAGAAACGTTTTTTATTTTGGTTTAATGAACAATAAACTTTGGAGGACATGTTTAAGTTAGTTTATAATGTGATTCTAATTTGCTTAATTATTATTTTAAAATCAATCAAACATGGCACTCATTCATCGGGATAATTTGAGTTTCGCTTTACCTACCTAACACGTTATAATGTACTCAAATATTAGAAATGACTTTTGACGGTTCCATGAACAAATGATTTTCACAAGTTTTTTTCAATAACAATAATAAATAGTTTTTATCACTTTACAACCAAAAAAATAGCAATTTCTTTTTTCTAATCATCAATAATGAAATAACGAAAGATTAAAGAATGTTTATTCCATCATCATCCAGTCGTGATATTTTACACGTGACTTTTATGGCAACAATATCGTTGTAAAAGTCTGGGCTAAAATATCGCGTGTAGATTCTGATGATTCATGACGTAAACAAAGTTGCATCCTATAGGGTGAACTTCCCGTGCAGCCAGCAGCGGGTATCGAGAAAAATAAGAAAAAAACATGAAAAAAACAACAGAGATTGACGCTTCTCCTTCATTGTATAAATCAAACTTGCTGCTTTATACTGTATATAGCTATGTGAACAGAAATTGTGAAAACAATAGGCATTTGAATATTCTAATAATATATTGGCGTGTGCATACGGGTAACAAAAGACCATTCGTATGTTTTATGTTCGAACATAAAAATGACAATAGGCGTGTGGAAAGAATGTGAATAAAATACTGTAATTATGCGGAATCGTAGAATTGAATATCTAGATACTAAGTGTAAATTCCTAAGTGATTTTTTTACTCACACAGTTTTAATTTTATAAGAGATTGCTCAAACTAAGACGCTTTTAAAATAATTAACAGTATTTTAACTTTGTACAAATTGTAGCCATGGACTTCATCTCACCTCCCAGGGAGTTATGTAGATTTACGTAATAAAACAGAGACTGAGAAAGGAATATGCAAATTTTGGCATTTACAGGGCTTTCGACCTGTCATTGGCTGATTAAAGTGAGCACTTCACACACTGAAACGTTCACCATTTTGCCTGTGATTAAACATATTTTTTTTTCGTCTGACGTCTGACTGAATTATTTCACTCACTTAGCAAAGCCTGAATTTAAAAAAATCTATTTACAATATTTCAAATTTGTCGAAATGTTTGTAAACAAGAATAGGCAAAAGATAAAATGTTACACAGTCTGTATAGTAACCATTAAAACCTACCAACGACAAGTCGTAAGTCTTGAAAATGCCTAGGCTTCCATATTCGCATCTCAAAAATGTTTTCCCTCTCTGTTGCGACAAATTTGGTTTTTATTAGATTAAAAGTGAAATTTTCACAACATAATTTGATTGTAACGAGAAAATTGTGATGTAACGATACGGAAGACGGAAGATCCTCTGAGCTGTCGCGGTATGGAAATTATAATTGAGAAAGTGAAATTACGACGTACTTAATTCTAGTTGAATACATTGAGTATGGACCGCGTTATTAGAAATAGCTATATTGCTTTTATATTAATTTCATTTTCTTCTTAAGTTCGTAAGTTCGTTCGTTCGTCATATATCCATTTTACTCTAACGCAATTAAAATCGTTTTTCGCTCTCGTTTTCTCTCATACGATACGAATGAATTTGCGAAACGAATAAATCACAGAAAAAGACTATTTCTCACGAAAATAGTGACGACAAAATGGCTCAAATCGTACTAGAGATTTCCAGAGTAATAGTGGAAGCGCACCTTCTCCTGGGTTTCTAGTTTCTAGAGCACCACGGTGTAATCAATAAGGAACATCACGTTTTGATGACGTAGATTTCGAAAAAAATAGTAAATGGGTATAATATGGCAAACCGCGATTTATTGAAAGTGTTGCCGTGCACATCATTAAATATTATTCTTTAAATAATCTATCCATGTTTGTTTCATCTATGTAGAGCGAGCTAGGTACTTTTAATTTGGAGTTCGTGACGAGATGAAATAAATATAGGCATATGAATTATTTTGAAAATTATAGTTCTACATATATATGCAGCATACAATTAACTTTCGCAGACATTTCAAGTAATCAATCAACACTTTCTCACGTAAATAATTTGATTAAAACGATATTAGAATAATCGTTTTATATCTTTTCAGAATCACAATAATTGTTACAACGAAATATTAGTAGAATTTGCGTTCCCATGTTTCACCCAAATATTTAATTTTCTTTATACATAAAAAAACGTAATCAAAATTGAAATCTATAAAACTTGATCGCATGACCAATCATGACGTATCGGGTCGAATGCAGAGCAGATACCACAATTACAAAAACCGTTCAAGTGTCAGAATTGAAGATTCTCAGGAGCATATTTGGCAAGAATCTCCGAGTACGGAGTACGGAGCTCGAAGATAAGGGAAATAAGCGAGATCAAAGATGTCGTTACATGGGGGAGGCAAAGAAGAATTCATTGATATGCACATGTGAGGAGAATGGCTTCCTTTTATCGCATTGCACGGCCAACCCCAATGCAGACGACTCCCGGGCAGACCGCCAAAGATATTAGATTAAAGACAGACCAGCGAAGTTTCTCAATAAAAATTATACATATTAAATTGTGGTACAACAAAAGGGTGTGTTTATATGTATTTGTATGCGAGTAAGTGTAGAGGTGTGTTTGTGTGTATTTGTGTGGGAGTAAGTGTTCAGGTGTGTGTAAGTGTGAGCATCATTAAAAAGCAAGTGGGATCGTATCGCAGCCAGAAAGAATGAGTTTATTTTTAAAATAAATTAAGGGGCGTGTTAAATATATCGATAGATGAAAAAAAAGCATTATAGTTAAAGCAAGAAAGATAGAGGAAAGAGTGTTGTGCATAGTTAGTGCTACAGACTGGCAGATGGAATAAATACTTTTTTCTTGTCATGCGAAACAGGACATTAAGATTAATTTTGGAGATTAGGTTAAAAGAGTCTACTTTATTATTTAATAATTTTTATAAATGGCAAAATTAAGATATAGCGCGTCTATTTTCAGGGGTAAAAAATCCATTTTGTTTAGAAGTAAGTGCAAGTAAGTGCAAAGCGAAATAAGTGCAAAGCGTTTTATAGTTTTTATGATCTAGGTATTTAAAAAATTTTCGTTGAACATTTTCAAAATTTCATGAATGTACATCTGGGGACCGGCCTCGCAGGAGGCTAATTCTTTTTGAAAAACAGGATACAAGGCTTAAAAAGTGGAATAAGAGTAAATAACCGTGTTAAAAAACGAGAAACAAGTTGTAGTAGAGTAGAGTTCGAACCTCGGACCTGCTGATCCGGAATCCGCGACACTGCTCACGGGACCACAACCCGTCTCGATTATCAATATTAGACATTATGATGATAAAATATGAAATAACAGTCTTTCTTTTAAGATAAATCCCTTGAATGTGAATGATACAATATTCAGTCTATTTTTTGACACAACAAAGGGGCAGTAGTCCCAAATAGTGAATAACATTACACATTTGGTAGTTGTGCTGGCGAAAATTTATACCAGAATCTCTGTGGATTTACTTAGAGGTTCTGTGAATTCATTAAGTAGGTATCGAGTGCTGCGTTGGAGCGAGCATGTAGAGCGAATGGACAGCGAATGAACGAGTTTAAATATTTACGATGTGAATGTAGATGGATGTAGAAAATAAGAAACACCGAGTAAGACATGGCATCACTAAATCCACTTGAAGATGGATATTTCAAAGCGTGCGTGCATGAGAAAATATATGAAAAAAGGGAGGTCTGCATGCAAAGATAGAGTGGTGTAGCATTCTATCCTCTCTATCTACCCCTAAGGAGAAACAACGCGATGGTTCGTTTATTTTTAAATGTCAATTTACGCTAAATATTGTATACTTCCTTTACTCTGTTGGAACATAATATAAAATTATATATAGGTATATTTTAATTAAAACATTTATTTTTAATGGCAATATCTTCTGAAATTATATGCAAAATATGTTTATTTATATAAAGCAGGAGTATTGTCAGTTTATTTTGTATGACTGTAAAATAATTTTACAGTGAAATAAATAAAACAAAGTATAAATTATCCAATGTATGTTGTTTTCCTTCGAAATCGTTGACTAAAATTTAGCTTTACTCGTATATCCGTACGCAACGGGAAAACACAGCTGTTTTTAAAATCGATGATTTTTTAAACGAGTATTTGACATCTTAAATAACAGATTAACATGTCGGGCAACCCGAGGAAAATTGAGATGTTATACGTAATTAGTAATTTGAAATGACGGATGGTGGGAATCATGAACCCGCCACCTTTTGAATCTGCAATAATGATTCTGACGAGATTGACTTGACCTTTCATAGCTCGGAGCCATCATCTCACTTGTGAATTGAAATACGTTTATACGGCAAAGGTTTGGAAGGGTAGAAAGCGAGAGAAATATAATAAACAAAATTAAATTGACTTCAAATGGGAAACGAACCCGGTCATTCATGGTAACGCAGCATAATTATAATTTTACTACAAGTCGTAAAGGAAAATACATAAAGCTACTTGTGAAATGAGAAAATCTCATTAAGTCCACGTGCATACGAGATCTAATTTGTACAAATATAAATTTATTTCACCCGTACAAAATGTGTAAAGTTATGTACTTTATGAATTTGTGCCTGGAGTGTAATATTGATATCTAATTATGTATGCACAACGAAGCATCTAGAACTCCTTATCAAATTATGAAGGTTAATTTGTCATGCAGTTATTTCTTGACATATTAATTATGGAATCACATTACGACCCGGAAACGGAGCTATTTTTTGCTCCACTTGTCAACGGTAGTAATGTTAATAATGTATTTTCTCTCTTTTGTCGGGAAATGTCCGAGATATTATTATCTTCACATTACATTATAAAATAATATGAATACACATTGTAACAGTTACAAATAAAAAGGTCCTCAAAAACATGTTACAATTCACACGATGACTCAGATAAAATAACAGTGACAAGACGGAACCCTCAAAAAATAAAAAAATACTTTTGTTAAAAAACATTTAAAAAAAAATTTAAACAAGATAAAATACTACAAACTTTAAATTAAAGTTATCAATAACAGACATACATTTCTTATTATATACATATATATATATATATTTACGAGTATATATATATATATATTTATATTATACACGTTATACGTATTCAAGCTACATCAAAGATATGGCAAATAATGAGATGGCATCGACAATTTGAAAAAATGAGGTAGAAAATCACGATAAGCGTGCAAAAATTAATGCAAGAAAAATGTATACATATTTTCTTAGTTCATATTTATTTCTGTGTAACTCGTTATCATGGACACGACACTAGCTAGCAGCTGTATTTTTTTTTATGTTCATAAAATATAACTACTTAACTACTGATTGCATAAATTGGACTGTATATAAGAACAAAACAACATTTTGGTTTTTTTCACGGTTGCGCAACAACATTTTAAAAATGAAATCTTTTCACATGACGGTATATTTCTGCGTAGCATCACTACTGATTATAATAAAAATCCATTACAGAATAGAGGCATGGAAGGCCACAAATTGAATTGTCATTTACTAAGCGTAAGTAAAGTGCACATTTAATTATGTCATTGCACATAAATTTAATATTAAAAAATAGAAACAACAAAATATAAAAACGTAAATCGTGTAGTAGAAAATCAACTGTCTTATTTTGCCGTTGTCATTTTGAGAACGTAGGTAAACAAATTTTCTAAGACAGGTTGGCATCAAATTAAGCATTTTTTCTTTTGCCATATTAGTACCATATTTCAGGGATCACTAAACCTAATTTTCGCTTGAGGCTTTGGTGTTTGAGCGTCTTTATTGACAAAGAAATAATATTTTTCCAATACGATCAGTTCAATAACTCCGAAGAAAATTCTTAAAGACACACGCATGGCTGGTGTTAAAATGTCCCTTAGAGTGGGATGAAGTGAAATGATCACATGATCATGCCAGATCACATTATCCCGTGGCCACGGGACGAGTTGCTGTAGATGTCTCTAGGACTTGGTATTCATTACGTTTGACGCCAAAGGCGATTGGTAAATCAAGTTCACTAAGCTTTAGCAGGTCTGATAAACTGTGTAACCACGCTATTTATCTACAAAAAACATGTTATAAAATCAGTGTATAGTAAAACAATAATAATATATTTACAATATAATAACAATTATTTTATTAAGAATTTTACCCATCCATATCTGTAAGGTAAAAGATAAAAAATATAACATTTTTTGGAGAAGTTGTCACTTTAAAATTGATACAAGGGGAGAAAAAATACAGATGTATAGGCAGCGATACAAAACCTCTTCAAATCTTCAATGCATGTTTTTTTTTTGTATTTTTAAAAACTTCTAACGTTATTTCATGCTCTAAAAACGGATGTAAAATAATTTTGAAAATCCTGGATAGAAAATATTAGGAAAAAAAAAGTATGGATCAAATTTGCTACCCTGTGCAATGGTTACACTCATGGAAATACTAGGTTTGAAAAAATTTGTTAACCTTAAATATATATATCGTTGGAAAGCGATGAAGCGATTTTGATAGCACGTTGATTCATATAATGATGTCCAATGACTCGTTTCATCTTTGTGAACTTCAGATCAGCCATCGGACATTTACGCTTCTTTTGTACTATCTTGGCTATATATCTAATTCATAACATCACAAAACCATTTGTATACTTGTTTTAGGTAATTTTATGTTCATTTTTGTGGTATGTATCAAATAAGATGCACCATGAAATTAAGGGTTAAGATGCTGCGTTCCTGATACCAATATTTGTCGATCTTGATGAGTTGTGAAATATTTTGTGGGAAAAATAAGGAATATTATCAATAAAGCAAGCATACAAAAGTTTTGTCTTCAATGGATGTTGTAGCAAATTAATATGTCAATAAATTAATTTGTAGATATGCAATCATGTACTAAGCGGCGAATGTAGCAAAGGGTTTAAAATTCCTTAGACTTTCATATTCCTTCACAAAAAGATCTTCGGAAACCTCAATAAGCGGCACTGTTTTTTCTAGATCTTAAAATTTTAAAAGAGAATTTACTAATGATAACACATTGAAACTATTTAAGTTTGTATTATTATTTTTTGATCTAGATTTGTTATATTTGCTATACTAATTAAATGCCATTAAAATAGCTTTTACTCCAATTTTGATTGCAACAAATGTAGAAAAAAATTGACATTAAGACAGTTAATTTAGCAGGCAATAATATGATTCAATAAACGGTACATTTTATTTACGAAACTAAGACATAACTAAACCTTTAAAAGATTCTTGTAAAAATATTATGAGACAAAATACCCAAATATTAACAAATGGAAAAACATATCTAAAAGGAATTTTGTAAGATTAAGACACCATTAGGTAAATTGAGCTCCATCAAAACGCGGATTAAAGTTTAATGTCTATATTTAAACTTAATAAAAATGGTTAGCCAACTATTCGAGAATCGCGTTAATTACCGAATTCTCTTGAAACAATTTAAAAGTAGTAAAATCGTCAGTAACCTGACTGGCTATACTCGTAAAAGCTAAAATGACCGACCGCTTAGTTCAGCAATTTATCGTAAAAGAGGCGTAGTGGTTTATTCTAGAGCCATGGCTAAAAGTTTAACAGCCTTACATAAAGTGCGAAAGAGGTAGATATTTTTTAAGCAGCTAGATTTATTATGAACTACAAATTTTACTAAAAAATATTTTTTAATGTTGTTAGGATGAATACACCATAATTAAAAACAAGTAATTTATAAAAAAAAAAAAAATTAATACTACTTTTTACGTATTGATTTGCCTGTGCATAAATTATTATTGGGGGTATTTGTTGGACACGTCATTCTTATTCTCTTTTTGTAAAGTAGATATTTATTTACTCTTAAAAACATTATTTATTGCGGATTTTTTATAAAAATACAAATAATGTAATTTGATACAAAGAAAAATGTAAAAAAATATATATATTTTTTTTTTAAATCTTTTATTTTATGTTTTCTTATACATCGTACATTTGATAAAAAAAAATCAGCTTGCTGAGTGCATTGGGCTTTTGAATTAATATAAAATTTACAGCAATACTTGAATTGCCAATTAATCTAGGATAAAACGTAATATAAAACATGATCAATTTGTAACTCTCTTCAGAAATCAAACAAGGGATATTTTTTTTTTAAATCAATTCAATATCTTGCACGTGAAAAGCATTTTTTTTATTGTAAAAGTTTTCTATCGGAGGATAAACATTCATTTTACTGATGTTTACATAAATTGGAGAAGATGGCTTCCTTGTCCCGGCTATGTCCCTCTCAATATTGATTGATATCGTCGTGAATAGCCCTGAAGAGGGCCTTTTTTTAGGATTTTGTGGGTGGCTGTCCGGTTTCGAAAGGATTAGCCGATTTTTGTCGTTTCAAATACAATCAACAGAGGTGGGGGTTTCTGGAGGAAGATGACATGAATTGCGATTGCGAAAAGGTGCAGGATGACCCTCATTTGCTGCGGTATCCACAAATGCAGTCAACTTGTGATGATAATGATTTGAGGTTGGCCACTGACAAGGCGATATCTGTCGCTGCACATTGGAGTGGCAAGCTCTGAAGTCCGGACCCGATAAGTAAGTACAGATATTTAAATATTTTAAGTATTTTTAATGAAATCAACAGTGCATGATAAACAATATGATGCGTTCTTTTGATTTACACAAACATTTCAATTTCTCCACTTAACCACTCCAGCACCGCGCTACGTATATTTAACCATGCGTTATTTTTACAAGAGTGTCCAGAATACAGCCAATAATCTGACGTAAAAATCTGACGATGACAAATAAATGTCACGGCGCTTATGTACCTGATTGAAGCTACGTCAAAAGGAATTAGTGTCGTGTTTAATACATAATTCTATTAAATCACGTCGGATATTCCGGGCCCATAGACCCAAGACTAACGAAGGAATCCCACCCAGCGAGAAGTTAAACGAGTTATGGAGGAAACGGATTTTAGGTATAATGTCAATACTGCCTAAAAGTCGAATTATGAAATTACGCCATTTTACTAAAAAATCAACGACATTATCAAAATGCCGAATATTGACGGGTATCGCAGATGAATTTGATGAAGTAATGTAACGCAATCAGAGAGTGGCTTACAGTAAAAAAATAATTATATTTTTTAATAATAGGGTATTTTCATAAACTGGGGATATGATTTTTAATGTATTCAGTATTTAAAGAATATTTTTACGATTCGAACCATATTACTATCAAAATCTGAAACGAATGTTTTCACTTATAATTTCCTATTTAAAGTTTGATAGAAATAAAACGGCCCGTAACTGGCCAAAAGGGTTGATGACGTCACGCGTGACTTATATATCGTACGTTTTATCAAATCCTATACTGAGATACTCCGACGCGGGCGGCTTGTGGCTTTTTATTTGTTTTTTCTAGTTAAATTTCGTCTTTTCCTTTGTTTTTTTTTTGTTTCCATTTATAAACATCCATAGCATTATGACTAAAATTGGTTTTTTACAAGGAAAGTCCGATAACTTGCCCAAAATAGATATAATCATGATGGGTATTTTTTTCTCATCCAATACAAACTTTTTAAGTTCGAGTATAGAAATGTAAAGGCCGTAAGGTAAGCAAATATATAATGTTTGCTTCCAGAATGTATTCATTCAAATAGTTGTATTATTTGCATATACTATAAATATATTGTTTAGCGTACATTTAATGCAAAAGGGAAGTAACGTGACTTTGACACAACATAATACATAAAATACCATTGCTTGTAAACATCTCTGTTGCTCGAGTGCGTGTTAATGCCTTTTTTTATTAAATGTGATTTACTTATTGATATATCAGCTAGGGTAAATTACGGAGACAGTGCCATAGATTACATTCAAGTAAAACGGACGGGTGATATTTGAATGGTAAAAGGTCGAGTCACCCCAGCAGAACTCAAAGTTAGAACCAAATCGTACTCGGTGATGTTGATTTGCGATGAAGTCTAGGAAATAACAGATTCTTGCAAGTGTGAAGACTGTCCAGCATCTCAAGGTCAGTTTTCATTTTGTAAATGCAATAAATTTCACAAATAAATAAGGTAGGTTTTCATACAGGAATTTTTTTGTAATTTTATTTTTTATTCATATAGAAAACCAACAGTTCCACAAATTTAACTAAGTAACATAAGTACAGAAATATAATACAAATATAAACAATAACGTTCAAAGAATAAACTATTTTAGTATTGTAGTACCTGTCAAGCTTTATAAGTGCTAATTTCAGTACCTACTGTTAGTAAATGTTTATAGTCTACAGTCTACACCATAAAATATAGTATTTTGTACTGAACAAGACCTACGGAAAAAAGAATAGTGGTTTGTTTTTTTTAACATCTCGTTTCATAACGTTCAAATGCGTTAAACCATTTTTTCTGCATTTTTTCATTAGGTACTAGGAATGGCGAAAAAAGCTTTATTTTGCGTCTTCACCGTAGTGTTTGTGCGAATCGGAATTAAACAGTACTTGTATCTTATAACTAAAGACATTTTATGCGCGTTAATTAGTTAAAACAACCAATTACAACAAAAACAACACGTAGGCTATACAAATTCGTATGAATTTGTTTGAACGGTCAGTCAAATTCGTAACGCGTGACGTCACAAGCCCATACGGCATCCGAATGTTCGTTTTGGCGCCAATTCAAAGTATACGTTTTTAAACCGCTCTGAAAAATTAACGCGTGGACATAAAAAAATAAAAACTGTACAGTTACCATCGTAATTTTTTTTTCTATTTTTTTGCAAAATAAAAAAAAAACGTGAAAATACCCTATTCATTTTAATTAATAAGCGAGATACACCGGTATGCCTAAGATTGTAATAAAGTGCGTTTTGGTACACTTTTAATTATTGGAATTTATAAATATATTAGTATATAATGCATACTTTGTGCATTTTTAACATTGTAGTAGAATATAATGCTCATCAATATTACTCCAAATGTTTGTAGACAAGGTCTTGATTTCACCCCTAGGACATAGAATATAAATGTATTACTAAAAACACTTTTGTGCAAGGAATGCATAGAATGTGGGATCTGGTAAGAAGTTTGGAAGGAGACGGGAAGAAGATTTAGGGAATGCACAGAATGTGGGATCGAGAAAGGAGTTTAGAAAAAGATAGGAAGAGGATCCAGAAAAGTAAGGCATTGAAAGTGGGATCTGGTATGAAGTTTGGAAGAAGACAGGAAGATGTAAGGAATGCACAGAATGTGGGATCGAGAAAGGAATTTGGAAGAAGAGAGGGAGAGGATCCAGTTAAAGAATGCGTAGAATGCAGAATCTGGTTAAAAGTTTGGAAGGAGACAGAAAGAGGATGTAGGGAATGGACAGAATGTGGAATCGGAAAGAGAGTTTGGAAAAATATAGGAAAAGAATCCAGGAAAGGAATGCATAGAATGTGAGATCTAGTATGAAGTTTGAAGGAGACAGGAGGAGAAATTAAATGAAGAGAACTTATTAATGTTTCAGGCGTTTCAAATTAGCTCACTTTTATTCCCGTTAACAATATTTTTGATTTGTTCAAATCTCTAAAGATAAAGTCGAGATATCAGTATTACAATTTTTTTTGACAGAGATAAAGCCGTTAAAAATATAGAGAGCCAACACGCATGCGAATGTGATATTCAAAATAAGCATACATATGTGGAGATTCGAAAAATTAAATACGTCAAAATGGAAGTCAACTACCTATAAGTAGAATGGTAAGTCTCACAATATGTAAAGTGATCACTTAACCCAGCCGATCGTAGGCTCTCTAAGTGCCTAGACATCCATTTTCTCAACCGCTTCATAACTGATGAAAATATGTCTAATATTTACTATTTTGAGTATTTTTCTCTACCTTCCCAACACTACTCAGCAGACTTATTCTGTCACAATTTCGTTTCGTACGCTCGTTCGTTCGTCATATATCCATCTCACTAACGCAATCAATGTGGTATTTCGCCCTCGTTTCCTCTTATACGATACGAATGAATTTACGAAACGAATAATTTACAGAATAAAGACACTGATAAAGATTAGCTGCTTACGTGGTGTTGTGGTTAAGACGCTTGACTCACGCACGGAAGGTTTCGGGTTTGATTGTCGGTGAGGACACAAATCAAGTTGTGGCCCCGCGGCTAGTGTTGCAGTCTAACGGATCGGAGGTTTGAGGTTCGAACCCCACTCTTGTCCAACTTAATTTGCATTCACACTCGTTGAAAATAGACCCAAAAATTTAAATTTTTGAACGAATCATAAGACCCCAAAAATTTATTTAAAAAAAAAAATGAATGTGATTTTTCTTAAGCATGGATGTTCTGTATTCACCGCTGAAATTAGGCCTCTAATAATTGTTGCGGTGCTATTTTTTTTTGAAAATGATAGTTAAGAAACAAAATCTACTTTTACTAGTGAAATATAAACCTTGTACATCAATAAAATTGAACATAAAAGCAAGGTCGATAAAGCTGTAACTCCATTTATATTTTAAAAAATTGAGCGTTTTTCAAAGGGTTTATTTTTTTCTTACCTCTGTCGGTTGCGATAATTGGGAATTCGTAAACATTTCTTGTTTCATAATCCAGTTGGTTGGCAATGCAGATTTCTCCGGTTCCAGATTTCACCTCGAATTCGTTCAACTTCCCGAACCCTTCTCCCAGGGTATAGTTGACCATAGAGTTAACTCCGCAGTCAGGGTCTGTGGCTGACACCTGGAAAGAAGAAAAAGAAAGTCATGTTTTGCTTGTCTGGGCACTAACAAAAATACAATTATTAATTTAACGAAAATCCCATAAAGGGGTGTCTGTTATACTTCACAATAATCTAAAGATGAAAAAGATCAAGAAAAACTAACGGTTTGTTTTAATGAGATCATTAAAGCAGCCAATGATTAATCATAATGTCTTGATTTCCATATTTTTTTGGCAAAGATAATCTCCATTTATGTTGAATTCATGTTGAATATCTTTCAATCTTAAAAAAAAAATCAATCAAAAAGTTTATTACTTAAAAAAGGTACGATACATTCGTTCAAATAAGGCGTTTTCAATTACATCTCATTTTTAACCAGAGACTTTTGTCACTTTAGTCTGTATTGTTTTGCTGTAATGAAAAATAACATACAGAAATATTTCATTTAAAAATACAGTACTTATTTTTCGTAAATTACGTGTTTTTTAACACTTATAAAATAAGTATTAAAATTATATTAACAATATAAATGATTAATTTAAATTTATTATCGTAAAAATAAACTCATTAATATAAAATACATCTTATATACATATGTAAACATTAATACAATACTAATTAAAAAATATTAAAATGAAATTATTAATGTAAAAATAAGAAAAACAACTAATAAAATACTAATAAAACATCCATTGAAATAAAACTGGCAATGTAAATAAATATTGTTATCTGCAAGTCTTTTAAGGAGTTTTTTTCATGAAAAACTCCTTGGGGATATCGTATGAAATTATTTATAATATCATATCAATTTCAATAAAATTAAATCAAAAAACAAATTAAAAAAAGTAAACTAAATTATTTTTTTTGTAAAACTGAATAAAACAACTTTTTAGGTTGTATATGTATATTGTTACAAATTTTAAGAATGTTATATATTAATATAACAACCTAAAATGCATCTTGTATATTATTTTAAACCTAAACAAGCCAGTGTCGAAAAGACAATCTCTACCTTTTTTAATGCTGTTGTATAATCTGCACATTCTTGATATATTGAAGAAGGCCACATTATGCTTAAACGAATCTATGTAGAGTTTGTTTTTTTAGATAATATCTGAATTATGACTATATTAGAAGATAACTTACTCTAAAAAACTTAAACTGGGTAACATGGCAAGAGGATCAGTCGCACAGATTTTAAGATTATTATTAATAACGCCTATGTTTTTGATGCAAGTGGCCTTATATAAAATAATAATAAAAATGCTTTCGTCCGGTAGTATTTTTTTAAAATTAGAAATATTCTTGACATAGAGAGCGTTTAATTTGAATTTACAAAAATATGACTCCTACCCCTCCAGACCTTAATTGTTTCGGTACAAATTATATTATGTAACGGGTGGTAGAAAAAAGCTTGCTACAATTACCTACCAAAGAGCTTTAAAATATTTTGGTAAGTGAGATTCTAAGAATGGCCCCAATGCCATAATTGGTTTATTTAAATACATAGATAATTACACAAAGTTAATCGAAGAGTTAATTATCAAGTACATGATTTCAAATTACATAATAATTTGCAGATTTGAAAACCTTAAGATTATTTTTTACTGAAGAACGAGCGTTCACGAATATTATTATTATCCATACAGCTAAGTTACTTTAATTGAAATTATTATTCAATCACTCTCCAATCATTGGATTCCTAGAAATATTTACAATTTATTTAACAATGCGCATATTATCAAAGGCGATCAGTGCACTTGGAGTAAAGGCAGTTTTAGATGGATCGGAATACGGAATAAAACATTGGTAGCATTTAGAATAGGTAAATAACACCTTTTTTTTAGAATTTGAAATAAATAAGGGCCCATCAAATGCTGCAGGGTAAAAATAGAAGCATATATTTATTTTAATTTATAATTTTAAGGTTTCCACGAAAACGGTCCATTGCGTTGGCCACGCCCCTAATACGTCACGATTCGTATAAATTTTGAACTTCGTTTATGACCGTTTAAATTTCAATAGAACATCGTCGCGAATCTTGACGTCATAATTGAAAACATTTCTCTAAAATATTCATATTGATTTTGAAAATACGATTTATTTTTCCAAATCCATTTCATATATTTATTTCGTTATTCGTAGTATGTGATATTTCCCTATTAATAACATCAAAACTGTAATGATTGAAAAAGGACTGCCAAGACCACTGAGGTATAGTAAAATAAATATGATGCTTCATAGAACGACAGGTTCAAATCATGTTCCTAAAATGAACGAACCTAAAATGAATCGCGTCATATCGTATCAACATTTCCATGCAAAGCGCGCAGTAGAGTAAAAAAGACTAACTGTCTATGCCAGCTTACCGTGAATTCAAAGTTGTATGTCAGGCCCTTTCACGCTGCTTCACATGTTCTGACTAATGTGCAGCCATCGTGGTGTAGTGGTCAAGACGCTTGACTCACACACGGAAGGTTCCGGGTTCTATTCCCGGTGAGAACAGAAAAATTATATTTTATGTTTCTCAAGCCTGGGTATTGTGATGTAATTCACCATTGTAATTGGGCCTCATGGCCTGTTGTGGTGCAAAAAAATATATACAAAACACTTTTTATCTCAAGATAAAAGATAAGTTCCGAAGCCTCAGGTGAATGTAACACAAGGCGGGTGCTTAGTGCCACATCTAGTGTATACATATAAATCAATAGTCACGACATATTTTAGACAGTAAATTTTCATAAGAATTCGTTGGATTCAAAAGAAGTCAAAAATTATAAATGTTAAAAGAAATATTTGAGTTCTTATAATTTACCCAAACTCATAAATAAATGAATATTAGAAAATGGGAATCGAGTTATTGTAGAGCGGGGTTCGAACTTCGGACCTTTGATCTGAGAGTCCGCTACACTAGCCACGGAACATCAACCCGGATCTTTGACTAATTCTGAATTATGCTATTGACATAAATTATTAAATAATAAAGTAAACTCTTTTAACCTACTCTCCAAAATTAATCTAAATGTCCCCTTTCGCGTAACAAGAAATAAGTATTTATTCCATCTGCCAGTCTAGAGCACTAACTATGCATAACACTAACAAATCCTCTATCGTTTTTGCACTAATTATAATGCTTTTTTTTCATCTATTGATATATTTTACATGCTCCTTAATTTATTTAAAAATAAATTAATACTCATTATTTCTGACTGCGATACGCTCCCACTTGCTATTTAATGATGCTCACACTTACACACACCTGAACACTTACTCCCACATACACACAAACACACCTATACACTTACTCTCATACAAATACACATAAACACACCCTCTTGTTGTAACACAATTTAATAATTTGTATGATTCTTATTTAGAAACTTTTCTGGTCTGTCTTGAAACTGTATTTTTTTGATGTTACTACATCATTGCCGACTGTTTGTTTATTTTAAATAAATAAATAAATAACAAGCATACAGTGCGAATAACGCGCATGATTTATTGAATTGCTTGTCGTGCATGCTTACAGACTAGTTTCAGAATATAATATTTGATTTTACCGTGTAATATACCAAGCAAAATGTTGCATATTAGCAACAGGGTTTTACGTTAAGATTTTTTTTTGTGATTTCTGATCCATATAAAACGAACTTTTCAAGCAACAAGTCATATAGAATCCAAGGAAATCTTTTACAAAGAAACAAAACAGTGATTCAGCAGTTTGTACGACACAAAAAGAGACATAAAGATAATTTTAATTACAATTTATTATCAAAGAAAACACTTATATGTACAAGTGGCGATTAACAAAGCATATTTTCATTTATTTTTGATGAAAATTAATGTTAAAAATAGATATTTAGAACAAAAAATTATGCCATCTTGAATCGTTTATGATCGATTAAAACAATTGTGCAGTTATAGAAAAATTACTAATGTTTATCAAGTGAGTTATTAATGAAACAGTACCTTACTGGCAAAACACGTATTTTTATACTGTTTGATTTTAAATAAGTTTTTTTGTGTGACAATAATCTAATATTCGTGTCAAAATTTCTTTATTTCATTGGTAATAGTTCTAGGTAACTATTTGTTACTATTGTTAAGTATTGTTTTAAACTTCTTTATTAGTGTTTTTTTTTTCTTTTTTTGTTTCTTCTCTTGTATTAATTTATAAGTACAAAATATTTCTCTTCATCATTTTTTTACATCATTTATATTTTTATATATAAATATATACTATTTATTTTATTTACTATCGTATTAGTTTTAAATAATGATACATATATTTTAAATTATTTTTTAATGTAATTCAAAATTGTTTTCTTAGTTTTTTTTTAACTGGTTCAAAGTATTTCTAATACCAAATTATCTTTTTTTTTAGATAATTGCATAACTGGTAATATTTTATTCTTTTACATAGTTTATCTTTTTCAGACTTTCTTAATTTGTTTTTTTAATTTTTTTTTACTATTTTTTTTTGTTTTTTACAATAAGCATGATAATAAAACAGAGTATTAAAAAAATAAAGCATAATTACATATTAATGAAGTACATATTAATAGAAAAATAGTAAACAAAAAAATCCCACAAAGGTATGGCCTGTTCGTGGGTATACAAGAGAATATTAAATAATTTCTGCTCCTAAAGTAAATAATGGACCGTTATAATAATGTTGTATAACAAAAGAAAGAAAAAATAAAGTATTCTGTAAAAGATAATATGGTATTTTTTTTATAGTAATTAAAAAAGGAAATAAAAAATATTTAAAAAAACACAAAAACATTCCTTATTATTAAAGGGCAACAAAATAAATAATAGAAAAAAAAAGTTCATATCTTTAGTTTGAATCCAGGATAGTGCATGTTTTTTAAAAGAAGGAAAATTTTGAATGTTTGGAATCGATGAAATATTATCAGTAAAAAAAGAATTAAAAGTTTTTGGGCCTATAAAATATGCATGTCTCTGTGCGAGCCTCGTTTTGCAATGAGGTATTTCTAACACACGATTCCTTCTTTGACTTCATCTATTTGTATTACTTGTAAATAAATTTTGTTTTAAATGCTCTGTATTTCTTATGCTTACATGTATGTATATTTAATTGTATTTGTAACTAATATGTAAAAAGCACTAAGTACCGTTTATTTCAATAAAATAAAATAAAATTGGCAAAATAACGGTAAAATTGTTTCGGCGGCAGAGGCCTATGCGCTATTCTGTGCAGATAACAAACTTCAATTATAATATAAGACTAAAATAATAACATAAATTTACTTGTTAGCTTACTCTCTCTAATTTGTTAGCCATTTTGCTAAAATAATTGTTCAAAAACATGCGATGTTCTACTTCGTGAGTTGCATGGTCCAAATTAAGGTATGGAGCATCAATTTAAAACTGAATATTATGTATATAGATTCTAAAGAGTTTAAAGTAACTATCTGCCCCATGATTTCCTGTGGTATCCGCAAACTGCAGAACACTGACTCGTCGGCAATCATCAAATAATAAATTGATAAATCGGTATCGATAGCAAGAAGGTATTTATGTTCCCGATCACAAAAAGCGGAATGACAGAAGTCAAAACTATTTGAAGCCTACAGAGAATAACTGTCTTTATAATTTATGAGTTCTAAACAATTACCGTTGTAAATTTGTTATAAGGTCAACTTATTGTCATCCAAGAACAATCTCTCAATGTCAAATGTAGACATAATGCCATTTTGTAAAGTACTAATGTTTTTCAGTCAATGAGGAAGTTAAATTGTTTTTTATTTATTTAATTTTACAATACGCCCAAAGGGCATTTTAAAAAAAATATACAGGTAAGTACAAAACATAGTGGGTAGTAATTTATAAAATAAACAACGCTTTTTTGTATACATGTAGAAACAATAAAAAGCATAATGCTATGCAAAATAAAAAATAAAAAAATTACATAGTAAAAAAATAAAAAAATATGGATATAGGAAAAGTGATTGAATTAAAAAGCAAATTGTAAATAACTTGTAAAGAATTTAAACAAAATATATATATATACGTATAAAAAAATGGTATTAACAAATCAATGTTAAAAACAAATAATAAAAATTAGTTTACAGTAAGTATACATAAGATTTAATTATATTATATGGTACAAAAAAATATTTAATACATTAATTTAAGAAAGAGATAGGATAATAATAATACACATCAAAAACAGAAAAAAATGCATGAAAAAGAAAGTTTTATTACGACATTAATAATTAGTTTTAAGCGGTGCATTTAAGAACGTTTAAAAATGAATAATCATCGTTTTAAAAATGTCTGTATCACATTATGAGGTTACTACGCAAAAAAGCACGACAAACGGGCGAGGCTTTTTAATATTTACTTCTCATTTAACGCTTGAAATATATTTGTAAATATACGTATGTAAATCCACTGACAACGTATTCGCATTTTGTACGGTTAGTGGAATCTGTATCTAAATATATTTGTCTAATTTTTTTTGTTAAGTAAACGCCACTGTGTAGCACTAAACTGAACAAAAATATATAAAATAAAAATATATTAATAACTCAATAAACAATAGAGATGTAGAAGGTTGAAGTACCCTTACTTAAAACCTGGCTTTTTAAACGTACCCAGTCGTGTTATCATATCGAGTGAAGAAATTAAATAGGTACGTATCATTACGTAATATATTAAAAATTTCGACACTCGTTAAGATCAGTTTATTATGCATCTTATAAGAATAAACGTGACTAGTGCATAATATGTTTTACGTGTCTATAGATAACGTAGAACGAAACTAATGTTCAAACAATCATTATAATGCTCGCAATTAATGATATGAGAATAATGAGCTATTTTTTTTAACAAACAACAACCTCAATAAAGTTGACTAAATGACTTATGCAATTAAATGTAATGATGAAATCAGAGATAATTTTGATAAAATACTTGGTAGATATATATATTTTTAAATAATGTTTTGGTACATAAACGACATAAATAGTTATTAGTTAACTCAGTTACGTTAGAAAGTTGTCTCCAGAATATTCAGTTAAAATATTGATGTAAAAAAAGTACGAGTTGACGGTTTGAAAAGTATTTTAATGCGACCATTAAAATATTACTGTAGGTAGTTTTTCGCTAACATTCTCATAACCGATTTATTTTCAATAGAAACAAAAAGTATTTTCACTATTTTTTTAATATTTTGACTCAATCAGTCGTAGTCCTTTTGATCTAAACATCCAACAACGTAACACCCATATTGATGTTACACATATCAATGCACCAGAAATTATTGTTATTATTAATTTCAAGCGAGCAGCTTAAATCTATTTAAACGAAAGTTAGTTGCTGGCGCACTTTAACTTTTCCGAAACGAATCTAGTTCATTTTTGAACCCATTGAGACTACATATTGATATCAGTTCTGTGGCAGCTTATTCCAACCATCAACAACCCTATTGCTCAGGAAATGCTTCCGTGGATTTAGATTGAATCTCGTTTTCTCCAGCCTGAGACTGTGGCCTGGAAGACAAGCATCTTGTTTGAGCTTGAACATGGGATCCAAATTTGGGCAGCTAAAGTGACTGTTGAGTATCTTGTATTTATTTTATTTATTTATTTTTATTTTTATTTATTTATTTTTATTTTTATTTATTTTTATTTATTTTTATTTATTTTTATAAAAGCCCAATGGGCCTTTTTATGGACACATTTATGCATAGAAAATTATTATAAAAAAAGTAGAAAGACTCAATGGTATAAAGTAGACTTTGTGGGAGTGGAAGCGGGAGAGAGGTGTTTATAATTGAATTTGATTCAGTGATCGTTTGAAAGAAGACACCTTGTTATCAAAGAAATCAAGACTGGTATGTTTGTTGGCAGACCTAAGAATTCTGGGCATAGGGGAATGCAAACCATAGTTAGTTTTATAGTTATCGGTATGAAAGAGTAAGTTTTGTCTGGGGTTTCTAGTTGGAATATTTAATTTTATTGAGCTCAATAGTTCAGGCGCATCAAAGAATGAGTTGAGAATTTTAAATAGGACTATAAGGTCGGATTTATTTCGACGGTCTTAAAGAGAAGATATATTCAAGGTAGTTTCTAACTCATTATACGTATATTGGTCTCTAGATAAGCCCAACCTCCAGCCTATCTTTCTCAAAAATGGATGTTGAACTGATTTAATATTCTTGATGTGAACATCATAACATGGAGACCAGATAACAGAGGAATACTCGAGGTGCGGGCGAACTAGGGAACAGAAGAGAGTTTTAAGGGTATTGATATTTTTGAAGTCAGTTGTGCTTCTGTTAATAAAACCAAGAAGTTTTAAGGATTTATTGATAAAATGTTCAAAATGAATTGTAAAAAAAAGTTTAGTGTCAAGTATAACACCTAAATCACGTATACTAGACACCGATGATAATATTTCACCGTTGCGTGAGTAGTCGTATATGATTGGATTTTCCAGACGAAAAAATCTCATAACCTTGCACTTACTTAAGTTGGGATGTAGATTATTGGATGAGCAACAGGTGCTAAAAGACAATAAGTCAGATTGTATATCTCTATCAGGTCACCCCTTTCTCGCCGTTCATATATTACATCGATTCGTTATAAAATATTATGTATCTCAAACGGTTAAAAAAGCAGGTAAAAACACTTAATGGGACATATTTATTTGATTTTATTGATATAAACGGCACATAGTGCCTTTTACAAATAAGTTGGATATAATAAAATACATGCATGTAAATGGAATAAATAAAATAAAGTATTTAAAACAAATTATAACTAAACAGTTATTTACAAATTAAGAAGTCAAAAAAAAAAAAAAAAAAGATCCACAGTTTAAAAATTATGTTACTAGTTATAAAAATACTTGAAAAGATAAACATTTGGTCGTAAAAATATTTTGAAGCTGTAAAAAAACAAAAAAAGTAAGAAAGCAACACATATTAATAAAACAATTTTGAATAACACTAAACGAAGATTTGTCTTTTTAAAATTACATATATTATTATTTAAAACTACTACTTAGGTAACTAATATAAATAAACATATAAATACATACTGATAAAAAAATATATAAGAGAAATATTTTGCTCTTTAAAGAAAATCAAGAAAAGAAAAGAAAAAAAAACATTAATAAAGAAGTTTAAACAATTTTGAAGAATACTTATTGATAAAAAAAAAATACTATCAAGAACTATTAGGTACTAGCTTCTCCTACCCATGAAATACAGGTGAAGGGCCGTTAATTAGGCCGTATTAATTATGAGATCAGCATTCGGAGCTTTTGCACATCTTTGCTACCGTTTTCTTTTTTTTTTCAAATTCACCATTATGGAAATGAGATTTAAAAAAAGGCGAATCGTGTAAATTCGATTCACGAATGATATTAAATTTGGGAAATTACAGAGTGGAATCACACGAACGCAAGCGATTGGCAACCCAATGACGTTGATTAAACGCAGGCCCCTAGGATATGCCATTGTTCACTTCTCGATTATAATACCAAGAACGAATTCGACCGAACCTTAAATTCACGATTTGAATAATTGCAAGCCACTAAAAAAGCCGATCATATAAGCATGAGGATGGCTAGAACCGAAGACTTGCAGAGGCGGATGTGGCCGTAAGGACTAACAACTATAAACTCAAGTTAGCCCAACACATTTTTCTGGAGGCTATCCTTACAGAACCATCTTGATTACAGATAGTATTTTAAATAAAAAGATTTTCTCAAGCCAAAAACGGTAGAGCGTTGAGCCCATAATTCAGGTATTAAAATAATAATATTACATATAGTAACATATTACAACAGAGATGAATAACATTTAAGAGAAGGTAATATAAAAGTCCAGGCATCTACAGGGCTTATGACCTGTCAATGGCTGGTTAAAGTGGCCACTTTACACACTGTGTAACATTCACCATTCTGCCTTTATTTGAACATCTGTATTCCTTCAATTCTTTCATCTGTTGATGTTTGCGAAGTTAAAGAGCTGAAACCTTTATTTATGCAGGTGAGATTCAATGAATTGAATTATTTCACCTACATACTAGGCAACGCCTGAAAATATTATTTTTTCAATTTCTATACTTCTTCATGGACCAGGTAATTTATCAACAATATTTTGAGTTTGTCCAAATTTTTGTAGACAAGGACTGGATTCAACTCCCTGGGGAGCTGTTTATATTAACATATTACAACAGAGATGAAGAACATTTAAGAGAAGGTAATATAAAAGTCCAGGCATCTACAGGGCTTATGACCTGTCAATGGCTGGTTAAAGTGGCCACTTTACACACTGTGTAACATTCACCATTCTGCCTATATTTGAACATCTATATTCCTTCAATTCTTTCATCTGTTGATGTTTGCGAAGTTAAAGAGCTGAAACCTTTATTTATTCAGGTGAGATTCAACGAAGTTGTAATATGTTAATATTAACAGCTCCCCAGGGAGTTGAATCCAGTCCTTGTCTACAAAAATTTGGACAAACTCAAAATATTGTATTACATATAGCTCAAGAATTTGGTGGCTTCGCTCAAGTAAAGATCCTCTAAAAGTAAATAGACTGGAGAATAGTCAGTCTCATGTTGTACAGGTAAATGCGTTTGTCTTCTATTAAATAAATGTAAATAATTAAAATAGTATTTCTATAATACTATATTTCTATGTCCCTTGTGTTTGTCAGTGCTTCTTTTTTAACTGTTCTTATATAGTAATATTTATCCCTATGAATTGTATAAATCGACAATGTCGGTAAATAAATTCAATAAAATCAACGCATCTTGTGTACTTTTATCGCGCTTTTTAAGATCGTATGAAATCGGCCAAACTTTTCATTAAAAACTTATTAAAAAAATTATTTTTTTTCAATGTCTTTATTCAATAAAATAAACACATTATTACAATATTAATACATTATAAAGAAAACAAAGTATTAAAATATATTTTGTCCCGATAAACTATTCAATAAAAGTTTGTCATCGGGTGCTCAGACATTAGTTTTAATTTATAATCAAATAAAAAGAGTACTGACATAATACTAATTTATCATTTATACTTATTATTTATGTTTGAACATTAACTTTGTGGTCAAAGATTTTAACTAATGTTAGTAAATATTAGTATTTAAACACTTACAGACATTTTTAGTCTCCGGTTTCGAGACGAACGACCCCACCTCTACTCCCCCTACCTCTCAACTCCCTAACAATTCTTTAATAAAAGTGTGATTTTTTTTTATCAAGCTTAGTGCATGTTTAGACATAGTGGTGTTCGCATCTCTATAAATCTGCATGTTTTTTTTTTTCTTTTGGAAAAACCATATATATATATATATACTACGTGAAGGTGAAGGTGTATTTTAGTATTTGCGTGTTGGTGTAGTGAGTGTCCTGGCGAAGAGACGAGTACTAATATTTACCAATATTAGTCAATAAATAATTAATTAAAAGTATGACGATATGACATGAAGGCGCGTGTGCCATTTAGAAAAAAAAAATCTAAATTTTGGTACTTATTTCTTTCTTCTAAAACTTCGTGAATACTTCCCACTAGTCATGTTCTTAAATAAATAAATAATAAATCATAGTTAATATATTGAAAGTGCCCGTTGGACAAAATTAAATAAGCCAGGAACATATACGTAATAATAAAAAAAATAATTCAAGGGATTCATTTAAAAATTTTATTATCTGTCTATAACTTGTTTTTTTAGAAATTATGAGAATATTATAAGAAACAATTTTTTTAATATCGCAATAGTTTGTATTGTTGCGAAACATAAAAATATAATAAATGTTTGATCCTAAGGTCCTCGGAGCTTTTAGCGTGCACATTAATATGTTGAATGAAGCTAGGATTGCATCAAGGCGAGTGCAATTAGCACACGAGATGCGATAAATAATAATTCTCACATTGTACGCGGTGTTAAAGATTGTGGGGTAAATAGTAAGACGTAATTAACCTCACATCAATCAGTGGCTGGCCCAAGGTTGGTTTTGGTACCGAGGTATTATGTCACCAGGTGAGAGTGTGTGTGCGCGGGGATTCGATTACCGGACGAGGCGTCATTTGTTTCTGTGACGTCAGGTCGAGCGGCGGGGACAATCGATCATCACCGCCCCCGCCCCTCGCCCCCGACCCCCGAGGGTCGTGTGAGTCCTTATCGTAGGATTTATCAATCTCGCCTTAACACATTCCTGCGACGAAAAATGATCAATTAAATAAAAAATAAACTCTCTTGTCAACAATAGGGCGTGTACCGAAGATGACAACTTTGAGATGACAATGTATTTTGCGATGACACGAAAATGAAATTTCAACACAAAAATCCGATGATAATCTTCTGCACAATTATTTTTTTTATTATCACTTTGATTAAATGTTTTACATGGCGAAAGGTTTAAATAGCTTAAAATTAACTAATGTTTTTAAACATTTATTTGAATCTTAAGCTGTTTTTTATGCTAACCGGTGTAAAAATTTAAATATATAAAAGCGTTTTGTTTCGTGTTCTCTTTTAATAAACTCAATCAAAGGAAAACGGGTAATAATGATAAATACTTATACGAAAGCACAATTCATTATTTGTTCAATATATTAGCAATATTGGAAGGCATTCCGCTAAACATTGTAGCAGTTATGTAAAAAGCGTTGATTTGTGTTAAAAATCACACTTGTGTTTGTGGTTTGTAAGGTTATAAAAAGAAAATAAAATGCTAAAATGCATTCAAACTGTAGATATTACACTTTACAATATTACTGCAGTGCAATAATACTTTGAAATTTTACTGCATTTATTGTATTTACAGAAATTTATGAAACCCACACCAAAAACCGGCTTTCTAAAGACCAAATAAACCCACAAAATGCGTCAAAAAGTATCACCTTTGGGGCAAAACCACGAAGCGATCAATGCACCTTCGGGCGGCAAACGCAACAGGAAACCAGCCAAGTAAAAATATTATTGAACTTCTATACTGCCTTTGCTCGGTGGACAGCGAGCAGCGAGCAGGCCAGACTGAATTCTCCATTGGTTATTGATATCAGATCACGCTGGAGATGATAATTCTTGATTTGAGCGGACGAAGGAGATGATGCGTGTCAGTACGTAGACTTTATATTGAAAAATGTCTCGATAATTATACGACTTACGAAAGGGTTCACACCTCGGTAAATATTCATTGGGACATTATTTATTTTATGATGATTTGAACGAGAATTCTACAAGGTACAACTCCAACGCCACCAAAACTTGGTATCTCCACCAAAATTTGTAGTTATTTAAAGCTTTATTGTGTTTGCCTATTATTTGTTTACTTTTACAACAACCAAGAAAAACTAGTTGAATAAAATGGGAAAATTAATTACAAACATATAAACATTATGAGTATAATGACAGATTACATAATTTTGTCAAAACATAAAGTTCCTATAGTTAATTTTGCAATTAGCTAATTTATTATGGATTATTAAACGTGTTATTTTTGAAATTTGAAAATAAAAGTTAAGTACCTATCTAATTAAAAACAATTGCAATAGTTAATATTAAACAGTTTACGTTAATAAAAACTACGAGCATGTTCTCGAATATTAATTTAATTAATAAGTTTTTATTGAATTTGCATAATATACAATATTAAACAATAAAATAATGTGTCCTCACTGAGGTAACCCGTGCTGAGGAAACTTATCAATATACATTTCATTTTAAATCTTTAAAAAAAATAATTAAAAAATAAACGCCATGTTTTGATTCAATGGGCAACAATACTGAAGAAAACAGAAGCTTCGCTAATTTACTTGTGTGCACCACGTTTATATGACGCCATAAAGCTGTATTCTTTTCAGAGTCAATAAAGGGGGAAACGGACGAAAAGCAAATGAAGTAAGGAGACCTTTGCAGGAATATATTAAGGCATATGCAAGTATTCAAGCAACAAGCAGAACACATTCGACCAATATTTCGTGGGCGTTCGGGTCGACGCGCTAAGCTAACACGACCGTAATTAGTGGATTTTATGGCTAGTTGTTGATTGCTATCATGACTTGATCCTAATACCCCCCTCTTCCAACTTGTCATTCCCTTCCACCTTTTTATTTCTTCTCGTCATTCTTTTCTTTTTCGCCTTGTCCTGTACCTACATATCTCCTGACATCAGAGACCGGTCGCGGCTTTTTATTTTTTTATTTTTCTGTCTCTTGACACATGGTCATTAATGCATCGAGGTGTGAAAATGAGTGGGAAAAATGCATCCGAGTGAATTAAATTTGAGGTTTTATTAAAGACGAAATTTTGTGTAGATGTCTGCGGTATATAATAAAACCGGTAACGAAGCCCGGGCTTTTGTAATCTAATAGATAAGTGCCTATTACCGTTTTGTCTTCATAAATTTGCATACTAAATATTCTTTGTTTATTTATCTTAAAGCTGAAAATAGGGTTCAATGGTTCAAATTGGCTGAAATTGACAAGGACACAATCTGTTCTCTGAACTAAAACTCAAGATAAAAAAGAAAATAATATTGTAACTTATTACATTTGCAAGAAAAATATACCTATCATGAGAAACGAAACGGATCGACTGTAACAAACAATACGAACAAAAGTAGTGAAATAAAAACAAAACAAAAGTATGATATATCATGGCTTTCTTAACGTTTGTAGCTACAAATATGTTTGTTTCTACTACTGTCGTAGTTCATTGCATCTAAAATAGGCACAGTAAAAAAATATTCATTAACATTAACGATTTTCTGAATTTATA
Source organism: Micrasema longulum (assembly GCF_059751315.1). Classification (NCBI taxonomy): domain Eukaryota; kingdom Metazoa; phylum Arthropoda; class Insecta; order Trichoptera; family Brachycentridae; genus Micrasema; species Micrasema longulum. The sequence continues at coordinate 1,463,818 of NW_028277484.1, read as the reverse complement.
AACTGATTTACTAAAGACGAAATGCGATAGGGATGCAATCGGTAAATACAAAGTTAAACAAAGAAAAAACATCCTTGAGGATAAATAATGCATTTGTATATTAATTAAAAGCGTCCTTCACTACAAATCAACATTCCATTAGGAGTTAAAACCTGATTACGTTCCATAAACGTACAATTCGCATATAAATGAATCTGTTAACCTTTTATTTATATAGGCAACAAAATAATATTCTTGTCCTGCGTCAGTAAAAGTGAAACAAATAAATCGACATTTAAACAAATATAAAAATAATCAATTCAATCAACTGGTCTTAGAGGAAGTTTAGTATAAACATTGGCCTGGGCTAGTATTCTGAACGGAATTGCGCGCGAAGAGATTGCTCTGTAAGTGTGTATTTAGTACGTAAATACGCGTTTAAAATGCGTTTTCTATACGCGCTTTTGCGTTCAGAATACCACCCCTGGAGCCTTTAGGCCTGGATGAGTTAAACACGGGTAAAATAGTGAATGTTACTTAGCGATAAAGTAATCACTCGAATAAGCCAATGTGTCAGATCATAATCATAATCTTCTTTATTTCTCTTCCAAGAAAGTTATGATCTCTCAAAAATATTTTCTTTGTAAAAAAAATTCTCGATCTTGTTTACTTTTATACTATGCACTACATTAATAATTTTAGGGACACTTTTTTACTAGTGAGAAGTTACAGCGCCTGAAAATATTAATTGAATTTTAATTTCAATTTTTCAATTTTACTTATTCATATATATGTACATTACAAAATGGAATATCTTAATTCATACATATAGAAATTTTTAAAATAATTAGGTAAAATTAGGTATGTATAAAAAAACACATAAGTATACATAATATCCAGAGATTAATGTGTTAAAAAAGTAAGAAAACCTTCTAACGAAAAACTCCCTCAGAGACGTGAAAAATGTCAATGTCCAAAGTAATATTGTTCAACATAGTGATAGTTAATTACAAAATTAATCAAGTTTCTGTTAATAAAGTTCCCTAGTACATTCGGTATACCGTTTGTGCTCTTATTTTAGAAAGAAAAAAAAGGTTAAGCTTTACAAATTCATAACATTTGTTTGAAAACGCCATCAGAAATCAAAGGATGTTCAATTTCTTACTAGAATTTAATTATATTTTTAAATAGAATATCGCGAAATAAACACCCGCTTTATCAAGTCAATCTCAGTATAGAAAGGTGTGAAATGATTCTAGAAAGCAGTTTAATTATTCCACATTAATAAATCTTAGAAGTAACAGTTAAGACGTTTTTTCTACAAATTTGAGAATATACTTATTTTTATATAAGGTTATATTAAAGTAAAATACAAGTAAATCAAACCGGTTTCAATAATTATTATGGTAGAAGTAGATAATTTCGCCAAAGTTCTCACTCGGCAATAAGAAACGTACAATTTAAAACACATGTTAAACTGGTATAAAATAATGAGTGTATTTTTGAAATATTCACAAACTGTATGTTTTAGCTAGATTTTGTTGTACAACGTCAGTAACATAACTAAGCAAAAATGTATGCAAACAAAAACATTACAATCTGAACAAGTATATCCTGGCCAGAACACCCGAGTTGAGATGTGAAAGGGCAATGAAAAAACGAAGAAGAAGAACAAGTATATTGAATGTTAGAAAAAGGGCAGTAAAATAATCGCAAATAAGTACGTTTATAGCTACTTAGAAAACATATAAGACTAAGCGATAAGCTATTCGATCCTAAAATATATCCTTACACTGCATTAAGGACGAAGAGACTTACAAAATGCAGGAAGATTTCACTCTGTTTTTAAATATAACAAAACAATATGAAGAATTAACGTTAAAAACCGGAACATAAAAAAAGGCTTAAATATATATTGGCATTATTTTTCATGATTATCATAACCTTTTTTTGTGTCTTGGTTAATAAGGAATACAGGTCTGTTTGTGAAATAGAACCAGAACCCTGAACAAGTTTTTTTAAATTATATACTCAGGTAAAAAATCTGAAAAATGAAATTGAGTGAAAGCACGTAAATCAACCTGGTAATGTAGTGTTGGTGCATTCGCCTTCCATGCCTGAAGTCCTGGGTTCGATTCCTGGCAGGGTGGACGAAAAATATTGGTTTTTAAGGTGGATATATAGTACAACGCAGTATTTTGTTGCTTGTCTGGCACCTGAAGCGTAAGAAATACCCTACCTTACATGAAACAAAACGATTCAAATACGTTGCGATTGTGGTGATAAAAAAGTGCCCTATCCACCACTAAGTGCAGATGGGGAAATGGCCTCAAAGACCGAATGCGGCAGAAAAGGAAAAACATCATATGATGTGTTTTTTTTAGAAATCAAGAAAGAGTCTCAATGTCAGAAGCACCTATAAAATTTCTGTATTTTTAACTAGACTAATACAATCATAATCTTATACCTAGGATTGTGTGCATATCAAAATTAATGTTATCTAAGTAGTTCTTTAAAATACGTATAAACTATTTGAAGTATATTTTAATATGCGTGGAAATGCGGTCATTGTAGACACTGGCAGATACGGCGCGGCGCAGCGTGGTGTTCAGTTTTGTGAGAAATTGCAAATCCCGGTGAGAAACATTAAGATATATTATACAGAGATAACACTCCATACGAATCTGAGCTAAAAAGTCGTCCCCAAAGGAAAGAGAATGACCAGCGGAGGGAGCAAGTATCGTCACGTCATATCACGTAGACTTTGATAAGCAAAACAAGTAGTACACTAAAAAGAACAGACTTTTTACATCGGTCTACTTTAAGTTTTATATTCAGTATGTCGCTCCCTTCCACATACAAGTCACATTTGTTTATCGTTTCATTATACGCCCGACTTACTTAGCAGGGCAGAGACAAGAGATAGCTTAAGACAAGTATAATATTAATGGAACGTTTTTGAACATTAAAATAGCTTTTTTAAATAAGTATTGATTAAGATAAAAACATTGCTTACCGGTGAAAGGTTATACTTATATAAGGAAAGCTTTTTCTATCTTTTCCAGATCGATTTATGCAGTATCTTAGCGTAAATACAATAGGAATTTTAGTAATTGCGAGGAGAAAAGTAGCCGGGGAATGCTCGCAACAGACTAAAGTCCGTTCTATCAAACATATGTCAATTGGCCGCAGGTCGAAGGAACATATTTTGAACGCTCATGTTTACTTATATACCTCAAGGAGAGAAGTTGGATTAATGAAACAAGCATGCATCGGTGTAACGTCTTCGACAACCAGTCTGACGATGGCAGTCATGATAAAACCCGGTCACTGGTGAAAATTATAAATTAAAGTGGAATTTAAATAAATACGTTTTTATATTATCATAATTGAAATACAGTTCCACCAAGAAATTTCATTAAAATTCAAGATGTGTGTTTTTTGTATGAATTATATTTTGTTTTTTTTTTATAACCACAGCAGGCCAGAAGGTCCAATTACAGTTCGACTCATGTAATATATAATCTGTAATATATAATCCATAACGATTATTTACTAAAAAATGTATTTAATTGTTGATTTTTACAGTTAATAAATATGTTACGACTATAAATAAATATCATATTGGAGTGCCATTATGCACTCGTGTGCGGTTTTAATAAAATAATTAGTTGTAGCAGTTTGGCACAGTGTGCTTCATTCTAAATTCTATTAAATGTCATACATAGCTCAAAACACTTTATTTAATTAGGGCACACTTGGGGGTGTAAATAATTCTAGTCAAAGCATCAACTTCGCGAATAGAACTTTAAAATCTTTAGAATGTTTTTATTGTGATAAAAAGCGACAGTAAAATGTTGTTTTCAGGAAAATTATTGCGTTTCAAAGGCATAAAGATCTCTTGAAGCAGGTTTTTACATTGTCTGAATGTCATGCATCTCTGAAGAACATGTTTATAGAAGCTCAGCACGGGTGTACAGAGGAAATAAAGGAATCGTGTCATACGAATAAACAGATAAAACAAAGCTTGTTGCGTATTAAATGGACTTCGAAGTATGTGACCTGCCTAGAGATTATATAGCATAGAGAGTCCTTCACTTGGTTACCCGAGGCGCAATAGAAAAACGAATATGATTATCGGGAATTTGAATGATTTGTTACTGAACTTTGCGGGTTTTTCATTAAAAAATAATCAAATGTATTCGATAGCCGAAGAACCGAGAAGTGAAATATTCTACTTTTCATCACGAAAAAACGACTTATGTGATTTGTACACAGGGATAGCCGGAGAGCTGACAGGTATAAAAAGCTACTTTTATCCCTAAAAAAAATTCATGGAAAAATCAATTCCATGTGGGAAGTTAATTAATATCAAAACTGAATAACGATGCCACTTAGCGTCGCCAAAGACTAACGGATCGTTGTTTTTTTGTATATCCATAGTTCATGACGGGCAATAGATACAGGCTACTAATTTTATTCTGAAAAATAAATTATTCTTTCGGGAAAATTGTTAACCGACTAAATGAATTAATTTAAACATTTCTTCCTACTACCACACAGGCGAAGCTGCGGGTAAAAGCTAGTATACCATAAATGCACAAATTTAATAATATTAAATTTGCGACAGTAATTTATGCTGTTGCCAAAAGAAGATTATTTTTGTTACAACTTAGACTAACTGAGCAACATTAATAAAGGAATGACAAATGTCATGTCATGTCAGGTCAAATGACCGTAAGCTGTTTTTATTTTTTGTAACGATTTTAAATTGTTAGTTGTCGCTCGAGTTATTTGAATCGGGTTGTGGTTTGAGGCTAGTGTCTTGGACTCACGGACCGAAGGTCTGTGGTGCGAATCCTACTCTACCGTTTTAATTTTTCAATTTATAACAACAACAAACATTTGTAAAAAATACTTAGAAAGTAGATCTTTTGCTGATGGACGATAATGCTTAGCAAAATGTTGATAGCAACGTTTAAAGGCCCTGAACGTCGCTCAGCGTCTTTAATTTTAATACAATAATAATTTATTTATTTTAAAATTTATTTTGGTATGTTAAGTACAGTTAGGTTATAGGTTGGGTTAAGTTTGATAAAAACATTAAAAACAGTTTCTTAATTGACTTAATCCTACCTATCCTAACCTTATCCAGCGGCCTTTGGTTCCGCTGTTTCCAAAGGGCTAGCTTTCAACCAACCGAGACGTTGACCGTTGAGCTATCTCAAACAATTCCGCGAACGGTGTAGCCATTGATTTTAATTCCGGCATTTAATGAACTGCCTAGCCAACCAATTGAGTGGCTGATTTAACGATTTGACTCCGACAGATATCTGGATATTACATGAAAATCTGACGATCATAAAAATGTTGATGAATAACTTATTTTACTTAGAAATTTTAGAAAAACGTATTATTTTTACGATTAAAATGGCAATTTTCAACTATTTTTATTCATTTTTAATTAAATTGTCTACTTTCGTCTCACAAATTATGAATGTGATTGAAAGAAAATACCAATAACTTATTTTTAATGTCATTACAACCAAACGCTTATGTTAAATTAATCTGTGATTAATTTTAATCCAAAACTGAAATAAATAATTTAGTTGATAAAATCATATAAGAAATCAAATCACATTTACGCATGCCTGTATAAAAACGGATAAAACGATATAGGAATGACATATGGAATGAAAAAGTTCCTACGAGAGAAATTTCATTCATTCCATATTTTTCTATGGATAAAAAATGACATTTTAAATACCATATCGTTCAAATATGCACTAATGAGGCATATGTTCATGTCGTAGGCACAGTGCAGTAAGGTAAATAACGGTTTGTAGTGATAAATTCAAAGCCTGTTTTATTTTTTACTAAATGCCTCTATTTTAGCGCCGATATTACAAGAACAAACCTTTTCATACATAACAGTAAGACAAGAAGCTTATTTTTAGTGATAAATTACAACACGGAACTGTGAAGCTTCAGAAAAAATACTATGTTTACTTATTTACTAGCCGGGAATCGAACTCAGAACAGCCGGCATCCTCGTGTGTGAATTTAAACCAACTTTTAAGTTATGTCTCTTCGTCAGGACACTCACTACACCAACATGCAAATACTAAAATACATTTTTACCTTTACCATCACCGGAGTATACATTTCTGATAACAATATATATTAAGGCATGTGATTTTATACTTTATGGGAAGTTTTTTTTATAATGATTTAAATTAAAATTATCTTCGTTTAAAGCTTCATGTCGGTGTAGTAAGTGTCCTGACGAAGAGATGGGCACGTCTCGAAACCGGTAAACATAACAAGTCGGTAAGTGGTTAAATACAAATATTTACTAACATTAATTAACAATATTTTGAGTTTGTCTAAATTTTCGAAGACAAGGACTGGATTCATATCCCTAGGGAGTTGTTCATATTGACATATTACAACAGAGATAAAGAACATTTTAGAGAATGTAATATAAAAGTCTAGGCATCTACAGGGCTTATGACCTGTTATTGTCTGGTTTAAGTTGCTACTTAACCACACTGTAGAGTGGCCACTTAAACCAGCCAATGACAGGTCATAACATAAGCCCTGTAGATGTCTAGACTTCTTTATTACTTTGTTTAAAATGTTCTTCGTCTCTGTTGTAATATTTCCATATGAATTAAAATGTTTGACCACAAAGTTCATACTTTAAACATAAATAATATGTAAATAAGAATATAGTTGGTGTAGAGTGAAGGGGTTTTGAAAAAGTACGAGAGATCAATCGCAATTTACCAGAGGAAAATAATCGTATGATAGATAGACTACAAATCGCGTTGTTTTTTCATAACCGTTATCTATGTGAAACAACAAGGTGAAGATTTAAATTATGCCCTGTCCTTTACCGATCTAGCGATAGCCGCATTATTGTATGCAAATCGAGCATTTATTGTAACCACGAAGCCACACTATAAAAGAATAAGGAACTAACCGTTCTGAAGAATTATTTCGAAAGCAGAATTAAAATAAATCTTATCAAATTAGTTCGTTGATTCTCCTAAACTTTCGCCTAATCTAACGAGGTGACCGCAATTCGCTAAAAGCGAACTAAAATATTTCAACTCCTAATGGAACGGAACAAAATTATACAAATTGGAGATAAAATAAATTAGTTGGGCAAGAAATACTACGGCAATACGTTATTTTGACTCGACGAGCATCCGGTTTTCAGAAAATATAATAAATAGCATTATCACGGTCTAAATATTAAATGCCTCGTAGAACTGCCTCTTGGTGCTAAAATTAATAGGTAATTTAATGTATCAGCCAAACGCTCGAAGAAATTTGTATAGAATTAATATTAAACTGTGATAAAAGTCGTGTCTGTTTTTCTGTATAATTTATTGTTTCAGCATTTGCTTTGTGGAAAAACATTATGAATTTATTTCAAATGAAACACTTAGTAATATTTACTACAAAAGAGTTACAACACAACTAGTTTCAGGTATTCTGAATTACCCATCATCAGGTGTAAATATTAACTAAACTAAAATATATACACAGATTAGTACTTAGGTACTGATAGGGTCGGGTGAAAGGGGCAAGGCAATTTATGGCAGAGGGGGGGGGTTTCCTAATTATGAGAAATATTAATAGCAGGAGTTGAGAATTTGGGAAAATAATATTGTTAACTAAAGTTTTCTCTGAATTAAATTTTTTTAAAATAGTTATTCATTATAATACCTTTTTTTGTGACAGAATATGAAGGTTTTATTTTATGTTAATAAAAAGAATGGTTTCTATCCATAATATGGTTTGAGAATTCAGAAAAACTTGTGCTTGAAAGTCCACGGTGGTGTTCGTTAACTCTACTTTTTAATAAACTCTTATGTTTAATATCACAAAATGTTTCATTTAAAATAAAATTTGTTTTTCTGTGTTTGGGCGGATGGACAACAAAGTTCTGTGTGTGAAATAGATCATTTTATAGATAAGTAACATAGCGTCATTTTCATAATAATAATACCGCTTTATAAAGTCATCGGCCTCGTGGTGTAATGGTAGGCGCGTTTGCCTGCCATGCAAGAGGTCTCGGGTTCGATTCCCGACATGGTTGACAAGAAATATTTATAAAAAAATGTGTTTTTACAATACACTATTTCATAGTCCCTGGACTATGTACTTGAATCATGAGACTGATCATCTTACCTAAATGTTTCGAAAATTACGATGATACGCAGCGATTGATGTACCAGTGCAGTGTCATATACACCATTAGGTGCGGAAAGGGAATTAGGATGATGATGAGACACACATCTTTCACTGTCATCATAGAAGTTATATTTATTAAATTCACCAATTACTCGCATGCAGCGGCTAACTAATCTATACAGCGATGATAAAAGGTTAATTTATATAATAATGATCAAGTTCTGTGATCTGGAAGAGAATCAAAAATTGCGAATTCAATTCAAAAAAATATTTTTACCATTGCATTTTTTATTTTCGAATTTTAATTTGTATTTGTACCGATGTATACTATTTGAGGGCCATGATGTAAAATATCTAAAGGCGTTTGTAAATAAATAAAAATAATAAACGATTGGCGTACTCATGCGAGGCACCGACCCTGACAGTAAGGTCCGCTGAGATGCTGGATATATTTGAAAGGAGAGTTCTTTACCGAATCTGTGGTCCCGTGAAAGGTGGAGAAGAGTGGCGCATTAGGCAAATGCTGAATCGTACAGCATATACGAAACCCCTAGTATCTCAACGCACATACTGCTCAGGTTGAGATGGGCTGGACACGTACAAAGAATGTCTGATGCGCGAGTAACTAAAAGAATCATGACTGGACATCCAGGGGGAAAAAGGACGATCGGAAGACCTAGACTGAGGTGGGAGGAGGATGAAGTAAAAAAAGATGCAGATCAGCTTCTACAAGTCACAAATTGGAAAATGGCTCCTAAAGACAGGCGGAGTTGGAAGCAGAAGTTGAAGGAGGCCAAGGCTCGATTTCGGCTGTAGCGCCTTCGAAGAAGCAGAAGAAGAAGAAAAACAATTGGTAAAATACATTACATTCGCATGTTAAATAACCTTATGCTAGTGTTTAGAGGCTTACCAAGTAAAAAGTTTGAGTTAGAAGGCACACTAAAATGATTTATATCAAAAACTTGAGGCATTTTATGTCAAAAATGCAAAGAATAAGTAGTAATCCGTATATTACAACTTTAAATTTTTCATAGACAATAGCCGGTTATATACTCCGTGGTGTAGTGGTCAAGACGCTTGACTCACGCACGGAAGGTTCCGGGTTCGATTCCCGGTGAGAACACAAAAATTTAAAAAATGTGTTTTTTCTCAAGCCTGGGTGCTCTGTGATGTAATTCACCACTGTAATTAGGTCTCCTGGCCTGTTTTGGTGCAAAAAAAATGTTTAAAAAAAGTAAAAATGTATTTCAGCTTTTAAAAAACACATATCAAGTATTTCTTCTACGTGGGATCTACAATTTTTCACGTATCCAAACTAACCGGCATAACCTATTTGTTGGGAAATGCATCTATGTACGAGGTGAGTTCAGAAAATAACGGGAATTTTTAAATTTCGCGGGTTCGGAGAGTCCGATTGTATTTTTGTTTTTAATATGTTGGTTTACACATGCCCCTGAAGTATGCTAAAATTTTCAGCTGTATTCATTGCTTTCTTTATCTGTGGCAGCCGCTAAGGTTAGACGTGTTTTTTTGAGCTCGGTGATTTTCGTTTGTTAAAAAAATAGATCAAAGTATTTGTATCAAATTTTGTGTAAAAAATGAAATAAAGTGTCTGAAATGTTAACAAGGGCTTTTGGTGAGTCTATTATGAGTAAAACAAGAGTTTGCGAGTGGTATAAGTTTACGTTTCTAAGATGGCCGTGAAGACGTCGAAGATGACAAACGGCCCGGGCGCCCCAGCACATCAACAACTGATGAAAAAATGGAAAAGTTAATGAAATGGTTATGAACGATGGCCGAACCACAATGAGAGAAGTCGCTGATGATGTTGGCATATCGATTGGTTCATGCCATGAATTATTTTTTAAATGTTTTGGGTATAAAACGCGTGGCAGCAAAATTTGTTCCAAAATTTTTGAATGTCGAACAAAATCAGCGGCGAATGGAAGTTGCTCAGGTGTCACTAAATGAAGTCAAGGACGATGCAGAATTACTCAAACGTGTTATAACAGGTGACGAAACGTGGGTTTATGGATATGACGTCGAAACTAAGGCTCAATCGTCCCAGTGGAGGCATTCTGGATTGCCAAGACGAAAATCGCCGCGCACGCCGAGCACGCTTAACCTTAGCGAGTGCCACAGACAATGTTAACAATGAATACAGCTGAAAATTTAACAAAAAAATTGACTATCGGACTCTCCGAACCCGCGAAATTTAAAAATTACCGTTATTTTCTGAACACACCTCGCATGTTCAATATTTATAGCATTCCAAGGTATCGATGAATTTCTTGTCTCACTGGCCGGACGATGCATTTGGTTGATATAACAGGGTCGCCGTTGGTATTCCGATGTGTACATAAATATATTATTATACGTAATCTATAAAATAATTTATAGCAGTTAGCGTCGCAAGGCGGTAGCGTGGATTCCTTCACAGAGATATAAATGTTTATGAATTTGTTTTATCTATTCACTTACACGTGCTTTCTAGGATCATCAGATGGCTTGATCTCACGGTGCTAATCACAATGAAAATCTTCAATTGCATAATTCAACCCATAAATAAAGTAACGATTTATTTGGCTTATGAGTTAGCACAATCCATACATCATGTTCGTAAGAATGATTTATTAATAATTTTCTAATTTAATTAATCGAATCGGGTTGTGGTCCCGTGGCTAGTGTCTCGGACTCACGGATCAAAGGTCCGTGGTTCGAATCCCACTCTACCCCAACTTGATTTCCATTTTCTAATAGTGAGTTATTTACAACTCGTTGAAAATGGCCCTCAAAATTAAATATTTGCGTAAATTATAAGAACGCAAATATTTCTTTTTCTTTAAAAAAAAAAATAAAAATCCATAGATACAATAACTTTTAAAAACAAAGATAGAAAAGACCCATATTTATTTATTTATTTATTTTATTTTATTAACGTAAACGGCAAATCTGCCTTTTTCAAACATTAATAATATTAACATTTAGGGCTTATTATTTTTTTTTTTTAAAACATGAATTTTAAAAACAAGATTAATAAAAAAATTAAACCAAAAACTATACAAGATTTATATTTTTAAAAATAACCTAAAAATTATACAGCATATTCAGTACAAAGTTTAAGTAATAAAACACTCGCAGTAAAACAACAAGAAAATCATAAGTACTGTTTTACACAGCTAGGCAAAGTGAACCAAAAACTGGATATGAAATGCATGAATTAATAAATATAATTACCATTCACCATCTTTGAAAAAGTTCAAAAGGTTTGTTCTATAGGAACAATACCCTACACTAAATATATCAGATACGTGGGAATAACTATATAACTATAACTATACTATATTCATGCAATATTTAATTATGTACTGTTCATATATCTGCTTATGATACTATTAATCGTAAAGTTTATTGTGTTTTCAATAATTTTTGAACGTGTCCATCTTTTTTTTTCTTGCACCACGATGATTAATATTTAGTATGTAGGTATATATATGTACATGTGTTTATGAATAAAATATGAATGTATGTTAGTATATATATGCATACGTATGTTTATTAATGCATTACAAGAGCTCCGAGTCAATACGGATTTTCTTACGAGCCGGGGCAAGTTCACAGACATAGGTCGTTCCTGGTTGTCACTACAAGCTTTTTCTCTGCACTTTAAAAATGTAAATGTAAAAATCAGTAAAACAAGCGTGTCAAATAAATATTTATATTTAGCACTTACGCACTATTTTATTTCATTTTAATATTCGTAAAACATTATGTTGAATTAAATAATTGAAATGAATAAAGATTTTTTCATTTAATTATTTATTAAAATTCCTATAAAATGTGCACATTTTATTTATTTATTTATTTATTTAACTTTTTGTCCATAATGATTATTTGTACATTGGCGGGCTTATTGCCAAATGGCAATTTCTTCCAACCAACCAATAAAATAAAAGTTTTATTTTTATAATTCAAGTTACAGTACATATTCAATAGAAAAAAAAGATTAAAAATTTAAAGAAATATAAAAATAGAAATAATCGTATTTGTTTATAAATTACCTTAAATCGAAACTATTACTCAATGGGAAAAAGGAAAAAAGAGGAAAGAGGAAAGAGGAAAAAGGAAAAACATTTTAATACTTGAGTTTAGTGTACGCTGTGCCTCTCTAAAAAAGAGACATGCTCTTGTGCTTGAGATTGTTTGGTTTTGAATTGAAACAACAAAGTTCTAAGAATAAAGAAGTAAAAAATAAGATAAAAGGACTTATTCAAAAACATTAAAAAAGTATTTGTATCAGTGCAGAAACATTTATCACGCATCAAAATGACAATGTGCTGATACGTGCAAAAAAAGAGGTCAGTTTAATTTAAATAATGGAATCCTTTGATTAAAATCATTTCCAAGTAGTCTCTCAGTCGAAGACGTAAAATGTCGTAGGTTGAAAAGCTTGATAAATAAAACGTGCAATCAATGTGTCAATAATTTAAGTGTGGAGTGTAGATACAAGTAAAATATAAGTAAACACAATTAGTCCACGGGACACCTGTAGTCTAAAGTAGTCATTCAGGATACTTTGTCGTTATTGAAAGTTGAAGGGAAAAGATAAGATTCCACTGAGATTTATGACACCTACATATTATATAGAACTTAATAAAGTGACTAACACTACTAAACGCTAATGGTTCGAGTGTCCCGCTTGGATGATGAAGTGTCTGTCCTTATCGCAAGCATTTAGTGCTCCAATTAAATAAAACGTTTTACTACTGAATACCTGCTTAATTACATTTAACATTTTGTATTCATGAAAGAATATAGGCGAATTTTTTACAATGAAATTTTTGTTTCCTCGGATTTTTCCATTTAGTGACTCAAATTTTTAAGTATTTCTATTTGATACATACCACTGTAAAAAAAATTCACATAAAGTAAGTAATAAAAATTTAGCAGCGCCATGCATGAACAAAAAAAAACTACATTTAGGAAACTCATAAGAAACAATTTTGACAAAAAAGCATTTTTTCAGAATAGATTCAGTAATGCTTTTACTATATGAGCAAAGACACTACACTGTACAGAAGAACAATAATCTGATAAAGTAGTAATTTGATCGTTTTGTTGACAGATGAACAATAAGATTGATGCTTCACATGATATAATAAAACTAGATTGTAATCATAGTAAGGTTATGATTACTACCATAATAATTATCGCTCAGCGCATCTATTGCATGCACTCTACTATTTCAGTACTTAGACAGTAACACAAACATCAACTTCCAGCTAGAGTTATAAGTTATAAGTTGTAACTAATCAAATGACGCTTCATCTGTCTGCTTTCCGTGTACATACAGTCGTGGAATACATATGTATAAACATGAAACAGCATTTAGTGATAGGATTAACCTGAAGCAAATCAACGCGAAAAGCAGTTGCAATACGATTCTTGGATTTCAACCGAAGATTCAAGGAAATCTAAGGATGTGCAGTCATTCAATCCTTCTCAGTAACAACTAATCAAGTGACGCTTCTCTTGTCTGCTCTCCGGATACAAAGTCATGGAATTGATACGTACAAACATCATTAAGTGATAGGATTAACTTAAAACCAACCAACGCGAAGAACAATTGCAATACGATTCCTTGGTTTCAACCGAGGATTCGAGGAAATCTAAGGATATGCAGTGATGCAATCCCACTCAAACAAAAATGTGCACGCCACTATGATGGTCAGATGCGCATGCGCTGATCTCTTATTACATATCACAGACAAGTTTAATTACGAATGCTTTCAGCGCAATGGGAAAAACTTGTCGTTTTGTGATGTACAATTGCAAATTCAACTTGATCGCATTAATCTCCCTCGCACTTGAAGTTTGCTTATATTTTCTGTCTCAAGTCTGCATCATCAATCTGTAAACGTGATTGAAACAACTTCCAACAATTCTCTATATTTACAATTTAATTACGACTTATACTATGATGCTTACTCTCACATAGATAATAATAAAATGAAGGATTTCATAGTTACATATGTGAGTATTTATTTCAAATGACCCAAGAGCCTTTTTTGGCACAATATTTTATTGATACATATTTATGTCATCGTATTTTTTTAAGACTAAGATAAATTATGTGAATTAGAGAAAAGAAAAATCCATAAAACTCAGAACAAATCGTAAGCTAAATTAAGGAGTTTTATTACAGATATGGAAAAATATGATACCTTCAAGAAATTAAGCAAAGCACTCTAAATAATACGAATTATTCACTTTACCTTTACACGCTTATATAATTATTATTAATAGCAGTTGGTTTTTGCAATCATTTGTGACCGACATCGTCAGACCAGTCTGAAGATGTCGGTCACGACGAAACCCGGTCACTGGTAAAAAATTATAAAAAATATATATATATATAAATAAAAGTGGAATAAAACTATTCCGTATTTTTATTATTATTTTTTTTTATTTTTTTATTTTTTTTTATTATATTGAAAACATATTATACATAATTATATACAATATTCCCAAGGAGTTTTTTTAAAAAAAACTCATTTAGGGACATACAGATAATAATTTTTTTAGAGACGTTTTTAAATTTTAAACTATAATATTATTTAACAAAAGCAGAAAAATTAAAATTATGATATACTACAAATTAAAAAGGGTATGAAAAATACTTGAAAATAACAGAATAAACAGAATACTAGGCATGGAAATAAATTCAAAATAATGTTTACATTATGCAATCTGGGAAAGAAAATTGAAAAAGTTTAAAAATTACATGGATGTATATATACATACTGAACTAGTACAAAATAAAATCATTTTTTTTAATTAACAAAATATGCGCACACCCAATACAGGTTAATTTTTTTTATCAAAAACGTTGAAAAAATTGAAATTATGTATACAAGCCAAAATAAGTATATAAAAAGAAAAAAACACAAATAACATTTAAATAGTATTAAAAATTACATATACAAGCAAAAACGGTGAAATATTAAAAGGTATATGTTCAAGATGCGCATTCTCTATAAACTAACATAATTATAATTAAAATGCAGTTCCACCAAGAAATGTCAGTAGAAAAACTCAATATATTATGTAATAAGTGTTGGAATTATGTCGAATTTGTATTTGAGGTTCACACAGATCTTCTCTAGATCAAACAGCTAGAAACTGTTTCATATTGAATTTATTTAACCCATTTTACTAGAAAAAATAAATTGTTATTATTATTATCATATTAATCTCAAACTTCAACTTTTAGATAAATTGTTTTTTTAAAAAAGGACATTAAACAAGCAAAGAAAAAGTTTAGGACAGACAAAGATACGTTACGATAGGCAAAAAATACTTAAAAAATTGTATAGGAAACAAATTTAAAATAAACATTTAAAAGCACATAATAACTATACTAACCTGACGAGACAACGTGACTTAACCTTAATGTAATATAAAACATTTAAGTTTGTAAGTGAAAATTCTTGATGGAAGTTTAATGTAATTTATTATACGAGTATAAATAAAGGACGAGTGATACTTTAATCCACAAATTTGAAATATCCAGTGACCGGCTTCATCGCTGTTGTCTGTTTTGTGTAAATACATTGAACTCCTTAATAAAGATACCAGTCTCGAAGATGTCGCGAAAGCGATGAAAACGGTCACTGGATATTATAAATTTGTGGATAAAAGTATCACTCGTCTTTTATTTAAATAATAAATTAATGTAATGTTTATATAACTGGATTTTAAAATAAAAATAAAAATTTAAAGACACCATCATAAATTTAACGAAAATGAAATATTATAAGAAAAAATAAACATTGTAATATGTGCAATATTTTTCTGAAAAAGGACGAGTCCAGGACGACTGCAGTTTGTAGGCGGAGAGTAATTTATGTGTCAAAAAATATAATTCATAATCTGTGTACATAATGAATTAAGGTATGTAAATTCGTCGTAACAATATAATATAAATTAGTCTGTAAAAATTCACATTATATAAACATAATTTCAAGAGCTGACAAAACGTGTTTTGAAACAATAGGAATTATGACAACTAATAATTTAGGAGAGACAATTACCCTCAGGGGCGGATATTGTATTGTCTTCATTACAGGAATAAGGGACTTCGTGCCATTATTCGAGTGACACACGTTAAACTAAGGTGTGCGTGGTTAAAAATTGCTTTAATTTTGTTGTAAACTACTTCACACCTGTTTTCTGTAGATAATAAGAAACGCAAAATGATTGAATTTCATAATACGAAACAGCATGTAAGTCTTTCCACGTGTTTTTTTTTTTTTTTTTTTAATAAGCAAAAAATTAGGATGGCAACTATTAAGGCATTCATATTTTTTTCGTGCAACATCAAACGGCACGTATGACGTTTGGGCGCCAAACTTGTACGCAATGTTTATTTGAAGCGCAGTCGGCGGTCATAACGCGTGACGTCAAAATGACGTGATGCCAAATACGAGCCGTTTCGTATGTGCTTATTTTTAAACCCGAAAATTATAAATGAAAACTTGTTTTGAACACATTGAGAGTTGTATCATGAGAACCGTAATAATCGGCCCTAAATATGAGTTTTATTTATTACGTTATTTCAGACTTGTGAAAATACCCTATTATCAGTCAACTATATATTCATTATTATCAGTACTATATATGTAGGTAGGTACACTATACACAAAACACCTTACACTTTTTTAAAAAAATAGTTTTGTTTTAAGAATATTTGCTACACACATATTTTTCCAATGTAGGTTTTAATGAAATAATGTTATTTTTGTGTCTTTTTTCTACTGGTACAGCTCATTGCATAGCGAATTCTGTAATTTTGCCTTTTGGCGAAATAGAAGCCTTAGTTTATTTTTATTTCTTGTTTCACTACGTCGATTTACAAGCTACTGCATGCGGGTTACATTAATTTACTATAATCATTTTAATGATGACTGTGTACGTAATATCAAAATTAATAAAGCTTAACAATTCAGATAAATAAAAAATATTATAAGTCATTAATTGAGTTGTTTTACCTGAACTCAAATCGCTGGCGCTGTGCCGTTTCGGCATCCGTACCTCACAAAAATTGTTCATTGATCTGTGTTAGAAGACCAGCGCCAGCAAGTCAGCATTATTGGCGTAAAGAGGATCGGGCACCTAACTATGACCGCGGGGCGTCATAAGTCTCCGCGTCTCATCAACTATTCAAGCGGCATCCCGGATCCAGCGGCCGATACGAATATGCTCCAATTTGACCAAACGCCGCCCCTGAGCTAATAACCCGCCCCTTCAGTAATTACATTTCATGTTATATAATCAGCGGACTACCGAATACCACAACCCTTCCAATATATTTAAAATCAAAACTGAATATAATCCAGTGCCCAGAATGTGTACGTTGGTCAATTCGTCGCACAACTTGAGAGTTCTTTAAGAAAAATCTTCCTGCATTTCGTAAATCTGTTCTTCCTTACGATTGTGTGGGATGTAGTAAGATTGGCATAGCTTAACTCTAGTCTTGTGCAAAAAATTATTCTCTAAGTGATTACTGAATAACCTTTTCATAATAATATATTATACTTAATTTTAAATTGCTGTATACGATTTTGTATTTTTTGTAAAGATTTTTTAAAATTTATTTTTTATTCATTTACTTATTAAGGAAATCATACAGTCTTTATATAAATACACGGTACAAAAGAACAATTAAAAAAAAGTAAGACCAATTACAGATTTCAAACTTATTTATTTAAAATGCAGGAGGAGAGGGGAAAAATAATTAAATTCTAAAAAAAGAAAAAAATCAATGTAAAATAAAAAGTACATAAAAGGGAGAAGACATTGTATAGCTCCAACTTTACTTTCCTCCCTCTCCCTCTGCTTCCATGAACATTTATATTTCTTGGTGAAAATACGCAACCAACAATAATGAATTAGATACAGGCAATGTACGTGTGAATAAGTATAAATTAAGAGTTGAAATTGAATGTTAAAATTAAAATCAGAATTAAAATTAAAATGAAACGTTTAAATTAAAATTAAAATTTAAAGTTTAAATTAAAAGATAAAATTAAAAGTCAAATTAAAAGTTAAAAGTCAAGCAGGAGATATATTTAAAATGTCTTTGACAGATCTGATTAAAATATGGTATTTACAATGTCATATATCGATGTCACTAAAACTGTCATTATAGGTATTGATTCTATACGATATGATTATTAAAATGAGCGTGGTTTAGATTATTATAAGTAACTTCAGAAGAGGTACTTGTGTACCTAGTGAGTTGCAAGAAATATGTCTTTGCAATTTTACATTGCTAAATTGTGTAAGTTAATTTTAGACTAATAGCACTTTTTTGGTATGGCTAATATAAAGTATTCTTTGCCAATAAACCCCTCCCGTATTTCAGCACCGACACTGATTTGCATTATGTCAAAAATAAAGTGAAAATAAAACAACCAAAAAATACAAAACTAATAAAATATTTATAATTATATCTTAATAAGTCAATCAAATCGACTTTACAAGAAATAAAACCAGGAATCTCATTCGTAATTCCGGAAAAAATATCTAGAATATAGATTTCTTGTTCCTCGAATAATCTAAGAATTTCTAGAAAGTTCTTCGAAACGCAAATTACCCATTAAATATTTTAAAAAACAATATTGTTGACGCAATAACACGATATTTTTATTTATACATTAAAACACATCGACTTGAAAATGTAAACATTCAGAAAACGCCAGAAATAATCGTTTCATTATTGAATGATTTCTTCGGTAGCTAAATGCTGTGTTTAAAAATATATTCATTACACAAGAATAGGGTATAAATCAAGTGCCGAGCGAGCGTTGAAGGTAACGCCGGTTTCTGTATGGGCCATTACAATGGAGACGTTTGTGCTTATATAAAATAATATGACCAAACTTCGCCACTGAAAAGGCTGGTGAAAATTAAAACATACAACTCGACGTGACTCGAACACCAAACAAGTTTAGTTTATACTTAGTTGCATCTAAACATCGGGTTTGAATCGGGTTGTAGTCCCGTGGCTGGTGTTGCGGACTCACGGATCAGAGGTTCGAGTTTCGAACCCCACTCTACCGCAACTTGATTACCATTTTCTAATAGTAAGTTATTTACAACTCGTTGAAAATGGCCACCAAAATTTAAATATTTGGGTAAATTATAAGAACGCTAATATTTCTTAAAAAAAAAATTATAATCTAAATATATTTCAAAAGAGACGCAGAACGTCTTTGAGAAGGAAATATAGAAATCAAACCATTGAAAGCTTAGACCCGTCATTGTATATTGTAGAATAGAACAATTTTCATAACTATGAACAAATTAATATTTCAAAATTATTTATTTGTCGATGCACGGCTTATCTGATTTTTTATTTGAGAGGGATTGTTTTTTTTTTAAGAAACTCGCTAAACCTCTGATACTTGTCAGCAGGAGGGAAAAACATGATATGGAAACTATGAAAAATGCACAACACTCTTTCTTGGTTTTTTAATTGCAACTGCGGCAAATTGAACCCGCAACGCCAATTTACAGTTGACCGTTTAACTAACTGCGCCAAGGTACCTGTCAATCAAGTATTTATTTATGGTACAGTTATTCGGTTTGTTATACAAAAGAAGTAAATATAAATAATTTAAATTTATCTGTAGATCTGAGGAGAACTCTGTACGTGCGAGGATTGACTTTGTAAGGAGCAGCAGCGGCTGGATGGACATATATTACGGGTGCCTCACGAAGCTTGCCTCCTTTACCATCGGGTTCTCGCGCTCTTGGATGTCCACGTCTGACAGTTCGTCGGCAGTCCACATTACGGGACGCAGACCTCACTTTGGACACACAGAGGTTGGCCGCAAACAGAAAGGCCTGAAGAGATTTTTTGTATACCAAACGCTTCACCTAGGGTACATTTTACCACCTAGGGATATTAAAAAAAATTACCTCTTTAATATAAATCATCTCGAATTCAAGATATGATTTCAATTCCATCTTCGTCAGCCGATGAATGGAATTAAATAAATATTGACGGTAAATTTATGAATTTAAATTTTGGTCACAGTGTAACACGCAAAGTGCGCGAGTGGCCTCAAGCAACGCTACCGTTCAGATACTCCCCCATGATCCTCTGTATTAATATTATTCTCGGGAAATAATAAAACTCAACTTTGGCCAAGAAAATAACTTTATACATAAACGATCTACCCAAACAATCAGCCGAAAGATCTCATAACAGCGAAGGAATGAGAATCATTTTCAGCCTGTCAGATGTTTAGAATGCCAAAAATGTACATTACAAAGTTGACGTTATGGAAATATACAAAAAAAATAAAATACAAATAAAACGAGATGTTAAAATGTAATTTCAAAACGAAAACATCCTAATTTGCACAAATACCTGTAAGGTACAATAAATTATTCGGTCAGTCGGTGTCAAACAGCCTTCAAAGGCGATATATTTCCGATTTACGCCTAAGATAGCAAAACGGCTGATGTAAACATAGAATTCATAGATTTTATTATGTCTGACACAAATAAAAAAAAAACCTAAAATTTTCCTATTATGATGATAAAAAAATATATTACCATGTAACGTGCTGAATATGTTAAATTTTACACTAAATTTCTTGTTTTGACTACATACAATGTTAACATTTTAATTATTCTTACCTTGCTTTACTGATTAACTATTATATTCTTATAAATTAAAACTTTTTTAAATTTGATAATATTCATGTTGGTACCTTATGCAGAATCCAAAAATATTTGTTAAAATTGAAATAAGAACTAAAAAAAAATACCTACCTAATTGGTTCTTTTAATTTTATCATGAAAAACTTGAATGTAACTTTAATTAACTCAACGTATTTGCGTATATGGGTACAGCTTTTAATTTGCGAATAATTTTATTTAAATTTAAAAAAGTATGAATTGAATCCGAACCGGTGAATGTTATTAAAGATCTATCGATGCAACGACAGCTTCATTTATTTACTTACTTAAATACTCAATATAAATATACGGTGTATATACAATATACAAGGGCGGGCATATTGCCTTGAGGCAATTTCTTCATACCTACCCAAACCGATTGTTTTTATTTATGTTTTTTTTCGTTATTAAGTATTTATTACATACTTGTCGAACTGGTAGAAAGAGGGGGGGTAGAGGGCATATAATATGACGTATGACACTACTTAAAGTAGATGAAATATCATTCACATATTACCAGTCACATGGGCTGATAAAACAGATTTGTTCAGGTGTTTTTTAAGTATGTTAATGTTTTGTATATCTTTTAAAAGTAAATTTTAAAACTTTATTGTTTTATATAGAAAACTGTTTCTTTCAATGTTCGTCCTAGATTGTTCACATGTTAAATTATTTATAGTATTTTTTTAGTGTAAACAGTTTAAATTTAATGTAATATTAGTCTTTATTTTATTGCTTTGCATTTTAAATTCATCTTTACCTTTTCTGGATAAATCAATTCATTTAAATCGAGCATTTTTGTTATTTAATATAAATCTGTAGTTCTCGTATACTTATTAAAATTAAATGTTACTTTAAGTGATTTATTCATATTGTTTTAAAATTAAGTCTTGCTTGTATGTTTTTTTTTTTCAATTTTTAATGCAAATATTTACATATTGTAGGTATACATATTTAACAATCGTTTTAATTTAAATTTTATTATAAAAAAAAGGAAAACACGAAGTTCGCACTATGAATTTTGAACCATTTTCCACAGTTAATATTTTTAGAATCCCGTTATGAAGCGCGCCTTCAAACTAAATGTATTAAATAATAAGAAAGTTTCTTTTAATAGCTAGTTATTCCGTTATAATTGTATGTTGTAATTCAAGAGTTGGATATCATTCCGACAGGTATCCACACGAAGCAAGTATTGTAATTGCGGAAATAGGAGTAGACAATAAGCCTTCAACTTAGCCTTCCACCCCAAGATACTGCATAGATGAGGCTATTGAGAAGCCGCTGCCGGTGGGTTGCATGTTTAGTATTTAGCGGACATGCCCGAGAAATTCGAAACACACTTAACCCTTTCAAATCAAATTACAATACGTTGGTATAATTAATTTGATAAATAATTGTTGGCAATTTAGGCATTAACTGGGTTTTTCTGTGTTGTTATACTTTGGGTTTTTGACGCTAGCTGTCGAATGAGTGTTACTGTTTTCTTTCTCTCCGCAAAGCAGTCTAAATCTTCATACATATATAAAACATCTTTCCGCACCTAATGGTGCATAGGGCACTGCATTACACCAATATGCAGGTACACCAATCGCAGCGTATCTTGATCATTTTTGTTACATGAAGGTAAGATGATCTAAATCTTCAAACAAACGAATTTCTTTTGTGTTAGTACGCACACCAGAATGATTTATACGAAAAATTATTTGACGCACACAGAGCAATGTATTGGAATGGTTTATAGCCGATATTAATGTGTTAGTGCCTAATGGTGAATCAAGGAAATATAGCCATATGCAACAATTATTTGTGTTGGTACGAACATTTAAATACTTAAAAAAAAAAACTGAATGATACTTAAATGAAGTAGGTAGGTATCTAATTAATATGAAATATCCGTCCTGTTAAAAACTAAAGTTTTGTAAAAGCTTATATGTACTCCTGAAGACTTGTTTGAAAATATTGTGTGAATTACTCGTGTGTTAGCATGAAAATATTTAGTGCTATGGGAAACTGTATACAAAAAAAATGTTTTCTTATGCGCGGTAAAAATTTAAGCGTTAAATTGTGGAGCGAAAATTCTAGAAAATGTATGAAAAAAATAATAAAAATGATTTTAATAAAAACGAACGACTTTGAACGACGTCACAATTTCTATCGAATCAAACAATGAAAGGGTATTGTAATAGATTTCCGGTTTACGGGAAGCCAATTTAATAATCAGCAGAAAATTATTCAAAAATCAAAGCGCTGATAATACGATACATATATATTTTTTTATTTGTCTTAGTTCAATAGTCTATAAACATTTATTTTTTTTTAAACTGGCTACTGTCTAAAAAACAATAACTTTCATAACATATTCGGGGTAAGGTACAGAAGGGAAGTTGTTATGGTTATTGATCAAAATATTTCATTACTTTGATGCAGGGAAAGGATGCAGGGTGATTTTTTCGCCTCGAGCTAAGTTCGGTAAGTAAGCCTTCGACAGGGTGAGCATTACCTAGTAGCGGGCATTAAATTAATCCGTCGAATTATTTTAAAAGGGTAAATGATTGTTCAGGGCTGTAATGGGTACGGCTGCACCTAACAGGGCAGCAGTAAGGCACAGCGATGCATTATTATTGCAATGTGAGGGGCTAAAAACGATTCGCTCAAACGAATGTAGTTCGCCGCTTAGCCGTAGGGGCCCGTCGCGGCGGAATGCTGATTTATCTCGGTAGCGATGCGCATTAACCTAAATAATAGAATAACCGATAAAAACGTACTTTAATAAATACGAGTTTTTCGCTAGTTGAAAAAAACATTTTCGGGGTTATTACGCCATATATCCACCCAGTTGTCTGGTGGCTAGCCCATTTGCCTACCACGCATAAGATCACACGTTCGATTCTTGGTAAGTTGGCATGATTTACTTAGTACGTCGGCTGTTTTGACAACGATTATAATATTTTGTTGACTAGCGTTTTCATACTTCATATGTTACTTCTTATATTTTCTCCTTTGTAGGTACAGTATTTTTATAGTAAGTTTTGTGATTTATTTTAGTTAAAGCAGTCCTTACATTTATAAGTAGCACATTATTTATATTTTGCGGATTGAGAATATTGTGTTTGAAATAGTACTAGAAGCTCGGGCCAGTGTTTTCTTTTATGACTATTCTTGGGTAAAACAACTGAAAAGGGAAATCGAGCGAAGATAAGTCCACTTCGTGGTGTAGCAGTTTCTGCATTCGATTCGAGATTACTTTAAAATGTTGCTTGGCACTGAATTATTTCACTACGCTTGTTTTACGTTTTCATAAAAGACATCACCTTACCTTCAGTTATTAGATTCATCCAGTGTGAATAGGATAAAATGATAATTATGATGATAGAATACATGATTCACAATTTTCCGAATAAAATAAAATGATCGATTATTATTCGCATCACTACCTATTGGTCGAATAGGCCATAGACGATCGATAAACGCGTCAGGTGATGCAGAGAAAAATGACTGAGGAGTAGATAAATGTTGTTCACTGCGACGAATCGATCACTCATTGTAAATACGGTAATCTGAGTAAGTGTCTATTGCGGTTCCGTAAACACGAGATTATGAGCTTTAAGTATTAAATTTAATATCACTTGTAAAATTATTTGTAATAAGGTTGACGTAATATTATCATCAATTGATAATATTACCTATATACATAACCTTTTTCTTAAGGCTGTAGTACGGAAATCATATGTGGTGGCCAAATCATATATCATATCATTTATGATTTGGCCATTTTAAAACGCCGTTATTTCAATATTGCGGCATTAAAAAAATTAAGTTAAGAAAACTTCAAAAGAAAAAAATATTTTTTTAAGGTATTTCTGATAAAAAAATTCACTTAAACTTGATTCCCTTACTCATATACTTGGCATAAAGTTACGCCTAAGTATAGTGGTGATATACGGATGGAAATACCACCCTTATTACAGTGGTAGAATAAGGATGGTATTTCCATCCTTATTTTACCACTATGCCTAGGCATAACTTAATACCAGCCCACTATACAAATAAAATTGAATTATTTTTCTACCTGCAGATTACGCCTCTGGAATATATTTTTATTTTGTTTTATAAATTTATTGCATACATAAGTTTACTTATTTAATACCAGGGAATCTATATAATTAAACTTAGTGAATTGAAAAATGAATACGTGGCGTCTTCTGGTCAGGAATGTCTCCATCTAACATGGCTTAGCCTGTTCTAAGATGAAAATGATACCAAACTTAGGTACATTTATTTATTTTTATTTCACATTTTACATAACACTAAATATGAATACCTCACTGGACACAACCCGAGTCGAGGCGTGATTTAATATGTACTTATGGTGTTTAAAAAATATACATAAAATAATACTTATTCTTTAGCTTAAGCTCTATTGATATCTTTTGTTGTTCAATATCCTAATTTCAAGAAATACTTATATAAACGATAGAATAACTTATTGGGTCAGATAGCCATTTTGTGTTCGAGTCCCTAATGTTATTATGGTTTCATTTATTTTAATTTCTTTCCATTAAATTTGTATTATTGTATTTATTTATTTTATACTCTCGATCACTATGTAGTTTATAGTTTATATTTACCATATCCGTGAATTTTTTATAATGTAAAAGCCCACTAGAGCGTTTAAATAAGTAAATAAATAATTATTCATACTTCAATTCACACAGATTATATGATAAAACATAAGTAATAGTAAGAAAAAAACTAAATAATATTATTAGTACAGCTCACACATTTAACTACCGTGCTGACATTAGGTCAAGTAATAAGCTACTGTTCTAGGCATCTTTACATCGGTAAGTTCACGGTGGCCCAACATCCGCACAAATGCCGAATATACATATTTTATTCATTAAGACACTGTGTGGATACAAATACAAAACATAAAATGCAAAAAAAATATTTACAAACAAGTCTACTGCTTTGGTGCTACTACGACATTGGTACTTATAAACAGAAAACGTGTTCTAGTAAAATTTGTTTTATTGTTTAAACATAATAAACTGAACATGAAAATGTTATTCTGCGTATTTGTTGATTTGCAAAAAGCGTATGATAAAGTATATATAATGAAATTGTGGGGCGTGTTGGAAAAGTATGAAGTAAACAATAAACTTATACGTGCAGTATCATCTCTCTATGAGGAGAGTTCAGCGTACGTAAGAGTTGATGGGGGATTCACATATTGGTTTGCGATTTCAAAACGCGTAAAACGGGGATGTGTTAGGTCACCGTGGTATGAAAGAGATAGAATGTATGTATTGGAGCGAAAATGAATAATTTTTCAGTAAGCTGCTTGTTATATGCTGATGATGCAGTTATGTTAGCAAGCAGCATGGATGATTTGCAACAAATCGTCTCTAGAATGTATGATGTATGCCTGGAGAGCGAAGTGGTGATGTACGAAAGTAAGTCAAAAGTGATGGTATTTTAAAGGGGAAGTGAGGTTACTGACTGCATACTAAATGTAAACAACGAATGTGTTTATCTGGGAAGCACGTTTCAAGAGATGAAAGAGTAGAGAAAGATGTTGAAAGAAGAGTGAATGCGGGCAACAAAATGAACGGCGCACTAAGCACAGTAAAAATAAAAATATGTCAATCAAAGCTAAACTGGCAGTGTACAACGGAGTTTTGTCGGTGTCCCAACAGCGAAGTGAAACATGGAAAAGGCAGAGGAAGGATAAAAGCCGAGTGAACGCGGTTGAAATGTGATCTCTTAGACGAATGTGTGGGAATGTATGACAGGGTTACGAACGATGAAATCAGCCGAGAGTGTTAATCTGAATCAAGTATAATCGATAATTAAGAAAGGGTTATCGGATATGGTTTGATCATCTAGAACGAATGGACGACAAAAGAATGGTAAAACAAGTATATATGGCGAAAATGAACGGTAACAGACGACGACAAACAAGGAAGACGTGGCATGATCAGATAAACCAAAATCTTAAGTCCGGTCATGTGAAAAGCAGGCAAAACCGAAGAGCATGCATGACAAGATGAATAAATGTAGAAGAAGCTAGGAATGTATGCCAGGATAGACGTGTGTGGCGGTCAATTCTCTCTGCCTATCCCTACCTACGGGGAAATGGCGTGACGGTAGTAGTAGTAATTTTCTTTGACTAGTCCACTCAACAAGGAGTCTCGTTATTATTATGAGACATAATCTTTATTTTGCAATAGTTAATAATTCTCTGTTGGCATTTAAATATTGTTGCACTTGCTTTCAGCATGCGGGGTCAGAAGTCAACAGTTCTATTCTCACCAATGACTAAAATACTAACCGTATATATTATTTCGCAACGATACATTTAAGAAGTATTAATAAACTTTATAGTATTTAGAAATTTAACGAGTGATGGGACCATTAAATTTTATTGAGACTTTTCGCTGGTGTAACTAACCGAATTTTATTGCTCCTGACAAAAAACAATAATCATCGTATATTCTATTACTTCATCCTCGTTGCAAACTATTTTCGGTTTTATAAATGTTAGTTAATATTGCTTGGATACAACTATGTACCGAATTTTCTATGTCTACCGGTTTCGAGACGTACCCGTCTCTTCACTATAAACTTTTATATTTATTTATTCAAATTTATACAGAATAACAATATCTAGATCGCGCCAAACTAATACTAAACAAAAGTTTATCGGCGCGTTTCTAATACAAATAAAAATAACAGGAAATTATTATAAAATAAACAAATAAACACAAAAAAAAACTATAAGTACTAAAAATTTAAAAAGTAATACTGCGAATTTATGAAAAAGGAGAAATAAAGTTTACACATTTTTATACTTTAATTTTGATTTTCGATAAGAAATTCCTTTAATCGTCCGCTTCTTTGCTCGAAACTAGTTGACTTCTTTACCTCGGCGGAAAGTTTGTTAAACGTTCTTGGTAAAATAAATTATGTTGTTCTACTTCCATAGAATTTTGTGATTAAGACTCTACCAGTTTCATGGCTGAAATGGCCCTTGTTTGGAGTTGATGACTGAGCGGGGTTTTTTCCTCATCAAAGAACTTCATTATCAGCTAAAAGTGGTATAGTTGCTTCACCGGAAGTACCCCACAATGCTTAAATAGGATTGTGTCATAGAATACAACCTTCACCAAGGTAGTTGAACAAATTAATTAAATAAAACAACTTGCTGATAAGACATATGCGACTAGAAGCTAACACCAAGGTGCACATTTCTTTTATGCTACTATTAAAGTGAAGGTGTATTTACATTTATTTATTTATTTGGTTTACAAACAATGAAAAATAATACATAATATACGTAAATAATGTATTAACAGTAAAAAAAAGACATTCCTTATTTTTCATCAATTACATGTAAACACTAATTAAATACATATTCAAATAAAATTCTTGATCAAAATAAATTATTAAATTGAAATTAAATTATTGTAAAAAAAATTAAAAATTGTAAAAATAGTACGAATAAAAAATAAAATAAACATGAATAAAATACGTATTTAAAAAAAAATTACCGTTTAAATTATGAAAATTACTCTATTTTTAAGAAATCATTCATTAATATAAAGCTAATAAAAGCAATCTATAAAATACTAATAAAAACAAGAAACAAAATATGCATCAAAACAAAAGCAGCAATGTATTCCATCAAAATTAAATGTAAAAAAAAAAAAAATATACGAGTAACAATATAAAAACGCATTTGTATACACTTTTTAAACCTGAACAATCCAGTGTCAAAAATGTCGATCTCTACGTTTTCATTGGTGTTGTATAATCTGCACATTCTTGACACTGGATTAAAGAAGGACACATTATTCTTAAATTAATCTATGTGGAACGTTTTTGGGTTCCTTAAGGTTTGAAAACTAGGAGCACCAATTTTTATGCTACTTAAACAGCTTGAACTTTCTAATTTACCATTTGCAATCTTATATAAATATAACAATTTACCTTTCTTCTAGTTTCTAAAGTTTTGAAGAAAAAATGTTGAAGTCTCTTTTATGTATATTATGTTAGTGTAATAGGTACATGTTAGTATAATAAGTGTCCTGGTGAAGAGACGAGAACATTTCGACACCAGTAGATATATAAAAGGTGGCATATAGATATAAATAAATATTAACTAACATCTTATTGAAAGCATTGACCACAAAAGTAATAATTTCAATAATAATATATTTTATTATATATTGAATTTTTAAAAAGCGAATTGATTTACGTAAAGGTTCAATTAAAGAGTCTATTTGTTTATGTAGATTTGTTTGCTATTTTTTACACTATACTATTGCGTACATGTCAATTTTGAAAAAAAAGAATTGAAATGAACTGTTAAAACATTTTCACACATTATGTGTTACTTTTTTGCCAGCAGGTACGTACAAGAAGATCAAAGGTTTTTAAATTTAATAAATTGATTATAAAAGTAAAAGTAATGTGGCAAAGATCCAAGATTTATGACAATTCTACACGTTTTCAAACAAATGTGCTGTTCCAAATTATTTTGATAAAAGGATCATTAATTTAGTTTACAAGAGAAGAGGACAAGAAAGTAAGAGATGAAGGATTTATGGCGAAAAATCTATACTCAATTTGACAAAAGTATTCAAATAATTGTAACAATAACATATTTTAATGAAAACGCAAATTTTTTAGCGGATTTAATTCACATTACATTTAAAACCATAAGTAATTAAACACGAAATATTCTAATAATAATTTAATTTATCTACGTAACTTTGTAAATGAGAATTTTTGATATTGGCAAGTCAACATATTTAAGCTTTTATAGCCTGTAAATATTAAAGGATAAGTATGTAGCTCACAAAATCTTACATTAATCAAATGTTCAAAATAAGACACTTACAAACTATCAGCTTAGAAGAGTTATTCGTTCACTATAATAATCGGTCAGATTCTCAGTTTAATACCCATGTAATAATGTATCAGTACTGTTATTTCAATGAGTTTAAACTATGACTTTGTATCTTAAGAATTGGAGCAGATAAAGAGTCTATTGCCGTGAATAAAGAAGTTTTACTGACAACTGTAAAACGTAGCCTTTAAACTCCAATTCCTGCCGTACATATTTTATTGATGTTATCGTCGTTGGATTCACAGAATATCTACGTACCTACATTAAAATTAATAAACAAGGTAATACAAGAAACTATATCTCCTTTCAATTAATTTGAGAGTTTCACGACGAAACGCGTCTTCGCATGTAATATATTTAATAGATATTGCGTAGGATGCTCGTATGCTAGCAGGAATATAGAATTCGCAAGAACGGTAATCTTTTATCCTATTAATTATCTTCAATAAGCTATAAATTTTCTGTAATATTGTTGGTAATAGTAAATAGTAATGTAGGTATGTTAATTTTTAGGTCAAGTGCTACTCATGTAGCATAATGGTATCGTGAACAATCATACTATGAGAATGTAGATACATTATACCTACACGCGTATACTTAATTAATTTACTGTTTAATAAAGACTAAAGTTAATAAGCTCGCCTTAAAATTTCCGATTTTATTTCTAGACTTGGACATCGTTAATCGTACTTACTTAAGCAACTTAAGAGATTAACACATAGTTGGATTTAATAGATGCAGTAATTCCAGAAACTCACACTTAAGTATCATGTAGGTAGTACATATTTATACTTAACCATCTGCGGAAGATCAAATCAATAAACAAACATTATACAATTAAAAATTTTACGACATTTTTGAAACTACGATTGGCTTATCGAGCCATTCGTGTCCGCGTATAAGTAATTAATTATTCTTTATAATGTGATTAAAAAAGCAATAAAAAAAATAACGAGAAATGTGTAATTAATAAGAACATCTCAACGTTAAACGATTGATCGCTTTGTTACTGGGAATTAATCAAAAGCATTCTAGATAAAAGAGAAATTGTATCCGACGTGTACGAATTAATAAAAATAAAATATCTTTGATAAATAAGTACTATTGCCGCGATGTCCGTATCGGTGTGCATGTTAATAAAAGAAGAGAAATTGGATAAATTATTGCCACGCATACTTTACTACCAATTAATCTGCAATATATGTAACGTCACTGACATAAACCATTTGTTACCTAAGAAGCATCGTTGTATCAAAATCCGTGAAAGAAACGGGGTTATTAGAAAGTTTCCCGATGAGAGCATTGTTAAACCCTGAGAAAAAAATAGTATCTTAAATTTGGCGAATTTACAAGTCGGTATACACGTCCGTAAGACTTATAAACATCATGTTATTCCTCAACACTCTATACTCCGCTCTACGGTAGAGAGTAGAGATCACGTTCTGGGCATAGTTCCTTATTCTGACGACATCATATTTGTGAGCCAACTAATAGGTGAACGCTCGGGATCCTAAACCAGTTATGAAAATGAACGCTAACCTTCGCATCGCTATTTCATGCACCAATGTTACGGTTTCAGATTAAATATATACAGATTGAGTATACGCTGAAACAGTAATATGATCCTTCAAATTTAACCCACCTTTGTGATCGAACGATAACTGTAGACTTCCAAATTCCCTACCCGAAATAATTCATGAAAATCTTAGACACAATAATAGCGTTCGCCGAATATATTTTAGAATAAATGTACGATATTTTATAATTACTTAAATTATAAAAAGACTTAGTTTAAGAAAAATAAAGGCATTAAAAGTAAAAATATTATTATTTGGAATAAGCATTTTTTATTAGTATTTTTTTAAACGTTATTGTTTTCGGAATCCATAAGATATAATTTTAAATATACACATACCTACATATTTTATTAATGAATATTATATATTTAATACCTGCTCGATGTTATTGAGTACTTACACAAAGACGTAATTGAAAAATTCCTTTTTCTTTGCCATTGATATTGTTTTTGTTACCCTTAAAAAATAAAACACAAAAAATATGAAAGAGTAACAATATATCGATTATAACGTACATGTATAAAATGTGTTTCAATGACATTTTATGAGATATAACTTTTACGGTAACATAGTAATCTAATTATATCATTTTAAATGGGCGAATGTAGGTATGTTTATATTAGAGTGCGAGAGTATGTATGGGACAATGCCTAATGATAAAAAGCTGACATAAGAGGCAAATGCGATTTTTTTTTTTTAAACTGATAAATGTAATTGAAAATTGTAAATAAGATGGCATGTTTTTTACACAAATCGTTTATATTGGGAGCATACTAAATGATAGTGAATTGTAAATACCAAATAATTTAAAAGATCTAAATAGACTCCCAATAATACAAAATAAAGCTATGTGAATATTGTTAAGATGTAATAGACGCACGAAAATTAAGAAAATTATTCAACTTCTAGATGTTATGTCATTTGATCAGAGAATAAAATTCAATGTTGCTAATAAAATTAACAAAATTATTAAACGAATAGTGCCGAAATATTTCCAAAACAAACCGAAAAATAACGAGTTCTTTATAACTGTGCAATAAGAGGAAGACTGGAAAAAAAAACAAAAGCAATGTCCCAGAACTGCCTATGCACAAGGGAATAAAGTTATTTGAAGAAATGCCAGAAAACAATAAAAATGAGAAAAGTGTAAACACATTTAAAATGAAATGTAAAGCGAGGAAAGGAGGCCCAACAATTACAGTGGTGAATTACAGCACAAAACACCCAGGCTTGAGAAAAATCACTTTTTTTTTGTTCTCACCGGAAATCGAACCCGGAACCTTCCGTGCATGAGTCAAACGTCTTAATCACAACACCACAAATGCCACCGATATTTTCTAAGAAGTGAATTTTCATAAGTTAATGTGAAAGAACAGTTGAAATATTATAAATTAGGGCCACAAGTGTACAATACTGATAAAAAATGTTAGAACAAGTATAGATATAAATAAGACTATGTTAATTATAGAACTTAATAAATGAAAAGTTAAAATAAATTATTTAAGGAATTTAAGGAATTATTTAAGGAATATTAAGAAATCACTGTTATTTCATTAACATAAAGTTCATTTCCAAAAGTATTTATTATTATAAATTCGCATCGTCAGAAAAAATGGATGAAAATAATTTTGAGGAAATTCCAAGCGGCCATTAGTTACGTCGCATTATAATGAATGATAATAATTACGTGTATTTTATTACCAAGCGGGTTAAAGCTGACAATACTG
This sequence comes from Micrasema longulum, assembly GCF_059751315.1. Lineage (NCBI taxonomy): Eukaryota > Metazoa > Arthropoda > Insecta > Trichoptera > Brachycentridae > Micrasema > Micrasema longulum. The sequence goes on along the minus strand of NW_028277484.1, from coordinate 1,430,660 downwards.
TTGAAGCGTGGGCGAGGAGAGACTCATTGAAATGTTAACTATGCCTCGTTCTTCCGCCTAGAACTAGTGTTAGACCAGAGATATTCTCTGCAAGAGTTAGTAGAGGGAGTTAAGGAAACGGGCCAACGCCATGGGAGATCACGGCCGGTAGGCAAATTGGATAGAGATTAACTATAAACTTGTACACCTATTATTTAATAATTTTAATCAACGTCACGCGGTAGAATATACGAGCAGTTTGGCCGAAGCTTCCCAATGACAGCTTAAAATAAATAGTATTATTTTATTTGGATCAATAAAATCAAGACTGCATCAACAATATGGTAAATTTTATTCAAGTTTCTTAAAATATTAAAGGTACTCAGTTATCAATGGTTACGTATACGTCAAACGCATAGGATTAAAAAATGAGTTATGGCTTTTTGCATTAAATTAATCATTTGGCGAGACAGAAGAATACTACATAAATTGCACTTAATAAACATTATTTGGTCATTGAAAACGGTTGGCAATTTTTATTTTTTTTAATATACACATTCCTACGAACAAGATTCTAAAGTGTTATGATCAAACATCCCTGTTTCAAATTACGATGGATGCAAGAAAGAGTAATATATCGACGATGGATGGAAAAGCAAAAATTACTAGCGACGTGTAGCAAACTTCACGGAAGAGCCAATTTTTTTTTTAATAGTAAAAAATATCATAATTTAAACTAACCTTGCTTTCAACGTTTTATAGGACGATATTTTAAAATTATGTTCCGAAAAATGAGAGTTGTCGCGTATGCATTGCCGTACAAAAGCGTAGTACAAAAAAAAAGGACTTGATGCCAGTTTACTGTGAATTAAAAGCTGAATGTCGCGCCCTTTTACGCAGCCTCACGTTTACTGACTACAAGTTAGATTCTAGAACTTAGGTCGAATGGAATACAAGACACTTTTTTTTTAAACCATAATTTTGGCTTCTTTGTAAAGTTAGCAACATGTCGCTTAGTAAATTTTGCCATTCCAGCGTCGTTATTATTTCGTACAGTTACAAAATCAATTTCACTATGACGCTTTAAATATTTATTTGCTACTATAGGTAATGTCGATCATCATCATTATCATCCCTTTCCGAACCCGATGGCGTAAAATTTAAATAAATAGGGCTCTGCGTTGGAAAATCAAACGCCCGCACACAGGCCATGCCTTCATGTTTTTTGTTTTGTTTACTTGATATTTTGTAGATGTAACATTTACGGTAAAAAAAACTGTATTCTTTATCCACCTGGACACTGACAAAATAGATAGTGTAGATACTCCCGTGTAATTTAACGAACTTTTATGCAATTGTGGTCTGGTTAAACACAACGTTATTATTTCTTGAACCATGACACGATATCAGCATTCACGGACTCGTTGGCTCATCACGCAAACCGTGGAATGATTTTCAATTATTACTCCAACTCGTCTTACAATCTTTCCAGTCTTATAAAAAATGGCTTTAAAAAACTTTTCCATTAGGGGCTACTAATTACAAAGGTAATTATGAAAATCGTCCAAAAACAAACCTTGATAAATGTGTTTATAATAGCGACTCCGGATTATCGTGACGCTGAGCAAAACAAAAGGCATGTTGTTATTTTTTCTCAATTAGGCACCAAAATGTGTTCTAAACCTGACCGCGAGCGTGTATCTCGTGATGACAGGTATTATAATCATTATAATTATTACAAAATGTCTCCGGGGATTTGTTCTGGTACGGTGAAACCCGGGCTCGAGTATGAATTAATTCCAAATTAAATTCCTATCCAATAGGCCGCCCCGTAAATAAGTACACGGCATCAAAAACAAGATTACAATATTCTGAGGACTCCAAATATGTACGTGGTCGATAGAATAATTCGAAGCATTTTCCATTAAATTATATTTTAATAATTTCCAACCATTAAATCTATAATACCCACATTTCTAGCGTACGAACGCTTTCATTGAATTCATAAATCTCATACACATATCAGTTAGTAAGGCTTTCTTAGTAGCACTTTAACCTAGAAACCTGCCTATAAATCGTACTAGTAATCCATAAGTCAAACGTTGAAATTTATTTGAGATTTAATTGAATAAATCAATTCATAGATGTGCAATTGATTTCCGCAAATCTCGAATTATTAAATTAATTAAACATGGCGACGGTATCTACCTACTGTCTACAAAAGATTCTCTTCGGACATCTATCTCCCTTTGTTAACCATGGAGTTGATACAGTGCTTTATTTATTTAGTTTTTTATTGCTTACTTGGCATGAACACTTGACAAATTTACTACTATGCACTATTTTTTGTAAATGTATTGATATCATTTTAGCTTTGCTAGAATTTCACTCGTCCATGCGCTTTGTAGCTGCACAATGATTGGTTATCTAGCTTTCATATATCAACTGTCAAATACCAAAATTTTGTAAATAGGGTCTAAAATTCCAATCGTCTATGCGCTTGGTAGCAAGACTTGTTGTAATCTTACTCCTTTTTATTATTCATATTATTTTTTTTTTTAAATATCATCAATACACTAAATTTATTTGTCATTTTTTAAAATGTGTAAATGGGGGCTAAATTTCTAACTGTCTATGCGCTCTGTAGCTGCAAAATGTCCTGTAATCTAGCTCCTATCTGTTATCATTTTTAATTGATCTTAATTGAAAACGAGGAACTAGAATCCCAACCGTCCATGCGCTCTGTAGCTGCAAGACGTGCTGGGATATTTATTAATTGTACAGCGCCCTTGTGGTGATTTTCACAAAAATGGCGATATATAAATTATCCAACTACATAAATATGTTTCATAATACGCACCTCCAGATGTACACGTATATCAAAATCGGCTATTTTGCAGGAGATCAAAAACATTTTTTTTAAATATATTAATTCTCGTAACTTAATGTATATTGACATTATAATACCCTATATTTTTGGTGGTATTTGCTAAATTGATTGTTTAAATATAAGAAGAACACTATTTCATGAACACCGCTCAAAAAAACGTAGAGATACGTAAGTGTTCTCTAAGGAGAATGAGAAAAAAAATGTGGTTTAACTAAATTCATAACTCAAGACAGCCAAATTTAGACTAACGACAGTTAACTTCTCAGGTGCGAATTTTTAATTAAGAAAAGCAATATGTTACTCAACATATTAATTTGAGTTTGATTATTAATATGGCGGAGAAGAGATTCATTGCGTTTCGCGAATTAAATGTATTTGCGTACATATCAATGTAATCATTTACGCTTCAAGATAAGAGTTTAATACCCAACAGATTTAAAGTCATTCTTTCGTTTGGTTAAAAAGGATAAGCGGCTACGGACTTCACAAGGCGAGTTGCTCATCATCGTTGGATTCTGTGAACGTGAGATTGAACATGGAATAAAGAAACATCCACATAGGAAAACAATGGTAACAAATAGCGGCCTGAGATAACACCAAAGTGTACATCGCAAATACATGTAGTACACATACGTTCATAACCTTTGTAGCATTGCAGATTTACTATCAATTCGCTCGAAGAAAAAATATTAACATTCGATAGTATTTTTAACTTCAACAAGTTTTATATGAATTGAAAATCTATACTTCAATTATTTTTAAAAAAATTATTCTGTTTGCTTATTTATGTGAAGAATGAATTTGTTTCACAGTTTTACTTATAATATCACCAAAATTAAGTTTGATGTTCGACAATTAACTACGGAGGTCTAGAGCGGCATGCAATCTACTCACTCAACTCAGTATTAGAAAATGGGAATCATGTTGGGGTAAAGTGGGATTCGAACCACGGACCTTTGATCCGTGTTCCGTGAACCCCAGGGTTCCGCGGAATACCTTTAAGAAACTACTGCCGTAGAACACATGCAAACGAAACTTTCACTTACTAATAAAAAATACGTTTACAGACGCTTTCATTTGACCGGAATTATAGTATTTCTGTAAAATGATAAAACTTATTCATTGTAATAACGGTTAGTAAAAGTGGAATTCCAGTGCCAAGAAAAAATAATATTTAATTACTTTTTACATAAAAGGCATAAATTGCCTTTAACACAATACAACGAACATAAAAAATTACAAATATACAAAAAAGCGTAACTATAACAATAGTTAGGAAGTAACACATAAGTTATTGAAATATTTTTAAAAACATTTATAAAAATTGTCTGAGAACTTTATTGCCAGTCAAAAAATGAGATATAACATGATTTATACATAACTAGAAAGTCCAAGTAGATTAAATACATCAGTCCTGCCCTCATACTCTTTACTTCATCTGTGAAGTTTGGGAATAGGCGAGTACATGTAATACATTGTTGATTATCGAACAGCTCAATAAAAAGGGTAATTTATTAGTACAATTATTACCGCATTATTTATCGTAAGGGTAGGCATAGAGAATATAACTAATATCTGTAGCTCTTTCCAAAATCATACATGTTGTTGTACATGTCATTCGAGGGTCTGCTTTCGACGCGACCAAGCTTTTTTCGGTTGGAAAATCTGATCCGTTTGGCATCTTGTAAATATCTGAAGTCTAAATAAAATAAAATATGAGAATACGTTAAGAGGATAGACGTTGGCTTAGAATTTAGGTGAATATGTATTTGAACATTGTTTTTCTGTCACTCTCTCGCAAATGCGTCCCCGATAATGTGCAAAAAAAACAATTGCACGTCGGACTGATTTTTGCCATCTGCAAAATCTACAAATCGACGTTTCGCTATACCGTTTTTTGCGCCCCAAAACTGAACCGATTTGGTTGTTTTCTTCAAGAAAAAGTTTTATTTACGATGAAATTTTCTGTGTTTCCATTTAAAAAAATATATATATTATAATTGTATACTATTCGTCCGAAGACGGCAGATAAAACTGGGTATCTTCGAGAGTTTTTTTATAGTCCTAGTTTGCATAAGAAACGATTTATATAAAAAAAACGATAGGGAAACGCTGATGGTAAATGTCAACAGTATGCAAAATCACTGCTCTATCTAGGGAGAAATTTGGAAATACGTTTGTATAAAGAAAAGTCCGCCGTTCGTCTTGATGATTTATACGATTCGATTGTCAAACATTGCTAATTATTGTTTATATGCCTTTAAAGTGGTTCGCTCAATAAATTTAATTAAGTGTTTTGACGCCTGCATCTCAAGGGAACAAAACGACCTGAAATATAAAACAAAGCGAAGTACGAGAAAACACGCATAAAGAATATGGCGTTAACATCAGTGGAGCTGGCGCTGCGTCGGTTTAATTTGACAGTAAACTCAATAATAACAAATAAACTGACGAGCTGTAAAACGTTCGTTACTGAGAACCGAAGTCCATGTTTCTTTTATTTATCTGGCAGTAAAATCACTTGCGCAGACGTTAAAAAGAGTGTAATTTCAATTTCGTATCGTGTACGCTGTACCCGCCGCGCCATGAGATCCTTAATAAATCTAAAGATGGCGGTAAAATTTTGCTGGTCAATCAATCTGTTTTCGAATTTAGAGCCATTTTTAAATAGTCGTAAATAATTGATGGCCAATATAAAAACCAAGTCGATGGAGCGGGTTCGAACCTTGGACTTCGTTTTAGTTAGCGACAACACAACGAGACCACAGTCATATTCTTTCTTATCAGATTTTGAGTAAACGAGAAACGTTTGCTAAGATTGCTGAGAATCTTGCAGTAAAACGAAGATTTTATAAGTACTAACGCTAGTTTAAATTTTCCTCTTTTTTATTTAAAATTTTGCACAGTAACAGACCAGGATATCCAATTACAGTGGTGAATTACAGCACAGAACACCCAGGCTTGAAAAAAATACATTAAATTATTGTGTTCTTACTGGGAACCGAATCCGAAACTTCACGTGCATGAGTCAAGTGTCTTTGCCATTACATCACAGCCGCCGCCGCCACGGAGTCGAATTTTTAAGTATATTATCGTATGAAACATATATTTCGAATGAATATATGCAAAATATATTATACTCCCTGGAGTGGAAATTGTGATTAATGGAATAATGGGTTACTTTATTTTACTTCTTTTTATCAAATGCACTGTCCTTTTTCACGAATATGAAACAAATATTTGTTTTTAATTTCTAAAACCTTTTTTGGTGTACCTACCCAGGACGGTATGAACCCATAAACCTATTATACACATTACGATAGGAAGTTGACATATTATGTAGTTGCCGTCAGTATGTTTTTTATGAAAAAAAAGTATATTACAGGATACTCATGAGGATACATATGCGAACATATTAATTTTCTAAAAGAAAATTAGTTTTTGTTTATTGAAAATTAATGCCGATGATGCATTGTTACACTGGCCCTGGCCCTAAATAGTTCACCGTAAGTCGATACAATTCTTTCCAATGCCGATAAAATACCTCGCAACCTTAACAGTACACCATAGTATCAAGATGAATGAAAGAAAGCGATAAATCAAGAAAGAAATGGGTGACCATAAATCACGATAATTTATTAGCCTTGAATATTTATACTGTCTATAAAACGTTAATGATGCGATATTTAGAAAATATTCCGAACTTGTGTTTTTTTGCGTAACATATTGAGACCTATATATTGTAACGGTGGCGGTGGGTAGAAAACTAATGAATTTAGTGTCTATGAGAATATAGCGCGATTGACCCTTAAGATATTATACTATAATTATATTATTATTATACTATACTACTATATTCTACTGTTATATTATTACTATACTTATTATAATATAATTATTTTTTTCATCTTTTGATATATTCAATATGCCCCTTAATTTATTTAAAAATAAATTAAGACTCATTCTTTCTGACTGCAATACGCTCTTACTTGCTGTTTAATGATGCTCACGCTTACACACACCTGAATATTTACCCCCACACAAATAAATACCCTCACAACTCTACACAAATGTATGATTTTTATTTAGAAACTTCGCTGGTCTGTCTTTAAGCCTTATCTTTATTTTATTATATATTTGATCAATGGTGACTGTTTGTTTCTGAAAATAAATAAATAAAATAATAAATAAGATTTTATAACCGAAATCATCATTTATTCAACTAATTAAATATTTAAAAGATCAGTTGCAAAAAAAGGACAATTTAAAACAGTTTATCGTTAAATAATAGTTGCTTTTTTATCAAAATGAACGAAACGGTTGCATAGCAAAATTCGTTTAACACAAACCGTTTTGCCCATTTCAACGAAAACGAAAAACGATTTAACTTTTCTGGGCCCTAAGGGCTAGTTGCATCACAAAAGTAGAGTTTAAAGTTAAATAAATTATGAACACGTTTCTACGTCTACCGGTTTTAAGACGTACCAGTCTCTTCGCCAGGACACTAATTACACTGACATTTATTTTTTCAATGAAATGAAATCGGGATGGTTCCGTGGCTAGCGTTGCGGACTCACGAATCAGAGAACTGAAGTTCGAATCCCACTCTACCCTTACTTGATTATCATTTTGAAATAGTGAATTATTTACAATTCGTTGGAAATGGTCCCAAAGTTTTACTGTTTGGGTAAATCACAAAAACGCAAGTGTTTTTTTTTATTTTTATAAATTAATTAATGAGTGTCCTGACAGTGAGACGAGTTTGTCTCGAAACAGTCAGACATAGAAAAGTCGGTAATTGGTTGTACACGTACACATATGTTTCGATAAATTTATTGAAATGTTTGACCACATATGTAGTTCCTGCTTAAAATATGAATATGTTAAATAATTTATGTGTTTCCGTTTAAAAAAAAGTTTCATTACTAATTATACGAACATAAAGAAGCTTTATTCACAAAGTTAATGAAACATATTTTTTAAGAAACACAATATTTTTTTATACCATTTAAGGGTGTCTCTCAAAACGGAACCCGGTGTAAAACCACGTTTACCCGAACATTACATTCATCACGTGTTTTTTTTTTTGTATGCAGAATCATCAACGCGCGGTCAGTAAAGAAACCCATCCTTTTTTCTAGTAATATCTACTATGATGAAATCGCAAATAACTTGATTATAATATGACAATGCCATAATGAAAAATATTTATTAATCTGTTTACTAAATTACATATTGTACCTAAGAGTAATAACCTAACAGAGTCGCCCATACGGAGGAAAACCATTCCATATTGATTGACTACAAAGTTAGCTACAGATTACGGCAACGCAATGGGCCGTAGGTACTTGGGTTGAGAATTTTAAACGCTAACCGTAACCTTCTGTTAAACGTTTGTTGTTAAACTTAAATCCAAACTAAAACCTAACCAAAAAATTGGAGCGCTTTTGTTCTATGCTATAGAGCTTAAAGGCTTCCCTAGAAAATTATTATTTCGATCGTATAAAAGTATTACTATTATTATTTTATTAAGTTATTTTAATTAACAAATTACAACAGGGATGGAGAATACCTTAATTAAGGGAATATGGAAGTCTAGGCATTTACAGGGTTTGTGAGCTGTCATTGGCTGGTTTTAGTGGCCACTTTTGTCTACGAACATTTGGACAAACTCAAATATTGTAATGAGTTATTTTAGGTTTTTTTTTTTATTGTCAAAATAAATTTCTCAATTGAATGATAAAATTATTTTTTAAAAAAAATTGAAACTTTAGATACATGATCTTAACTTTGCTAAACCATGTATTATTAAATTGCTTGTCTGTATTATATTTTTCGAAATGTATAAATTTTTATTATGTATATTTGTATGTTATCAATTGTATTTTTTATTATGAATCGGGTTGTGGTCCTGTGGCTTGTGTCTCGGACTCACGGCCCATAAACCAGTGGTTCGGATCCCACTCTACCCAACTTGATTAAAATGTTCTAATAGTGAGTTGTTTACGACTCGTTGAAAATGCCCCTCAAAATGGAATATTTGAGTAAATCATAAGAACGCAAACATTTTTTTTCTAAAAAATATTAAAAATTAATGTGTCATAATATTTATAAATGTATTGATTTTAATATGTAGGGACACAAAAACAAAACAAAGTTGGGTATTGTGTATATTAAATAAAAAAATAATAAAAATTATACATACCTAATATTTTGCAAAGGACTATACATAATTAGCCTAAATGTAGCACATCAAAATTACTTTCTATAGTCTGTAAAATATAGGTTGATTAGAATGGAAGTTGTTAGCAAAAGTGACGACATAACTTTGCAGTAACGTCTAAGGAGTGATTTATATTGACACACAAAAAATCATTCGTATCTGGCATGTAAATTATTTTGTTTAATACAATGCTTGACATATAAATCAACATAATTAAGTTTATAAAATCAGCTTTAAAACTAGAAAAAACTAAAAATTAACCTAATTATTAACGATGTTCTTACAAGGTTACGTCATTTTGCTAAAATTTTAGAGATGGAAAAATTGATCAATGTAAATCGATCGAATAACGGAATAGTTCATTTGATGGTGTTCATGAAAAAAAGTAAAAATGTCTTATTTTTTGGTAAATAGTTGTCTTAAACACACCATAATAGGATTGTTTTTTTTTTTACATCAATTTTTGGAAACAGGGTTTCATGTTTGCATGAAAAAACTAATAAAATCGATTTGATCGGAACATGATCAGTGATCAGTACTTTGCCATCACTAGTCACATTAGTTTGGCAGGTGTCATTGCAATAAAGCTATATTTTAAAGACTATAATAACATAAAGGTAAGATGATCCGTTATATCAGGGTAGGTAACATAATGATAAACATTTAACGAACAAAACAGGTAATTTTTAGGCATAAAAATAGACCGTCTTTGTATATTTGAAATACTACCATTATAGGTTTATGAGAATATATCCGTAAAAAATACAACAAGCCGAAACACATACTTGGTATTAATTTTAAATACTTTTTAATAACTTCATCAAGAGTAGGGATCATATTCATGGATGTAATTACTTATGTTAGTAACTTGGAATTCAGGTGATGCTAAATAATTGCTGGTTGAATCATTGGATCAACGAGGTCAGGCTCAGCTGGGTGCTTCTGTGAACTTTTTTAACCCCCAGAATTCGGCTTGATAGAGAGCGCGAGCGGTCAGAACCCGGCGTGTCCGAAGCGAAAATTTACAATCAAACTTATAAAAAATCATTCCTTTTGCGGCTGCTTATAATGGGCAAATTAATAAAAATAAAAATCAAGCCAAATATCTAATTAAACTACTCATATAATTTTCATTCATTAAACAAATGAGGTAATGAAATAAACCCCTTTCATTTTAATTTCAATAAATATTGGAGCTTATCGCGAGTGAAATATAAATTCTATATAAAACATTAATAAAAAGGGGAATTTTCATGAAAAATTCTAGAGTTAGTACGGGAGCATTTAAAGCTTTAACTTTTACTATTTATTCATTCAAAATTACTCTCGATTACAGATTCATAAACATTTTATGGCTGTTTAGGCTGCGCAAACAATTATTAACAAAAATAAAAACTACCTAATAAAATAATATAAATTATAATATCACGAGATGCAATAGAATAAACAATCAAGAAAAATAACGTATTAATAAAACCAATTAGCAATAATACTTTTAAATTTTTTTTTTTTCAATCTGATTTAAATATTAAAATATAAATTGTACAAATTTAGTTACATACATTATCAAATATACAGAATAATAGAATCAATGAAATCAATAGAAAATAACGCAAAAATATATTTGAAATGATAAAAAAAAGGACTGAGTGAAGTAGTAGAAAAATAAATTATGGAAAAACATCTTAATATCAAGGTTTATAAGGAAATAAAAGTATAGACGGAAAGCAGATTAGTAATGTTTTACTTTATCTGGTAAAAAGTAACACAGTACCTTGAAGATACTAAGGAAAATTCAAGTTTTTAATAAAATTGGTTGTACTGAAAAAAAATAATTTATGCACATCGTAATTATTTATTTTGTATTGAAATTTCAATTAAGCGTGCAATAAACAATTATAATATCGCATTTAGTTAATATTTCTACCATATAATATTTTTCTTAACACCTCTTTACTCTGCTGAAACGCAAAAAAAAAACATTAAAGATGTACATGCATTTTTTTAAAAATTATATAAACAGATATGCATGTGTTAGTTCTAGGTATAAATAAAATTAAAGATTACAAATGGAAACGTTAGAATATTATGGAGTATGTATTTAAGAACAATGTATGTGATTGTTAATATTATTGTACGCTCGATTCATTTAAGTAAAACAATTCAAATTGAACAGCGCGAGAAACACTGTTTTGTTGAAAAGTTTGTAAAAACCATAAACGGCAACATATTTAGCGTGCAGCCGCATACAATCTACGCAAGTTTTATCTCCCTTGTTTATACCGGTTCATTCATCGCAACATAATTGTATCATAATCGTGAGCACTACTACACTATACGTGATTATAAATTTTGTCTCGCGGCTATTTTACGCAAAGTAAAGAAACTGGGCCAAGCTACAGACGAAGAACTGGCAACGTGCATCGAGATAAAGAGCTAACTAAGCTGATACTGATACGTACCCCGTCTCGGACAAACTCAAATCAAGCGACATACCAAGGCTGCGCGTAAAAAGCCTTTTTCCCACACTCCTGGCAGATTCTCTAAACGAACAAATAGTTGTCTTTTATCGAAGAACTACCTTGAACAATATAAAAATACAGATCACTCAGGGTCAACACTAACAGCTATCAAACACAATATTGTTTGTGAGACTTTCTTTCGAGGAAATTAAATCGAATGGTATTTGTCTTATCGCAAGGTTATAAAAAATCTAAATTAAGAATCAGAAGTTTATTTTTAAATAACATGCTTCAAATTTCAATTTGTCGTAACAGTGAAGGAAAACATTTTTGAGAAGGGAATATGGAAGTCGAGGCATTTACAGGGCTTATGGCCTGTCATTGGTTGGTTTAAGTGGCCACTTCACACACTGTGTAACATTCACCATTTTGTTTATGTTTAAACATCCACATATCCTCAACTCTTCTATCTGTTGACTTTTGTGAAGTAAAACAGCTGAAACCTTAATACCGTGGGTGAGATTCATCCGGGTGAACCAATTCACCTACCAGGCAACGCCTGAAAACGACTTTCAATTTTTATACTTCTTTTACCAAGTAGTTAATTCAACAATGTAGAGGAATGGCAGAATGGGCAGAATGGTGAATGTTACACAGTGTGTGAAGTGGCCACTCAAACCAGCCAATGACAGGTCATAAGCCCTGTAAATGTGTAGACTTCCATATTCCCTTCTCAAAAATGTTTTTCCTCTCTGTTGCAACAAATTTAAATATGAATATCTCCCTAAGGAGGAAATCCAGCCAGTCTGCAAGCATTTGGACACACTCAAAACATTATTAAACAAGCTTCAAGATTGTAATAGTAGAAACTAACATATATGTACTTCATTTGATGAATTACTAACGAGATTATTTTTAATTATTACACCGATCTATAAATTACAATACATTTTTTTAAGCATTTAAATTTATGTTTCTAAGGTGATCTCGCAGCGTGCTTCAGCTTTTTTGTGTAGTAGAATAAAATTTATCGACATTAAATCATTGGCACCTTTTGTCGACATTTATAATTTTTAATTTACCGCATCGCGTTTCCGGATACAATATTCAACACTTTCCCGAAAACAGTACTTATTCGAATAATTAAAAAACTAATAAACATAATTCACAATATTAAGAAGTGTGTCGTGAGAAATATATAATAGTATTAGCAATACAAAATAACACACTGTAAAATCGATGCGTCTTTTAATAGCCGGTTCTTTTTTTAGTAGAATCTATTTCGACCGACTTTAGTTAATATGCATAACGGTAAAAGCCTGGTATGCAAAATAACGATCCTGTCATCGGTTCGCAGTTGGTGCGTCACTACCATAACTCACTGATGCAGATCTACTCGGGAGGTAGTTTAGTTGGTGCGAGATACCCGTGTTATGGATCGGTTTCCATCATTCTACGCCGGAGGTAGCAGATTACAGGAAAATTGGCACGACGGTGCATACCTACACTGACTAGACGTCTATTGACATAGAAAACGGGTGGAAAACGCCAATCATTCAATTAAACTACTAGAAATAATGGTTTTGTTGGAAATCGGTTACCGTCGTCGGGTAAACAATTAACGCCCATCTTTCCGATATCCAACGAGTTCGATTACTACTAAGCAATTTCAAAGCACTTCAAATAAGAGTTATTATAGACGATCAACGTTAAATTTATAGGTGCCGATGTATTGAAAGAGAAATCTTAGACATTATGTGCATAACATTAACAAACTATTAATTTTCATCATATAAGCGGTGTATGTGTGAGACGATAAAAGCAAACTACGAACCTACCGTAAGTAGTAAAATATCTACATTAAATTAAACAAAGGTCAGGGTGCATCCAAAATGTTTAAACAAAATATGATGCCTGAAAAAAAATCGAACGCCATCTGTTTTACCCATTTCGATGAAAAACTAACATAAATAACTTTTAAAAAAACTTAACTGTTGTCGACGTAACAAGCTCAAGGACCATTTTTAATAATCAAACCCATATCGCACCCGGTGGTGCAAAAACACTGCATTGTTAAATCAAATTCAGTTTATCTCGATCATCTGTTACAAGAAGGTAAGGTGATCAGTTTTGCGCTTAAAGAGCCATTCCAGGGACAGAATATTTCATGTCAACCTTCTCGGGAATCGAACCCGGTACCTCGAGCATGTTAAGCGAAGGCGTCAATCACTACACCACGAGGCGGACGTTTCTCCACTCGATTTCCTTTTTAGGATTTTTACAATTCTATTTTACAGATAGTGTTTTTCTGGGTTATTATGCCGTGTTTGTGGGCTTTGTATTGAACAGGCAATACAAAGCCCACAAACACGGCATAATAACCCAGAAAAACACTATCTGTATTCTGAAGGCCGTGAAAACCTACGAACCTTAATTCTATTTTACACACGGACTTTATTTCTTCACCCCCAGAACACACCCTTAGAATGTTACTCTTTACGTGTTACATTACGTGTTCTTTAGATATGAGTTTTTTTTCCAATGTGTATTGGAAACAAGCCCTTAAGCATATCTGTTTAAAATAAGTGAAGATGGAAAAGGAAGCCATCTCTGAAAAATTCACTGGAACTTGACAGAATTAGGTTGACTCAGATTTATTAGAGCTATTTATTTGACTGAGAGGTAATTTATATGGCGACAGGTAGATCGGTGACAAACCTGTTGCGGGCTTGCACATGCACACCGCTATCAGGAAAACCTTTCTCTTCTTAGCTTTGACTATTAGTACCAAACCTACAAGCTTGCTTAGCTGGTCCGCAATGCCTTTATCATGTGTTGAATTCTGACACTAAAATATATGAAATGTCCTATAGTAGGTTCTGTGCAATACTGGACTGCATAAATTGCATACTTTGTATACAATATACCGCTACGGGGCTTGTAGTCGAGATCGGAGCTTCTAAAGGCAATATCTATTTTATATAGTTTACGCAACGTTTGGCGTATTTTAACATGTCCAGTCAATTATTTTAAAGTTACACTGAGTGTATCAAATAGTAATTATGCTTTAGAGAATACGTAGTAATTTTAAAACATAAATACGGCATTTTGTAAGAATCACTTACTAAATTTCTTAAAATATTTTATAAATAAATTTTTCGGTTGAAAAGTGATTTTTGTAAAGTATAAAATAAATACTCGACCTATCTCGAAACAGTGCGTAGATAATGAAAATTTTCTTCAATTTCGCACATTCAGTAATTTTCTTTGTGAACTTATTTATTAAATACGCGAAAACGTGAGCAAAACGCGAAAAAATAAACTTTAAAAGCTTTCAGTGCACCCCTCACTGGAATAAAGTCACTTTGCGATCAATCAAATACACACGGTCAGTAAATTCACCTTATTGTGGTAATACTAAAATCTTTCTCCAGTTTCGCATATTCAGTATAATTTTCTTTGTGAAATTGTCTACTAAATACGCGAAAACGTAAGCAAAACGTTAAAAAAAATAAACATTTAAAGCTTTCAGTGCACCCCTCACTGGAGTAAAGTCACTTTGCAATCAATCAAATACACACGGTCAGAACATTCACCGTATTGTGGCTTCCGTGTATGTCATAAAAGGAATACATTGTAAGCTAAAGATTTTTTGTTTTAACAGGATTGTTTTGCTTGATTAAGGATCTGCTATGTACATATTCATTAAAGCGTATATCAGCATCGAAAAATGTTGAAGTTACGTTTTTGACAAAATTGGCGAAATGGTTTGCGTCTTAAAAAGTTGTATAAAGCAAAAGTATTTTTAGTATATAACATTTATAGTCGTTAAATAAACATAATATACAACTGGCTGTAAGTGACATTGTTGATGTTAAAGAAACTCGATAAAAAAAATTGTAGTATTTAGCAAAATTATTGATGGTCATTTTATAAAAGCAGACGAATTATTTGCCTTAAATACAAAAAGGTGCACTTAGATTATGTACTTTAAATAAATATTTATTAAGAGAAAGTCGAGAATAATAAAAAAAGTAAACGGGTAAGAATTTTCCTTACATACGCATATCAAATAAATACTATGTTTATACATTTACGCGCGAAGTTAATAGCATGTTGTAATTATCATAACTTTTGTTTTGACCCAGAACGATCAAAAACAATTACTTCTCAAAGGTAACATGAATTTAACTAATAATTATCTACTGGGGGTGTTAATTTAGTTTATACCAGTCCAGTGAAATACTCAAATTTGCATACTCAATGTATACAGTATTTATCTATCAACTACTCGTACTTCCTTTTAACAAGCAATCATCACTTCTATCAATTAAACAAGGAGTGGGTGACCTACAAACATCAAATGATTAAGATTACCTTCGCGTAAACCGTTCACTGTGATAACAGATGATGATATTGTGAGACTTACAGCGCTGAAAGCCAATAATTAATTATTTAATTGTAGAAAATAAACACTACCACAGCCGACGATATAAATAGTGATACTACCTATTATCTAAGTCCAACCGGATTAAGAATACAGTTCTGTGTGTGAAACAGAATCAGAATCCTGGAAGAGTGCTTTCTACTCTCGGGTAAAAATCCTCAATAATAAAATGGAGTGGAAAAAAGTCCACCTCGTAGTATAGTGATTAGCGCGTTCGCCTATCATCCTTGAGGTCCCGATTCGATTCCTGGGAAGATTTTTTTTTATTGACAATTCATCCTATGAAGGATGATTTCTGAAATTTTTGGTGAAAATTCTGGGAAAAAATTGACATTAAACAGTAATTGATTAAAAAAGCCGTTCTACACTGCGATATTTCATATTCGTGGACTGGCAACTGAAGCGTAAGGCTGATCACCTTACCTCCATGTAATAAAAAATATAAGTGTACCAATGCAGTGCCCTTTGTAGCTGCAAGAAGTTTAATAATATTAGCTTTGGTGTTAGGTACTCGTATTATGTAAATTAACTAACCAAATAACACAAACTTAATCTATAAATAAATATGGTCTAGATTTCTTACTTTTCATGCGCTCTGTAGCTGCAAGATATGTCGTAATCTAGAATTTATCTATAATTTAGTTTAAAAAACGCCAACCACTTTATTCGTCAAATGTAAATGGGGGCTAGATTTCTAACAGTCCGTGCGTTCTGCAGCTGCAAGACGTGTTGCAATCTAGCTTCTGTGCGTACTAAAATTTTATATAATTGGAAACGGAAACTGAATCCTAACCACCTATGCGCTCTGTAGCTTCAAGAATGCTGGGATGTTTATTGTGCGGCGCCCTTGAGGTGATTTTCACGTAAATAGCGCTGTAGAAATTATCCAGAATAATAATAATAATATGCACGATCGGGTGTTGACAGGGGAGGGGATATAATGATATATGGACTAAAATATACTTGTAAATAGTATCTAGAATTATGGCACTAAATAACTCCTAAGGTAGCGTATTAATATCATTTTTGTTACATATGTAAAAGGTACACAAGATGAAAAGTCGCACGCACCTGCTTATAAGTATTGGAACTTAACGTAAAAAAATAAGAAACATTTTTATTAAAATACTTCTGCAAAGTTATCTATTTTATTTTATTTTATATTAAGTTGTATTCGCTTATCAAAACATCTAAAATAAATTATTCGCGGGATATTGAAGTATGAACTTATTCATTATAGTATTCTGTTTTACCTATGTTATAAGTATCACGGTTATCTAGGCTGACTTGAGCAATTAACATAAATATGTCTGGATTGAATGATTACGCGTTGGTTTCGATTCAGCGCAACCCCAATATTAGGTATTTTCTATGGTATTTACGTACATGTGTTCATTCGTTTACCGTTATTCGCTTCATTCCCATACTGCGCGTAGTGTAGAGCCAGCAAATTGCGACTTTAGAGGAACTAACTAATAACTATTTCTTGGATTCCGAGTCACTTATCCAATGAATAAATTACGAATCAGTGAAATATAACAGTAAGATTACGGCGAATATTTACATGACTGGAACATAGGCGTGCGGCGATTAAGTCGACATTAGAAATGGACAATATCGTTGTGTCGTATATCGTCGCAAATGTGATAACTAACCGTTTTTAATGTTTTAGGTGTGTTATGCCAATTCCGCTTTGTTTTTTATCTCAAAGAATTCGAATAAATCACAGCGAAGAGAGATTTCAGAATCGAAAACACACGAGCAATAAATTTAAGGCATATTAACATTTAAATTTCTCTTTTTTCACAATTCGATAATTTCCTAATAAATAAAAATACATCATCATCATCATTTGTGATGCGTAAATTAGTAGTGGATCCGAATTAAGGCTTCTGCTCTAGTTTCGAAATTGAAACTTATTAAAATAAGGTCACTTCAAAGCTTAAAAAATTAAGCGGTTTTATGGTAAAACCTTACGAATTTATTAAAATGGGTGTTAAATAAAATACACAACGAAATAAAAGGAATAAATTTGATAAGTAATTTTGTTTGTTTTCGAAGCTTTCTAATTCGTTGTTATGTTATATATTTATTTATTTTTATATCAACGGTTCAAAGAACCTTTAATCATAAAAAGTTTTACAGAAATAATCATAGCAGTGAACAATTCATTATGTAATATATAATAGGAAATATAACTATATAATTCAACTAAATAATTAAAACAAAATAAATTAGTTTTTTTTTTTTTTTAAACTGCAAAAAAGTAAAAAAGAAACATACAAATATAAGATGACAAAAAAAAGATAACAAATTGAAGTGAGACAACCTTATGTTCTAAATATAAATAAAGGAAATTAAAATTAAGAATAATTTAACATAAACATAAAGTGACTAGTGAGCTAGGTTATAATAAAAAGAAAAATAATGCTACAATAAGATTTTATAAATAATACGTTTTTTGGATCAATGCGAAAGCTTAAATAATCTTAATAACACCTTTATATTATCAGTTGGTTGGAAGAAGTTGGAATTTGGCAATAAATCCACAAATGTTTAATTAATATATAAAGAAATAAACTAAAATACGTATCCAAAAAAAACAAAGTTGAATTATTCCTTTTCTAAATATAACGAGTGAGATTACATTTTAATGCATTTACAGAGTTTGTATTAAAAATATCAAATATTTTTTCGAACTTATTTCCATACCTATGTATTCTGGATATAGGTGAATGCATTTCGAAGTTGGTAAGAGAATGTCTCGTATGTAATAGTTCTTTAATGTACACAATAGGTTTCTTTGCTTATTTGTGACTCCTTGTGTCAACTTGTTTATTTGTGAAATCGTTTCCTTTAGGTGCATAATATAGGTTTGGGTTGAGGCACCCTAGTGCTACTTTTTAGACGTAATTGTAAGAAGTACCATATTAGGTGTATTACATGATTTGTAAAATTTGTCTGTCAGTCAATAGTAATTAAGAGTTAGCCTGTATATAGATCTTATTTTTGTATTTAAGTATAATGTACAGCGCCCTTGAAGTGATTACTAACGAAAACGGCGCGGCGTTATAAAAATTGTTGAAATTTATTATTATTTTTAATAGGAACATAAACACGTTCTTACGTGAGCTCTATTCATAACAAAACAAACCAATATGCCGTTTCCATTCCAAACATTAAGCAGAGAGGATAGAACGCCATACCACTCTGTCTTTGCACACAGATCTCGCTTCCTCTACATTCATACATCTTCTCATGCACGCCCGCCGATTATTCCTATTCTTGACATGTCCATCTTCAAGTTGTCGATGGACTTGATCGTGCGTTTTCTGCATCCAACAACATGCGCATCGTACAGTCTTTTAGCCGTTCTTTCGCTGTCCATTCGCTCTACATGTCCAAACCAACGCAGCACCCTTTCCTTGATTCTGTCGATAATGCATGTCTCAGACTTACATAGTTCACGGATCTCGACATTAGTGCACACATTCGCCTGAGGAATAGCATTTTGACAGCATTGAACCTACTTTCATAATTTTAATTTCGCTCCTATACATTAGAGTTGGCACTAAAACTCCATTGCGAACTGCTTGTTTTGCCTCCTACGATAAACATTTGTTTGCCAAAGTAGATTTCAGTGCACCGTTCACCCTGTTCTCGGCACTCACACTCCTTTCAATATCTTTCTCAGTCTTTTCATCCCTAATAAACATACTTCCCAGGTACACAAACTCTTCTAGCTGGTTCAGAATATCTTCGTTCACACTGATCTCACATTTAGTTATATTTTCATCCCTTTCAAAAACCATCACTTTCGATTTATCATCATTTATTATCAAAGCGCTTTTCTTGCGTACATTGTAGACTTTCGTTACCGAATATTGCAGGTCTTCTTTGCTGCTAGCAAGAAGCACTACATCATTAGCATCAGAAGACAGTTAACAGTTATACCACTCATTTTTGCTCCCATTCTTAAATCTTCTAGTTCTTTCATACAGTTATCGACGTATACGTTGTGAACAACCATGGTGACATTACACATCCCTGTTTGACTTCTTTAGGAATGTTAAACCACGATGTGAATGACCCATTCACACATGCTGTGCTGTCCTTGTACAGTGACGCAATAGCTCTTGTCAGGTTACCATTCACTCCATACTCCAATAAACCTTCCGCAACTTCTCTCTGTCAAATCTATCAAATGCCTTTTGCAAATAAATGCGCAGAAAAGTTTCTGGTGTTTAGCCATATTTCGCAGAGCAAATATTTGATCCATACATCCTCTTACATTCATAAATCCACTTTGCATATCTAACTTTCTATCTTTAGTCACTTTTCCTTCTCTCTCAATCAGTATTCTGCCATATATCTTTCCAACAGCGCTTTCAATAATAACAATGTAAATATATTTAATTTGGCAAGCGCCGTGGCGTAGTTGGTTAGACGGCGAACTGTGAAACCGGCGTCACGGGTTCGATTCCCGCCGGTTGCAAGAAAAAATCCAAAAAAGGTTTTTTCTCAATTGGTCTGGGTGTTGTGGTGTACTTTTCATTACCTCCCCTCATATTCCCTCATATCCCCTCTATCCCACTTGCTGACGAGCTTCAAAATATAGGCTTAGCGGGTTATTCCCTTAAAAAAAAAAATTGTTTAACGTATATTTCTTAACCTTCAGTGCGAATTTTGACTGTTTTTTCTTCATAAATGTTTTCTTCGCATTCTTTTTGAATTTTATTCATTATAATTATAATTAAAATTAAAATCAAAAACTTCGTTTTTAACCATTTATTTTTACATTGAAAAGGAACCTTCTGTGGCTTCGGTACAGGTAGATTAAAAAAAAGTAGTTGAAAAAGTATTTTTATTTTAATTATATTACCAGGTATTTGAAATCTTACGTTACTTTAAGTTTTACGTCCTGGCTACAAATTCTCAAAAAAGAATAGGGGGTAGGTAGTAGGTATCGGTTGAAAGGATATTTTTAGTTATAAAACATTTCGTTATGAACAGCCATGTTCTGAAACCGGTCAGCACATTAAATTTATTTCAGTGATTTTACACAAACTAAATACGAAGTTATATAACTTTTATATATAGATATATATACGAGTATGTAATAATGTTATTAATTTTAATTCTTAATTTCATTTCGCGTTCTTAAATGTTACGTCATCGCAAAGGATTTGTTTTATCATTAATATAATTTAGCGTTTAATATAACGAGCCCTGGTATCTATTGCAATAATGGAGAAAAATCACATAATTTGTAACGTTTCTCCTCGATTCCGCTGGGATTTTATTGTGTTTATTTAGGCGTTTAAAAATAATGACATTTCATTAGTTATGCCTGGTAGCCGAGATTCTAAAAGTAACGCCGAATCGAATATCAAATTTCAACCATCATTTATGACTAGCAATAAAACAGTATGAAGTCTCCCGATGAATAAACTACGCCTATATAAGAAGTAGATATACATTTTATATTAGGCTAGTGTTAAAATAAATTTCAAAAGAATTATGAATTGCAATATGATCATTTCAACGATTGTAAAGAAGCAGTCACGATTGAACGTTATTAACACGAATAAAAATACATTATGATACGCGTTGTTATAATGGCATCAGCATTAGTTCATTCTTTTGAAGCCCGGAACGTATAGAGAAAAAAATATACAAAATATTATATTCCCTCAAACCAATTAGTTAGTACTTTGTTTTTTAAATAAAAACCGGTGAAGCCTCTATTCCAGAGGCTTGTCAGCTGGTGGAAAGAAAGGATATGGAAGGGAGTTATGAAAAATACATCACAACAACCAGTCTAATTAATTAAAATATTTTATGGATTTTTTTCTTGCAACTGGGGGTAAAAGAACCAAAATTTTACAGTTGCCCGTCTAAACAACTGCGCCACGTCGCCTGTCATTCTATAAAATATTTTTTAAGTAAATCATCATCATACTCATCTATTATTGGCTGGTTGGAGGAAATCGTTTTCTATTCAGTGGCAATAAGACCGCTAAATAATTTGTATACCTAAAAGTTTTTTTAAAAATAGTATCAATTTTCTTACCAGATAACAAATGTGGTGTATGTCGACCATCCATCATATGGAGGTAAGGTGTCTAACTTAGTCTTGGTAGGTTAACTTACAAACCACAATTTTTTACCGAAGAGTGGATGTCGGGTTGAAAACGATCGTCCAGGGTTCTAGTTTTATTTTACACACAGAAGAGTATTCTTAAAAACTAGATTAGAAATAGGGTCTTATTCATAAACTCAGTATGGGGTTGCGCCTGGGCATAGTGGTGGAATACAGATGGGAGTACCATCCTTATCACAACGGGAAAATAAGGATGGTATTCCTATCCTTATTCTACCACTGTGCCTAGGCGTAAGTTTATACCAGTTTTATGAGTAAAGCCCATAATGTTTTTAAAATGCTTTATTCCTATAATGTACATGTTTCAATTTTAAGTTTTGGTATTCTTATTTAGTATTCCTTTTTTTATTTCATGTTTTTTTTACTTTTTCAAATATTATTCCTATAAAACATCTCTTTGCTTGTTAAATTAGTAGTGATCATGACGTGAAGAATTTTCACCAACAAGCCATATAAAGGAGCTTTGTGAGTCCTGTAACAAAAAAGAAATATGTTTACAATAATCAAAGAAAAAAAAGAAGAAAAAAAATCTGCAATGTTTCATTGTACCAAGATCGGTACACGATACGCTGCATTTGGTTATCAATGCAGTGACCTATGCACCATTAGGTGCAGGTAGGATAATGATGATGGCATAATTACTTATGTTCTCCGAACAAAGCACTAGTTTAACGAATGCACTGGAATCAATCAAAACACCGAATTAAAGTAACTAATGGCCTATTAAGGTGCTTCATTTAAATAGCTGTACAGTGTACAAGCTGACTGACCCTATAGGTGATTAGTTATTCCAAAAGTCTTCCTGGAGATTGCTGGTGCGATGGGGCTCTAATGGGCTTTTGCGTTGTGCAAGTTTATCTATGTAGGAACTATTGATAGCATATTTAGCGTTAGCACCGTGAATTCAGATCTTACAAAAAGCATAATCATCTGATAATATTACTTGCAAACTTTAAATATTTTTTATGAAGTTTTGTAGTTCTGTGGAATTGATACGAACAACACACAAATTAGAAGTATAAGGATCGCTTCCTGATTTTTCATTTTTCAACCTTCTTCTTCAGCCTTGTTCTCTACCCGCCGGATAGAGGGTCTTCCAAACTTTCCAATTGCTTTCTATCCCCCACATTTTTTCATCCGCCGCTATCGAGGCAATGTCGTTGGTCAACTGTTTTTTTTCCAACACCTCTTTTGTTTGTCAGTGATTTTTACTTTATTATTCTGGGTGTCCACCCGTCATCATTTTGTCTCGTCAAGTGTCCTGTTTACTAACATTTTAATTTTTCTGTACGTCCTTGATATTTCCGCCCGGTTTAGCACCAAATTCCTTAATTTATTATACTGTCTATAATGCATATACCTAGTGTCTGTATTTCAATGAATCTTTGCGTGCATTTTAGTTTCCGGTTACTTTTCTATGTCACATACTTCATTATATTATCGTTTAGAGACTTCTCTTTTTAAGCATACTGGGACTTGTTTATTTTGAGCTTTCTGTTTTATCACGTTTTTGTCGGTCTCGTGGTGTAATGGTCAGCGCGTTTGCCTACCATGCAAGAGATCTCGGGTTAGATTTCCGACATGGTTGATTTAAAATATTTATTTAAAATGGTGTTTTCACACTAGAATATTTCAAAGTCCCTGGGCTGGTACCAATTATCAAAATACGCTGTGATTGGTTTACCAATGGTGTGCAAAAGGAAATAATGATGATGATGTTTTATCACAAATGATAATCCTTTTCTTAGATGGGAATTTACTACAACTTAAAAATACCCAATAAATTAAGTTAAATGAAACGTAAGAATTCATTGATTTGCTTTTAAAACACAATTTTTTATCTCAGAAAAATACGCTTAGTCAAAACGTTATGAATTTAACAAGTTACACAGAGACAAACTGTTAAACATTGATATCTATAGATGGTTTTTCAAAAGCGTTTTCAAAAGGAGGGTTTTTACAATTTTCGCCCTGGATTTGTATTTTGCACCTACATTTTTCAATTGTTCTTTTCATTTTTTAGATGTTTTTATACTAAATAACTGTGTTATTTCTCCTTCTTATGATTTTTTTACTCAAACGCCGTGTCCGGTTATTAACGATTACTGCCCCGGTTAAGGTCACTAACACTAAATTAACACGAAGGCAAAAATAAAAATATATAATCAAGGGCCTTTTAGCTTATCAATACCGCGAAATTTTAGCGATTTATTATGGTAATGGTATTTATCATCCTTAGCTAATAATTTTCGCATGCTAATAAAATAAAAGTAAAATAGCATTCATCGCAGTGGTAGGATCCGCTTTAAACGAATGCACGTACATGAGATCAGTATAGTCTAGTATAGTCGAGCAGATATACCACAGCGGTAAATTTCCCTACACGATGTATGGGAGCTTGGCAGAATAATGGTACAAATACCGGGGCGTATCTATCTCTCTTTAACCCTCCAAACGCCAATGTCATTTGTTCGGCGACCTTGAGCCCGAAGCTGTCACTGTTAAAGGCATAAGAATATTATGCTTGATTAAATTTGTTGCGTTAAGAATGCATGTAATATAAACGAGGCACGATTGTGGCGAATAATCGTGGATAATCACTTAATGTTACAGCTGTTTTTGATACTTATCTTAAATTTGTAATTTCTTGATAGCTATACAAACAAGCACATATTAAAACCAATATATAAAAAACTAGTTTATGTATAGTAATCAACGTTTTTACCTGTTAAATTTGCGAAAAAAAGAGGAGTAAAGAAATAAGATACCCAGATTTCGAAGAATTAGGAATTTTAAGAAAAACGCGGTGAATAAAACATGCACTGAAATAATTCTGTTTTAAGTAAATTTATTTATTTCCAACATATAAACGAACGTTGGCCTTCAATACCTTGAGCTCGCAGAATTATCTGGACAAACTTTATTTTTAGGACATAAACAATTTTAAAACAGCATTTATAATAATAATACTAATTGACTCATTTATATAGCGCCAATTTTGTAAAAAAATCACCTCAAGGGTGCTTTAAGTATTAGATTTTTATTATTTATTTGGATAACCAACAGCTACATTTATCAGGTATAAAAAAAAACAAATAATCAATAAGACAATTATAGGTTTTCA
Organism: Micrasema longulum; assembly: GCF_059751315.1. Lineage (NCBI taxonomy): Eukaryota > Metazoa > Arthropoda > Insecta > Trichoptera > Brachycentridae > Micrasema > Micrasema longulum. The sequence continues at coordinate 1,405,372 of NW_028277484.1, read as the reverse complement.
CAAGTAGCACCACAGTTCGTTAAAATATATTCTCAAACATAAAATAAACAATGATCTAAATCCAAAATTTTTTTTTTTTTAAAAGACTACAAAATTATTTCAAAAGCAAACGACGCTTTATGATTATTCGCTAATAAATCTATGTTAATAGCTTTTGTTATTTATTTTAATTTTATTTATTATTGTTATAACAATTATTGAAAGTTCGCTATAAATATGGATTTTGCCTATAATTAGATGAAAAACGAGGAGTATAAAGAAAAAAGTTATTCCTTAGAACTTTCTGAAAAACATTAAAAGAGAGTTTAGACAATAATTCACAACAGTCAATCGAACCAGAAACAATTTTCAAATGCTGACCTAAATGTAAATTTTCTTCAACGTGTATTTTCTTTAATACAGAGGTGCGATAGGTATCTTGGAGCTATTTCATAAGGGATTTGAATACTGTCCACCAAAGCTTATATTTTATTCTCTCTCCATGGGCTTTTCATCAGTGGAAATCTCGAAGATGTTGTGAGACGTGAGAAATATAGAACGAGTTTATTGAAGTTATTGTGTTTAACACATAATGCCATGTTTTTTTTTAATAACTCGCATTTAACAAGACTTTTAAAGCATCGATCCGTTACGTAGTACAAAACACCATAGTTCTAAAAATGTACATTTATTTTTTAGGGACGGTAGTCATTAAAGGGTTAAGTTTGCCTGACTGTACTTGGACAGTAGAAACCGTACCAAGATACAAAGATAGTCTGCCTCTGATATACTAATATGGGAGTTGCGTACAATATACAATGGTTGCATACAAAATACTGATATGCTAATTATTGCCAACTATATCCAAATATTTCAAATGATAAAACGGGAAGAATTATTTTCTTAAATGCATTTAAAGAACATATTAAAAGTAGCTTTTAACTAAATAATAATTAAGACCAACGTTAATTTCTGTGTTGAAACAAAGTATCAGTTTGGGATGGCAAATCAAGTATAAGGTGTGAAAATAAGGTGTGTGCGTATCTTTTTCAAATTTAAAAATAAGCAACAAAAGTAAAACGAAATGGAAAAGGTTATACGTCATTCAAATAAAAAAAATCTACTTTACAATACATTGTATTTCCTTTTGTGTTACTATCTATACCTTAAAGGATACACCACGGGAGTCGCATTGAACGAAATGTTCAGGAAAAAAGATTTTGTGATTATACGATTTTCAAAACTTTATAATTTTCTAATCAAATGAGATAATTTCAATATTTTAAGAACTTTCAATTTAAATAAAATAAGTACATATTATTTTTTTATACATATATCAATAGTTCAAAGAACCTTTAACTATTAAAAGTTTAACAGAAATAATCACAGCAGGGAACAATTCATTATGTAATATATAATATGAAATATAGTTGAATAATTTAAAGTTAACAACTTAGTGAAAGTTAAATATATAAAAAAAACGGCAAAAAAGTTTTAAAAAAAGGAACATAACATATCTAAGATGAGAAATAAAAGATAACAATTAACGTGAGAAAATCTTATGTTCTAAATATAAATATAACAAATAAGGAATAATTTAACATAAACATAAAGTAGCTAGTATTTAACTAGGTAATAATGAAAAATAAAAAATAAAAATAATGCCACAATAATACAATAATACTAAACTATGATATTAAAATATACTACAATAAAATTAAAACAGCAAATCTTTAGAATCAGATTTTTAATTTAACTTAAAAATGTATTTTTATGTCGAAAGTGTACTTCGGTGTTTTATTTACGTATAAAATAGCGTATTGCAATAATTTCTGCATTTTTTACTTTAAAACGAAAACAAGTGGACTCCCGTATTTTATCCTCTAAGGTAAAGACATTTTTTTCTTTGATTACAAGCCTACAAAGTGGAATATCAAGTAGATGAAAGTGAGCATTTATGACAACTCCATCTGCTCGAGTTTAATCCAAGGAATAAAGGAGAAAACAAATAAGAATACATTATTGACTAATTTGTAGTAAAATAATTTCGCATTGAAGAAAAATGTTGCGTATTGAGAAGGGGGTTGTTGGATCACCAATAAAAGTAACATGCCCCCTAGATTCGGAACCCAACTGTTTCTTGTTTTCGGGAGGAAAATGATTAATGGATATTTTCCATAGTCTTTCAATGCGGTGAGAGGGTTACCGGAGACCATGGCAAGTCGTGATCAATTATTTGTTGACATTCCTCTCAGATTGGCGCAATTAGCGAGGCAGTGAGATATGCGCAGCCCTAATGGCTCGTGTGGCAGCTTATCCCGAGGAAGAAGCACTTCATCCATCATCCATACCTGAAGTACTCCAGTAGCCAGGAGGCACACAAGTGGCTATTGTTGCGTTAATGTAAATACCGTCTCAAATATGCGATAGCTGCTTGAGTTTTGCGTTTTGCTGTCCATGAATAAAGTTAAATGTTCATTTTTAGAATAGATTCCACAATCTAACAATGAGTTAAGTTAACTCGCGCAGATCTGTTAGCGAATTGAACCTGGAATCCAAAACAAGTGTTTTCGACTCGACGACTGCTCTCAGTAAAATATTTTTTTAAAAAAACCAGCTGGAATAATCCGTCTCGTGATTTACCGGTTAGGGCGTTTGTCTACCACGCATATGGCCCAAATTTTATTCCCGGTAAAGCTGAAATGAAATATTTTTAAACGGCGGCTTTTTAAGCAATATTTTTTAACTTTGGGTCTAGTACCTGAAGCGTAATGACCTTGCCTTTATGCATGTAACTTATAAATAAATGTACCAATATAAATGCAATACCCTTAGCGTCAATAGGTGCGAAAAAGTGTTTTTTTTTCCATACATATATTATTTACATGATGATGTGAAATAAATAATGAAGGTATTACAAGTATCAACAATATTTTGAGTTTGTCCAATAAAGGCGCATAAATAATGGTTTCAGCTCTTTAACTTTGCAAACATAAACAGATGAAAGAATTGAAGGAATATAGATGTTCAAATATGAGCAGAATGGTGAATGTTACACAGTGTGTAAAGTGGCCACTTAAATCAGCCAATGACAGGTAGACTTCTATATTGCCTTCTCTAAAATGTTCTTCATGTCTGTTGTAGTATGTTTGTATTTTAAGTATTTAAAGCATTAACTTTGTGGTCCAATATTTTACTAAATGTTATTAAATATTTGTATATAACCACTTACCGACTTTTCTATGTCTACCGGTTTCGAGACGTTGGTTTAATTGGTGTCCTTACGAAGAGACGGGTACGTCTCGAAATCGATAGACATAGAAAAGTCGGTAAGTAGTTATATACAAATATTTAATAACATCTAGTAAATAATTAAGGTTTAAATTGATCAATATTCGTAGTGATGGTAATGTTAAAACAAAGAGACTAATAAAAATGTACCAACTGAATTCTTGGCACACTTACTCCGTGTGAGACCCAATTAATTAAGTGACACGACTATCAATTAAGAGAAAACAAATGCAGAAACTTCACTTGGAATAAAAAATCTTGATTAAGAACCTGATTTTACATTACGGCAATTTAAATATTGAATGGTATTTTTAATTCAGAAGGATGCGATGTACAAAGTAGAACTATAACTAATAAAAATACTGTGATTGTGTGGTAAAAAATGTTTCGATTGAGTTGTGAGACTTTTACTTTATGTAAAATAAAACGAAACAGCATTAACGTTTGACTCACCATTTCTATACGAATCAAATTTAGAATATTTATATGAAATGTCGTCAGGCGCATACCACAAATGTATTAATTTCAAATTAATTTGCAGTTTACATATTAACAACTTATTACGGCTTATGAGGCTGTGCCCATAAGCCATAATAATCAACAAAAGGAAAAAATCTTATTATTTTATGTATGGATAATTCGATAAAATACCACTCACGATCGGAGACAATGAGTTATGCAAACCCCTTACAAAATATGTCTCATTTTAAAGGATCTATTTAAATCGGGTATTTTCTTATGGACTAGATAATTGTGTGAATTTTCTTGATTTATCTATTTATCTTCAATATGCATCACACGTTCATTGCTGATTACCAGAAATCTATATGTCGATGATCGTCAAATACCGAAAATCAATAAAAAATAATATTATTTTGTATTAACAGATAAAGAAGAAATTATTAAAGGTATATAAGGTAAGCATATACAGACAAACCGTCGTCATCGTTTTCCTATCCTCACCACGTAGTGCAAAGGGCACTATATTGGAACTCCACTCATTTTAGAAAACATTTTTATAAGCGATCTGTCGTATGCTTATTACAATATTTAAGAGGATGGGCGGTTTCAGAGAAATTTGACGAACAGGTATTTGAACATAGTTTTTCTGTCACTGTCTCGCAGGCACCTCCCCGATATTGTAATAATCAAATGAAAATACTTTTTTATTTATTTCGTACATTTTCAGGAAACTTGCACTTGAAACGTAATAGCATTAAATTTTACTGAAACTTGCAGTAAAATTTAATGCTCTTACAGCGCGTATGAAAATATTTTTTTTATTCAATTTCCCATGGGGCTGAAGTTCCTCATTCTCGAAATATTGTTGTTCTCGAAATCATTCCTTTATTACCAAACTTATATTTGTATTTTTTTCAATCAAGTGAACAACAATAATTCAAGAAAAATTTAATTTTCATTCAAAATAGTACACGTATATTCACGCACATTCTTAAATTTTAAGATCATGGAAAATTTTCGATTTTCTTGAAAACTGAATCGTTTTTGAAGTTTTATCGGAACGAAAATTGATTATAAAAAAACTCTTATTTATTAATTTACTTGATATATTGAAAAATATTGAATATTGAAAAACAGAAATAATCACATAAAAAACCATTTCCTATTGTTCATTAATTTTATACAAAAACTAATAAAACATGTATTAAAAAAAAATTACAGTAAAAAGCAATATATATGTTAAATAAACAAATTAATAATACAAGTGATTAAAATAAAATGATTGTATTAGTATATTAGAACCTACTAAAAGGGTTAAGTGAGTGTCAAAAATAACAGAAACACCGATTTATAATTGAGACTTGTATTTTTAAATGATCCGATATTAAATATAGGTATTATAGTACCTAATGAGTGGTGAAAGGATTAGAGGGAGAGCCACCGTAAAAGACAGAGTCAGATGCTCATCAGAAGTGGTCTGTTATCTGCCGACATTAAGTGCTTCAACGTGTCGGCTGCAGATAACATTTTTGGTACATGGAACATCTTCATCTCAAAGAAGATTCTGTCTTACCAATGGACCAATTCAGATTTGCGGGCGACATAAAAAACACCGCTAAATTTGTTGCATCGGCGACTCATGAAAATATTAACTGATAGTTTATTTAATTGAACAACAAAAAAAGGTATTATGTAGATTACAAAAATTAGGTTTTTATAATTTTTCTTTAATTAAGAATTTATTACATAAAAACATTTTATTTTAAGGTGATCAGTCTAACGTTTCATGAACCAGTCCAGAGAGAGAAATATTGTATACTCTCAGGATTCAAACCCAGGAACTCAGGTTGGTAAGCGAACGCGCCAACCACTACATTACGAGGCGGACTTTTCTCCAATACATTAATTTTTTTTAGGATTTTCGTTTGAGAAAAGCCATTTAGTAAAAAACACTCCTGTCTGTGTCCGGGTGAATGAAGAATGTGTTTTAAAGAAACATAATCAAACTGATTGGTTGCTACAAATTTAAAACAAATAATATTGAAAAATAATATGGGATCGGAGGTCCAGCTATTAAACATTTTTTTGTCAGTTTTTGTATTCTAAAGTGTCAGTTTTTGTACTCTAAAAAAATGTTATTTTATCAAATTTCATATATTATTTCACACGATTCTTTTATTTATCTATTAGTTTATATCTTTTCGGAGTTTTTGTATGGATACTCTTTTTAATGTATCTTATTCAGTTTCATACACTACCAGCTTTGATTGTTTTAAGTTTCATGATTTTTTATAAGATTTCCACATTTAAATCATCTCTAGACATTACTAAGACTAAATATGCTCTATATTATATTTTTTGAAAAATGCTGCCTGCCTCAGAACAGGTATTTATTATACCTAGCAGGGGCGAAGAATGTATGGAAGCGATTATGCGCAGCTTACCATTATATTTGACTATCCATAATAATGTTTTACGGTAACATTATTTACAGAAACACAACCAAATAATTACTTTTTCATCATTGGCACCTGTAACAGACGCGGCGGATCACTGCTTCGTCCGTAGCAATCGCGCCCGTCACAAGAACTGTATTTCTATAGGCGCTGGTGTCAAACGCAGAGTGGCCGGGCGTAGGCGGGCCTCGGCCGACGAACGATAAGCTCCGGGGAGGTATCGTCGCCTAGAGATCCCTTGCGGGGTCGCTAGCGAGTAGCGCTGGCGGCCGCAATCCTGAGTCAGGCAACCGGGTTGTAAGGCCGGTATCTCTCCGTTGGTGGGAACGGCGGGGTGTGTTCCGGGGAAGTATCCAAGGGTCCAAATTATCCGGGGTCCAAAATCCAATCCAAAGGGTATCCGAGTTCCAAGTCCAGGGGGGTAGCGGTGTTCGAATCCAGGTGGCGATGAGGTCCGGTTTGAAGCGAGGTAGGGAGGTGAAGTGGAGAGTAGAAAGCCTTAGTAGTGTGGTGAGATGACTGACTTTATTTTTCCCCGGCGGGGCTATATATACAACATTTTGCCGTGCGGCGGTGGGCTAGGCCAATAGCGGGCGGTGCTAGGTTGACCAATCACGCGGCGAGAGAGATAGCGAGCACATTTGCCGGCTCTATCGGTCTCTCTCGCGCCACGTATAAGGTCCCCACCCTCCCGCTACCGGCCGCAGTTCCCCGCCGACCGCGCGGCGATCAACACTTATACAGAACAACATAAAAACACATTATGGGCATACAAATATTTTCATGAATTCTAATCTATATGTGGGCTTCAGTATGGCGATCACCACCCCCGAAAGTGACAAATACTAGTCTTTATTGAGGAGGTGGTAGATCGCTTACACATACTGAAGCCTCCTATGCTACATTAAAACCCCAGGAAGGGCCGCCAAGTTGGTGCATGTACTTTTACGTCGGCAACACTCCCCCCTGCCGAGGAGGCATCTCTGCGCCGACGTCGTCCTTGATTTGCAACACGGCGAGCTTGACGGCGGGTCGTGTGTAGGTTCCGGTGGCTGTCTGGACCCGGGCGCTCCTGACTTGTCCATCCTTCCCTGGTGTGACTGCTATGACGCGTCCCCGCGGCCATTCATTCCGCGGGAGGGCGGCGTCCGTTATTATGACCAGGTCATCGACCATGATCGGTGTGGCGGCCTGTTGCCACTTCCGTCGCTGTGCCAACGTCGGGAGATATTCCCTCATCCATCTTTTCCAAAATGCGTCGGCTAGTTTCTGCGCCACCCGCCATTGTTTTCTGAGGCACAGTTCGGGCGGCGCGTCTCTGTAATCGGCCAGATGCGGCTGGGCCCCGCTCGACCCGATGAGAAAGTGCATCGGAGTCAGCGGAGCGTCGTCTCGGCTATCAAGCGAGACGTGGGTTAGGGGCCGAGTGTTTACTGTGTACTCGGCCTCCGCTATCGCTGTCATTAGCGTTTCCTCTCGGGGGGCTTGTTCCTTTAGAATCACCATAAGCGCCCCCTTTATCGACCGGACGAGCCGTTCCCAGGCTCCCCCCATGTGTGGCGCCGATGGCGGGTTGAACACCCATTTGATCCCTCTCCTTGTCGCCTCGTTCTGTAGTTCGGGATCGTGGGCTAGTTCCTTCATGGCGGCCGCCATCTCTTTGTCTGCGCCTCTGAAGTTCGTCCCGTTGTCCGAGTAGAGCGTTGTCGGATGTCCTCTGCGGGCCGCCATCCTTCTGAGGGCCTGCACCGTCGAGTCAGTACTCAACGACGGTGTAATTTCAATATGCACGGCCCTCGTAACCATGCACGTAAACAGGGCCCCGTATCGTTTCTCCCGGCGTCTTCCGATAGTTACGTATACGGGCCCGAACATGTCCACCCCACAGTGGGTAAAGGGCCTTACGTGATGATCGAGTCGGCCGGCAGGCAGCTGTCCCATGAGCGGAGGCTGCGGGCGGGCCTTCTGTATTCGACAGTAGCGGCACTCGTATATAATTTTCCTTATATTTGTCCGTAATCGTGTTATAAAGAACTGTTGTCTGAGTTCGCTGAGTGTCCGCTCTGTACTTGCGTGTTGCCGCGACTCGTGATAATGCCTTATCAATAGACGCGTATAGGCGTGCGCTCCGTCCAGTATGACGGGCGCCTTTAGTTGCTCGCTCACCGCGGGGGCTTCCATAATTCGCGTCCCCATTCTGAGGACGCTATCTTTATCGAGGTAGGGAGTGAGGCCCAGCAGGCGGCTGTTCCGCGGGAGGCACTCCCCCCGTCTAATTGCGGCTATCTCGGCGTGGTAACTGTCTGTCTGGCTTATGAGTATCCACGCCCTCTCTGATGCCTTGAGTTCCGGGGCGATGAGTGTCGCGCTTCCTGTATTCTTTTTCCTGCAGCGGTTTATGAAGCGCAACACCCACGCTGTAGTCCTGATCAGTCTCCGCCAGGAGGAAAATCTTCTTTCGTCCGGGAGGGCTGTCATCACGATGGCACTGTTCGCACACTTTATTTCACTGCTTGTATCCGGGGTCGCCGTTATTACCTTGAGCGGCGGCCATTGACTTTTATTTTTCTTTATGAAACTCGGCCCACTGAACCACATGCCGGCCGGGGAGATGTCTGGTATCTCGCCGTCCCGCGTCCCGAGATCAGCGGGGTTCTTTTTTCCTGGTACCCACCGCCACTCTTGAGCGTTCGTTAGCTCATCTATTTCCCCTAGGCGGTGGGCTACAAATGGCGTGAAGATGCGCGAATCACTCTGGACCCAGCACAGCACCGTAGTAGAATCTGTCCAGTAGTAGGTTTCGCGTATATTACTTCCGCATTCTTTCTTAATTGTGGCCGCCAGTCGCGCGGCCATGAGCGCGGCTTGTAATTCCAGGCGTGGAATTGATAGCGCTCGTAGCGGGCTAACTCGGCACTTGCTAGCCATGAACGTCGCATTCCTTCCGGCGGCGTTCTCCTCCACGATGTAGGCTACGGCGCAGCTCGCTTGCTCCGAGGCATCGGAAAATACGTGCAGCTCTACTGGCTGGCCCTTGGCGCTCGATACGCGCCGCGGTATAGCGCACTCGGTATTGCGTAATATGTCCACCCAAGTGCGCCATTTCTCTGCGTGTTCTTCATTCACTTGTTCGTCCCACTCTATGTGGGAGCGCCACACATCTTGTAGCAGTATTCGCGGGCGTATTGTCAAACACCCTACGAAACCGAGTGGATCGAAAATGCTCATAACTTTACTTAGCATCTGCCGTTTTGTAGGCCTCTCTGTTGGAACCTCCCGTGACACTTTAAATTTAAATTGAAACTCGTCTGTCACCGGGTCCCATTTGATGCCGAGGACCCTCTCTGTTACGGAGGTTCCGCTAATTATTTCGCGTGCGCTTTTCCCTCTCAGACTTGAAGGAATCGCTTCCATTACGGAGGGATCATTACTCGCCCAATTCGCGAGGATGAATCCGCCCCGCCGTAGTAGTTCGCTGACATCGTGGCGCAGTTGTATCGCCTCTGTTGCACTGTCTACGGCATCCATATAGTCGTCCATGTAGAATTTATTTCGCACAGCATCCCTGGCGGCGGCCATCTCTTGCCCGTGATCTTCTGCGACTTGATTTCTCACGTACTGTGCGCTGCTCGGTGAACACGCCGCGCCGAACGTCATCGACGTCATAATCATTTCCCGAATTTCTTCTTCGGGACTATCGCGCCAGAGGAACAGCTGCGCCCTCTGGTCTTCTTTTCTTATTTTAATTTGGAGAAACATCTCCCTTATATCTGCTGCCAGCGCGATCTTTCCCTCGCGAAATCGCATTATATTTCCCATAAGCGATGAGAGAAGGTCCGGGCCGTTGGCCAACATGTCGTTCAATGACTTCCCGTTGCAGCGGCTGGCGGCGTCAAATACTATCCGTATTTTATCCGGTTTATTCACGTTCGTCACTGCGAAATGCGGCAAAAACCAAAGCCCACTCGCAGTGTCTTGTCTTTCAGCCAGCGTCAGTTCCCGGGCATACCCCTTGTCTAGATATTCTTTAATCTTTAACTTGTAAGCCGCGGCGAATTCACTGTTTTTACTGAACTTTTTCTCTATGCTTAAAAATCGATTCAGCGCTGTACGGCGATTATCCGGTAAACACATTCGATTGTCTTTCCACAGTAGCCCTGTCTCGTACTGTCCTTGCGGTAGGAAACGTGTCGTGGCTCTCATGGTTTCTGTGGCTCGCGCCTCCTGACGCGATATCTTGGCTGTCGAACTTATACCTAACGCGTCGACGGCGTAATTCTGTTTAACTAGATTTTCTAGTCTCTGTTCTGTACTAAGCGCCATTAGTATGCTGGCGTTAGTCTGGCGTGTCCGCCCACCGTGTATCACCTTTCCTAAGGCTGTCACTGAGGCGATGTATTCCCCGCATCTCCGTGCCTCTCTCGTCACTATGAGAGAGGCGTTATCTTGGCCGATGAGTAACTGCGGGCACACTTGTCGCATCCTGCCTTCCCCTTCAATCACGGGCTGTAGCGGCAGACTCAGCTTCTGTATTGTGTTTGCGCGGAGAGTGAATAAATCTTCCGTAACTCCGCGCACTTTAATTGTGACTTTTCTTGATGCACTATCTGTTACGCACATTCCGCCGGCACCGTGGATTTTTAATCCTCGAGTCTCTCCCGGCGCGCCGATGTCGTTTGCTATTTTTGCGTCAATCAATGTCACGGTTGATCCCTCATCTAGTAACGCGTACGCGTTCACTCGTCCTCGCGGACCACTTAACATGACGGGAATCACTTTTAGGAGGACCGGTTCCTCCCGAGCGTAGGTGCTCGTCACTATATTATTCGTCCGCGAACTGTGGCCGTAATCGTAGTTTCTTTCATTTGAACTCGCGGTGCGGGTTTCGTTCGCGGTCGGTCTGTTTCCCCCGGCGCCCGCCGCTGCAGGCGTGTTGCGGCGGGCATTATTATCTGGCGCTCGTATATCGGCGCTAGACCGAGCTTCACTGATATCGGCACTATTTCTGTCGTGTAATGTCTTGTGATGTGTTCGGCGACATCCATCGAGGCCGCACTTTTTTACATTTCTACACTTTATCGCCCGATGAGTGTTCGATAAACACGAAAAACACAAATTCTTTCGCTTCACTATGTCCCATCTTTCCGAAATACTACACTCTATGTATTCCTGGCACGTTTGTAGTAAATGTCCTCGTCCGCACAAAACACATGACGCTACACTTTTCCCGTTTCCCTCTGTTGAAATCACTGTATGCACTTGTTCTCGCTTCTGTGGCTTCTCGCGTTGTTTTCCGCTGTACACTTGCGGCTCTATTCCGCCGCCTATCATCGAAGATTCCGTTAAATCTTCCAAGAAGAGCGCGAAATCCTTCGCGGAGGGCCTCACCCGGTTTCCTCTTCTGCTGTACCACCAGAGAGACTTCATGCACAGCGGTAACTTGCTCACTAGTTCGCTTAGTAGTTGTGGCGTAGACATGTAATCGCCACCGAAGCCTTCTAAGGTCGCTATCGCGTTCCGAACTGCGCTAGACAGATCTACTAATGCTTGCGTAGATCCGTCGTTCTGTATGCAGCGGAGCCTTCTCACTTTTTCCAACAAGGAAGACGCTACAATGTCCGGCTGGCCGTAGTGTAGCTCCAACGTCTTCATTATCACCCTCACTTGGCTTGGATCCACTAGTAATGACGACACAGATTCTCTTGCCCGTCCTTTCAACGCGCGCTGTAGACGCAGGAGGTTTTCTGGATCCGAAAGGCAGCACATCTCCGTCGACTGAGTGTACTGCGATTTGAAAGTAGCCCATTCCTGCGGCTCTCCGGTGAAGGCGGGTAGGTCCTTGGCAGTAGATTGGCGCGCTATCATGGCGCCGACTCTGCTAACGTCCTCTGGGGCTGAAGTCGGGCTTCTTCCTTGCGAAGCCTCTAGTAGAATCGCCATTTTTGACAGCACCGTCATGATGCCGTCCATCTCCGTAGCACGCGGCGCGGGCTCGGGATTCGTTTCCAAGGGCACGCGTCGGTCTTGATCGTGTAGTGAAGCACGGAGTGTTCGAACCTGCGTCCTCAGCCGCTGGACTGTATCTTCGGATGTGTCCGACTCGGCTGAGTCCTGATCTGTAGCAGGGTCTTCTCTCGGTTCCGTGCCTCCTCGACCCGAGCGGAGTGAAGGGGTTCTCGAAGTCATCTCTAGGCGCTCTGCGATGAAGATCCGGCTCGAAGGACCAACTTGTAACAGACGCGGCGGATCACTGCTTCGTCCGTAGCAATCGCGCCCGTCACAAGAACTGTATTTCTATAGGCGCTGGTGTCAAACGCAGAGTGGCCGGGCGTAGGCGGGCCTCGGCCGACGAACGATAAGCTCCGGGGAGGTATCGTCGCCTAGAGATCCCTTGCGGGGTCGCTAGCGAGTAGCGCTGGCGGCCGCAATCCTGAGTCAGGCAACCGGGTTGTAAGGCCGGTATCTCTCCGTTGGTGGGAACGGCGGGGTGTGTTCCGGGGAAGTATCCAAGGGTCCAAATTATCCGGGGTCCAAAATCCAATCCAAAGGGTATCCGAGTTCCAAGTCCAGGGGGGTAGCGGTGTTCGAATCCAGGTGGCGATGAGGTCCGGTTTGAAGCGAGGTAGGGAGGTGAAGTGGAGAGTAGAAAGCCTTAGTAGTGTGGTGAGATGACTGACTTTATTTTTCCCCGGCGGGGCTATATATACAACATTTTGCCGTGCGGCGGTGGGCTAGGCCAATAGCGGGCGGTGCTAGGTTGACCAATCACGCGGCGAGAGAGATAGCGAGCACATTTGCCGGCTCTATCGGTCTCTCTCGCGCCACGTATAAGGTCCCCACCCTCCCGCTACCGGCCGCAGTTCCCCGCCGACCGCGCGGCGATCAACACTTATACAGAACAACATAAAAACACATTATGGGCATACAAATATTTTCATGAATTCTAATCTATATGTGGGCTTCAGTATGGCGATCACCACCCCCGAAAGTGACAAATACTAGTCTTTATTGAGGAGGTGGTAGATCGCTTACACATACTGAAGCCTCCTATGCTACATTAAAACCCCAGGAAGGGCCGCCAAGTTGGTGCATGTACTTTTACGTCGGCAACAGCACCATTTATATTTTTCTCCAAATATTAATAAAGCGCGCCCAGCGCCAGCAATGGGCCATGGAATTAGCTGATTACTCCGGCTTATTTCTTCATACAAATAAGTGTACTTTATTTCGAACATCTTACACCCAGTGGTGGGGGTTTTTTCCTTGCAAATTACACAAATTCTTTGAAGATTCGATTTGGAAAACTAACTAACTAACTAACCATCACGCCATTTCCCCAGAGGGGTAGGCAGAGAGGATAGAACGCCACACCACTCTGTCCTGGCACACTTCCTTTGCTTCCTTCACATTCATACATCTTCTCATGCACGCACGTCGATTATTCCGACTTTTCACATGACCACTTTCAAGAATTTGTTGTACTTGATCATGCCATGTCTTTCTCGGCCTTCCTCGACTTCTACAACCAGACACATTCGCATCATAAATCTTTTTAGCCGTTCTTTCATCATTCATTCGCTCCACATGACCGAACCGAACCGATTTGGAAAACAGTATTTTAAACATTATTTCTTAAGGACTAGTTAACATATGACTCGCAACACACGTGGCGCTCGACGCGGCTGTTTCTGGCATTGTTTATTTCTATAACAAATCGGCCAGTTGACATTTCGATCGTAATGAGAATACCTAATACTGACCGAATTCATTGTGCTATTTTTTATAAACTTTTATATAAATTATGTATTAAATAAATGGATAATATAGCTACACCATAAAAAATATCGCGAAGTTACGTCGTTTAAGTTGATTTCATAGATGAGAGTTGTTGTATCACACAGAACCACAGAAAAAGTAGCAATTTATAGTATATATCTCTTATATTATATTATGTAGGTACAAATAAATTATATATTTTCATAGCTTACCTGTAAATAAAATCACCGTACGCACCGATACTAAGTGAGGATAGACAGTGTCTAATATGTTTGCTTATAATCTAATTTGACTTAATAAATACCATCGTATTAGATATCTTTTTCACTTTTCTGCGAACAGGACATATTGTATTATTTACTATAATAAAAACCGATTTCCGGCACTGAACTAAACTGAACTTTACCCCAACTTGATCTTAATTTTAATTTTTAAAAAATTAATTTCAAAGCACTTTCATTACTACAAGACGCGTTTGATCTTGCAAGCGCATTATAAAACTGTTACTTTACTGTACGAGTATATTGAAACGTTTGTTTAGAATAGCATATAAATCACTTTGAAACAGTATATTGTACCAAAACGTTTTAAGCAAACGTTAATTAAAAATTAATTATATTTAAAGCGATTTATTTAAAGTGATTTATTTTATTCGAACCAAGTGTAAGATAAAATGGTGTATAGATAGTTTTTTGATGCTTCAAATGTAGATCTGTTTAAAATAATAATAATTGCATCTAATAGACATCTGTTCTCTAAATGAATGGAAACGTTTTTATGTTTTATACGTAAATATTTTTTCAATTTGTGAGTTTAAAATGCACATTGAATTTTACTTATATTTTCTGTCTCTCATACAATTTGAAAAGATTCCTTAATGAAAAATATATGTCTGTGAGGAAGGTACTCGTTTGACAATACCAGGTGTTGTTTGCAATACGTAAAATTTTGCTCGTATTTTTTAAATCGGGAATACGTAACGTTTAATTTATTTCAACATAGCTTAAAAGCTTAACATTACTTGTACTATAAGTAGGTACAGTGTAATTATTCCGACTACGTTTTTGATTAGAAATAAACTAAATCATATTACGAATTACAAAGCTGAAGTAGTAAAAAAGACAATACAAATAGTATTTAAATATGTTATTAATTAGCAAGATGACACTGGTTAATATTAGCGCGATGAAAGATGACGCCCGCAAGCGTTTCGGCGCCTAAAAAAACTTTGAAACCCGCCGCGCAATGGGAGACTCGGCAATAGTTACTACAAGAAACCAACGAATGGAATACAAATAGCGTTAGCATCGTGAAATCATATAAAATTTAATTAACATTAGCAAATGATAATTGATGCTGCTGAAGCTTAAAATGCTAGATAATTTCATCGTCAGTGGTAGATATCATCATCATCATCATCATCATATCCCTGTACGCACTCGATGGTGAATAGAGCAGTTCAACGTTTTAGGTGCCAGTCCAGGAACATGAAATATTGCAGTGTAGAACCACCCGGGACCTCAAGTATGGTAGGCAATTGCGCTAACCACTACTCTACGAGGCGGACTTTTTTCCACTAACTTTTCTTATTCAGAATTTTTACCGGAGACTAGCTGGCTAGTCGAAAGTATCTACTCGTTGAGGATTCTGATTATATTTCACACACACAACCGTATTCTTAATCCACCCGGACAAAGAGTATAAAATATAGAACGAATGTAATCAATGTAACGAATGCATCACATATTCAGTGATATTTTAACATAATAAATACCAGTCAACAGAATGAGGAATTCCAGCCCAACCCGGAATTAAATTTTAAAAATGTTTTCGTGTACACGTGAATATTTAAAAATTTTGGAGTAGGATGAAATATCTCAAAAACGCACGCTAAAATAAAAAAAAATGTTTTAAATAGTATTCATTTTAAAATCGTAAATAATGACGTCACTCCTTATATCTAAGTGTAGTATTTCCGGTTTCCGCTTTAAAGCCCCCGCACCTTGTAAGGAACGTTTTGACCATAGAAAAAAAAGAGAATAATTTGTATAATTTGACATTTTAACCAGAGATTATGTCAACTTTCTAGGTTTTTCTAAATCGAAACGTTCGTAAAAACAACCATAACATAGAAATGAGCAAATTACGATCAACTAAATGAAGTAATCAAAGCAATATTCCATAGATTCTTGTCAGGTCAGTGAAAGTAAGAACGACAACCGTTTCATGACGTTACTACTTAAAAGTGACACACTGATTACAGTCATTTGGCGCGGTATTAGATAATTGTAACTTTAAAAAATCATATCCTTGTAAATAAAGCACAAAAAAAAAAATATTTTTGCTTAGTTAAATAGTACGCTAATAGACAAAAAAAAATAGAAAACAGAGGAATTCCTCATAAACAGAAAGTAGAATTTTCACGGCAAAAATCTCTAATGAATAAATAAAATATCGCTACTGTTTCCAGGGGAAAATACAGAATAATCTTAGGAAACATTATAACTTAAATTGCGGAATATAAAATTGATATTTGAGAACTACATAAGAATAAAACTAATATTTTAATGGCGGTCAATAAACCAAGCATTGGCAAGAAATTATCATTAAGCTGCATGCAGAAAATCTTTGTTTTATAAATAAAAGTTCTCGTGACATGCTAACCTCAACGCAACTTCAGATTGTTCTAAATCTAAATATACAGGAAATGATTGTCACAGAAAAATAGACAGTATGCATAAATTAATTTTAGATACGAGTAGCCCCCTAATTCAACTTTTTGCTTTGATTTTTATTTCAATGTAGCCATATATAGACATAAATAGGCTTCAAGTCTATGGTTAGAACAAAAAGTTCAGTACAAACAATAGAATCGTATCTAGTAAAATTAATTAAGACTTGAAAAAACACGTTACACAAGGAAATGTCATGTTTTTATATTTTACAGTTTGATTTTACAAATAAGTAAATAATTAAAGAATAGCCTGGGTTTTCACATTTTTTACATTTATTATGCATCATCGACAGCTTTTGTTTGTTGTGATTTTTTTTTAATAATCACATTTATTAATACACAAAAATGGTTCCAAAACGTAATCCGTGTTATTTGGTTTAAAATAAAATTAAAATTGATGTTTTTACATCAATCGGATGTGATTGACACTTTTTTTTAACTAAAAGGAAACAATATGTTATGAATAAGTGTCTGCATTTATACCAATGTTTTATTCGAATGTCGTGTATTCACGAATAATTCAAGAAAACAACTCGAAACAAATATTTCAATGCACATCAGAATGAGAATAACATATAATATATGATTATTTTATTCAGAAACTAATGGATACATTAAAATAAAATAAATGTGTGCATTATAAGACTTTCGCAAGATTAAACTGACTGGTGACGGACATAATTTTCAAATGCAAAATGAGAACTGCATACACTCATGATGATTGTCATTTGGCGAGAAGTACGTTAAGATTTTCGCTATCTTGATTATTATAATAAATAAAAATACGTATAATGGAACATTCGAGCAATTAAGATTACGCCAACATTAAGAAAACGACTTACATGAAATAATCAACGCCGAAAGTGCCGCGATTGTCAACGAAGCTGTTATTTCTGATGTCTCAATACTTAACGTACTTTCATATTATGAAGTTTTTAATGGGAAACCACAACACTAATAATAATTACTGTTTCCTTTATAATGTAGAATGATAAATGCGTTTTTCGGCAGTTAACCGAATGGTAAAACCTTATAATTCCTTTCGAAATCAACTTCGAATAAGAGGTACTTCGATTTTAAGCTATTGCGTTGAATCCATTTTCCTTACATTTTTTTTCGAAATTTGCATAATGTGATTTTACCTAAGTATTTAAACTTAGGTGCCAATTTCAATTTTAACTAATCATATAAAACTGTTCTGAAAAATCCGGAATCGAGCTGTGGTAAAGCAGTTGCAAACTACCACAAAATTACAATCCGCTTTAATAAATTACGTTATTCTGGTGATTATAGTTCAATCAAAACCCGAAAACCCACATGCATAGCGTATTGAAATTGAGCTCTCAAGGATAAAACCAATTTGGAAGAGAGAGGTTCAGGATAGAATTTTCTTCTGGGAAAGAGATTTGAGTTGGAAATTCCTTTATAATTTTTAGTTAATTGTTCAACGTAAATTGAAAAAAATAGTCATATTATTAATATATAAAGCATTAACTATGTGGTGAAACATTTTACTTAATATAATTAAATATTTGTATTTCACCACTTACTAACTTTTCTGTTATTTGGTTAAATGTTTGTCTTTGATTGTTCTTTCTTTATTAATGTGCTGTGTTATTTAATGATATTCTTGTTTTATAACAAGTCGGATTATAGGGCGACCAGATGGTTGTGCAAACAAAGAAAGAAAGCTATTCATAAAATAAAGATATTTCATTTCTCAAAAATATTTTTTAAATAAATCGTTATTTTTATGTGTAGTTACATAAATTTAGCTATAACTCGTTTAAACAGTACCTTCACATTTTTGCAAAAAAAAAAGATTAGGATGAACATTATTTCATTTTATGTATTTGTTCATTCAAAATTACACTCGTTGAAATATTAATGAACTTATATTTTTTTTAAATTGTATTTAAAGCACTAACTTTGTGGTTTTTCATTATAATAATATAAATAAAACAACTTTGTTTTTAACCCCTATTTTTTTTTCATAGACCGGTTTCGTTTTCGTTTAGTTACGTAAACTTTGACGAAGAAGCTTGTTTGCTTTGAAACCGGTAGGTGGGGAAAAAAATGGTGGTTAAAAACAAAGTTGTTTTATTAATTTATTAATGAACTTATAAAGGCTTTTTGGGCTGTACCTGCGTTAAGCCATAATAAGCCGTGTTAATTTTACCTGATTTGTATTTATTGATTTAAATAGTTTTCACTGCTACCAATCTTTTACGACATTTTGAAAGGTTAATCGTTGCATACACATTAAACAAAGCTACTTCAACAACGTTTTGAGAATGTCCAAATGTTTGCAGACAGGCAGGATTTCCTCCCTAGTTAGATCTAAATTTATTGCAACAGAGAGGGATTTTTGAGAAGAGAATAAGGGAGTCTAGGCATTTACAGGGCTTATGACCCACCATTGACTAGTTTAAATGGCCACTTTACACACAGTGTAACATTTTGCCCATGTTTATACATCCTGATTTCCTCAACTCTTCCATCTGTAAAGAGGTCATAAGCAGCCCTGTTAATGCATAGACTTTCATATTCTCTTTTCCAAAATGTTTTCCCTCTCTGTTGCAAAAAATTTAGATTTAAACGATGCTACGTTTAAGATACGTAAGGCTTTAACGCAAAAATATGATTAAACAGAACATGGCGTACGAAGAGTGAAAAATGTTTTAAGGATAATTTATAATCATTACGAGTACATTAGTATACCATATTTCATCGTTCATAATTGAATAATTAAAAGCATGAATAATAATAGACTTATAATTCCAACACCATTCATTTTGTATTTAAATACGTTTTATGATCCCTTGATTCATTTCTATTCGACAGTTAACATGGATCCCGACATGTTTGTATATGTTATTTAATGTAGGTAAAAGTGTATTGTACTACGAGGTAATATATTCCATTTTTAATACTAAGAATGGTGTAATATTTAGATTCATTGTACGGTGTTCCTATAATATTGTATCTTCGACGACTGAATAACAATTACTTGGCCAAGACACGAAAAGGGACGACACATGACGCTGGGGTCGTGACGCGTGGGTCCCTGGAAAAGGTATCCTAATACAGGTAAACGTCGTTTTACGTCGGGGTTTGGTCCCGACAGACACCGGCGTAAAAAATCGGCGTAAAATGAACACAAATATAATGAAAGAAATAGGGTTAGGTTCCATATGAAAATTTTAAGAACAATTTTACACGATTATTTCATACATATCCTATATTTATTCAAAATAAATTATAAATGTATTTAATAAATACAGTTTTAATTCGTTCACAAAATGTATTTATTTATTTATTCGTGCATTCAAAATTACACTAGAATAATATTAATGAACATATTAAGGTTTTTTAGGCTCTGCCCGTGTCAAGCCATAATAAATAACAATAAAAATACATAGTAAAATTAATTGGATTAAGTTATAATGACATGTGATGCAATAGAATAACAATCTGGAAAAAAAGATATCAGTAATAAATAATAAAATTCCAATGAATACAATGCAAAAAAGATAATCAAAAATAATTTAAAAAATACAAATTATACGAATTAAGATTCACACATAATCAAATATACAAAGTAATGGTATCATTAAAATCAACAAAATAATAGTAAAATATAGTAGTATTAAAAAAACAAAAAAAGAGTATCATTAAAATCAACAGAAAAAGAATGTATATTTAAAAACATAATTGAAATGATAATTGAGATATGTATTCTAGAAACTCGCTCAATACTATATTAAGAAATAGGAGTAATAAATAATATGCCAAATTATAGTACGTACTAAATTAAGTAATACAAAAACACATAACGAAAAAACATAAAAATAAAAAATCCAAATAAAGAATAATCTCTTTATATAAATAATTATTTTTTCATAATAAATACTAACTTACCAGTTCGTCGGTACTAAATTAAATTCTCACACTTTTTTGAAAAAAAAAAATATGATCATACCTTTTTATTTTTCTCAAAAAGTAACTCGGAAACAATTTCACACACACACAACAGGCTGCTCGCGTACACAGTAATAGAATTAAACAACGTGTAAAAGTGTGTCTGCTATTATAATCGCGGCGCCTACTGTCGTATGGTGTCGGCCGAACCGGGGAATCCCACGCCGGCACCGATCGGCGTAATTGTAAATCGGCGTAAATCGAACCAGTGCAAAACGACGTTTACCTGTATTCTGGTACAGTAACAGTTCCTATAAGTGTATTTATTTCGTTACCATTTTTAGTTACTTTTTGTTATTAAATTTATTAAAAAAATAACATAGTGGAAATATAATTGAATACAAGTTAACACATTTTGTGCTATCATTCATGTTTGCAATATGGTCATGGGAAAGAATGAAAATATCCGACACAAGCCCTCTATATAATTTGCCAAATTCATTGAAATGAGTAATGAAAGCAGAAGAGATAAATTCAATTAAAATCGCTGTTTATAAAAGTGATAAGCATTTTTTTTGTTTTTAATGAGGGAAACCGATAGGTAGACCCACGTTCATTTAAACGGTTTTTGGGAATGTGGAGGGAATGATTTAATTTTTCGGTTACTTTTTATTAACATGAATTATATACCCCCAGCGGGCATTTTTACTAGGTTCCTTTTTATTTATATGAATTATATATCCCCGATAAGCATTTTTACACAGGCGTATATGGGTAGTAGGTACAAGTACATTAAAACAATTTGAAGTATTAATTAACATTCTAACATAAAGAACTCAAGTCATAAGGAAATTGAGACGATTAACCTTTTCTGTGTTTTGTAATTGTTGCGCGATATTTTATGTCTTTTTTTTCAATTTTTTACCACAAAAGACCAGGAGGCCGAATCACAATGGTAAATAATTGAACGTAGTTATGCAGAAAGCAGTCAGTCCAATTTCGAAAAAATAAGATATTGGTGTTATCGGGTGCAGTAAGATTAATTCTATGTTCTGCTAAAAACAGCCAGACTGTTTTCATCACCTTATGAAAATAGTGCCGATCACAAAAACGGAATTTCTCAATTTGCAGAGAACACTCCAGAACTAGGAAAATCTTACTTTACTTTAACCCTTAGACTGCTAAACAACGATATATCGTTGTTGTTAATCCCTATCATAAAGTTCTAACTAGACTGATGCTGACGTCATAATCCCTAAAGGGGTAAATTCGGGAACTGCTTGTTGCACTTAACCGTCAGTGGTATAAAACATTTTCAAAACATAAAAATTACTTATTCGACGGGTTATTATTCAGTTTCGTACCTATTTCAGCCCTACGGAAATTTTTATACAAAAAATGTTTTCTTACGCGCGGTAAAAATTCGAACATAAAATTGTACAGCAAAGTTTCTTGAAAATTAATAAAAAATAATATAAAATATTTTAATAAAAACGAACTACTTTGAACTACGTCACTTGTTCATATGAATCATTCAAGATATATTTTACCCAAATTTTGTTTAGCATGCATTCATGGAAGTGGTAGGTTTGATAATAAGGGCACTTTGCCCCGCAATCAACAAAAAAACCATCATGATACTGTCGTTTCAATAATAACTATTAAAACAATGCGCCTTGAGATTGCTGTGCGAGATCGTTTTTGTTTGTTTTTATTTTCGATTAAGAAAGGGTTTACAACCGCTGTACGAGAATGTGTTGCGGGCGGCACGAGTTGTCTATCTTGCTCACTCCACTGGGCTTGAAAAAGATATTTATGAAATGGAAGATTTTTCTTGGAATTGCTATTAATTTTTAAAACAGTAGTGTGTTTGGAAAACAACGTATTCGATAAAATATTTTTAAAATGTATTAATAATAAGATTTCTGATTAGATTCTTGAAAAACTGCGTAGCAGCGTAAGGGTTGAAATTCATTTACACTGTTCAAATACATAATAAGATTCTTGTTTATAAAACCGAAAAAACTGATGTATTCATGGTGAATCATTTGTCAAAGTCTAAAACATTACATCTGTTGTGTAGATTTGATAATTCACTCTTCTCACAAATGTGCTATTATATCAGTTTCACTTTTCTATGGCTGGCTGCTTTCTGCATAACTACGTTCAATTATAGCACAAAATACGTGTTGACAATATGTTAGTAATATTTATAACACAGGGCTCTGGGCGTCATAGAGTAAGGGATAAGTTACATTATTTTTTTTGTGGTATGTATCTTTAAATGAATAAATAATTTTTTTTAATGCTGAGGCCATTCTTTCTATGTTTTATATCAAAGAGAGCCAGCCCTTCGTTATCTCTTTCGTGTTAGAGGGTAAATAACAAAGCTGGAGATATGGATGTTTTGAAAATGGTTTAAATGATCAGAATTTAATAAAGATTTATCCATTCAAATAAATAAGTAGTAAAATATATTTTTAAATAAATTTTATACCGGGTTGTGGTCCCGTGGTAGTAATGTGGACTCACGAGCCAAATGTCCCACTAGACCACAACTCGACTTCCATTTCTTCAGCATAAGTTATTTATGACTTTAAGGAAATGGTCTGAAAATTTAAATATTTTAATAAATAATAAGAACTCAACTCTTTAAAAAATTAAATAATAATAATGTTCGCATTCATTTGAAAACTGAAATTCAATATTCAAGTTTACTTACTATAGCTTGACCACTCTCAATAATTTGCGTTTCACCCGAGGGCGCTAAGATGCTTGCCAATGTCGAGCTTAAAAGCTTAAATTATTTTAAACGTTCGATACCTTGCAAGTTTGCTGAATAGATTTAAAATGAAAAGCGTAAGATCCTTAAGTTAATCAAAATAAGTATGTTCTGAATATAATCTATACGGTAAACAACAGGAATGCAAAGGAGTGAAAACGAATTATTTTATTCATCAAAATACCAATAAGGTTATGGAGTTAGTCGAGAATAGGAGCTTCTACCCACATTCATAAATTATTATAATAATACGTAATATGTAGGAAGAAACAACGTTCCCCGTAACGTGTATCAAGTACCTACCAAATAACATTATTTTCGAATTACATACTCTGCAGCCTACACACAAGACTAATATTAGAAATATTCTATTTTAAAAGGATTAGGAATTCCACCAATGAGCAAGAGCGTAAGATATACCCATGCATTATGATGTTTAATTAATGCATCCATACCTACTAGCAAGCCTGTTCACCTGTTTTTAAATTTTAACAGATCGACGTTTTATTTGAGTAGGTAACATAATATCAACAAGTAAAGCTAACTGTTTTAAACGTACTTAATACAATATTACGTGAACAGCTAGACGTACAAATGTATCTATGCTCCTTGAACTATACATAAGAAAAAGATTTACATCCATGTGCGAGAAAAGAATCATGCAGTTCTTTGGACATATTTCCAGGGGGAACTCTGATAGTTTGGAGAAAACTATCCTCCTGGGAAGTGTAGAAGGGATAAGGTCGCGTGGACGACAACCGACAAGATGGAGCAGCTTGGTCACTGAATTATCAGAATTGTCACTGACGAATGCCTACGGAAGATCACAAGACCGTTCTAGGTGGAGGGAGACTGTCCACAGATGAGCCATGCCTGTAGTCAGGCGTGATCACCATCCTCGGACATTAGGCACGGATTAAAGAGAGTGAGAATACAAGGTGCAAAAAATGTATAAATATGTTACCTATATAAATTTATTTTAAAATGATCTTAATAACTAAAATGAGTACTAATTATCTACAACGCTTCATAAAATATTATCAAAACTTATTTATTTATTTATCCATACCTAGTTTGCATTTTTAAAGATGATATACGCTACATGTGATGAACAATGAGAAAGTTCAGTGCTACGGGAAACTGGGTGCAAAAAATGTTTTCTTACACGCGGAAAAAACTAGAGCATTTTATTAAACGGCGAAGATTTACGAAAATACACGACAAAAATCATTAAAAAAAAAACTAAATTGAACTACGTCACAAGCTTTTGTGAATCAACTTGTCAATTGCAGTGTTGTAATCTGTTGTGTTAGATTTCGTTTTAATGTATTTTGACGCTACGAGGATGTAAATTATCAGCACACTCACAGATGACAACTTGGGACGTCACGGGCGGAGTAATTTTAAGGACCAAACTTTAAAAAAATCATAGCGATCATAATACGATACGTAAATTTATTTATTTTTAATTTTTCCTTTGTTTGATAGTCTATAAACAATGTTTTAAAACTCTTTACTTCTTTATTTGATATAAAAGTATTTAGGTAGTAATAGCACAGAATATAAGATCATTGATAAAACATCAAAAAAGAGAGAGAGAGCAAAATTGGACAAGGTGGGAATGGAAGACGGAGAGATAGTTATAGTTGAATTTGGTTCGGGGATCGCATGAAAGAAGAAAACGTCGTATCAAAAGGAAATCAGGAGTGAGCAATTTGTTGGTTGACAAGGCGTAGTGAAAACTATAATCAGTTTTATGGTTTTCAGTATGAAAACGTAAATATTGTCGTAGGTTTCTTGTGGGAATATTCAATTTAATGGAACTCAGTAGTTCAGACATATCAAAGCGTCGATTGAAAATATTTAATAGGACTAAAATATCGGATTTATTTCGACAATCTTCAAGGGAAGATATAGGTTTATTTAAAACAAAATTCATTTTAAATATCCAAACGCTTTATATTCCTTTTATTATTTCTTCGGAAAACTCTTTAAACGATATTTAACCCATGCACAGCAATTTTGAAGACCATTTTTCTAATCGCTAGAAGTCTTATCTATTTTATATCTATGGTTTCAAATTAATATCAATGTTACCTGAATTTAATTTTTTATTTTAATTAACCCATTTTAATTAAAACTTTCGGTATTCTTAATAATATTTACCGGTCGATACCCGACATTTTTTTTCTTTTACTAGATATGCTCTATGTAAAAAAAAAAAAAAAACAGGAGTTTAAATCCGATGGAAACGTCTAGAGGCTGTTTATAAAAGCGAAAGGCTCCAACTATAAAGCAGATATAGAATTATAAATTTTGGATATACCCGACAAAATATTCATTTTTTGCAGATCTTGAAAGTCAATTAAAGAAGTTTAAAGGATGTTTGTGAAAGCTTTGTCAGCCTCATGGTGTAGTGGTGTAGCGCGTTTGCCTACAATAGGTCTCGGGTTCGATTCTCGACATGGTTGACATGAAACATCTATTTAAAAAGGTGTTTTTATATTAGAATATATCATAGTCCGTAGACTGGTACCTGAAACGTAAGACTGATCATCTTACCTTCAGGTGGCAAAATTGATCAAGACACATTGCGATTGGTGTACCAATGCAGCGTCTTATGCACCATTAGGTGCGGAAAGGGAATGATGATGATAAATTCTTAATACACTATCATTATTTGGTAATCAAGTGGAGATAAGTTCGCCTCGTAGAGTAGTGCCGAGCATGTTCGCCTATCATACTTGAGGTCCTGGGTTCAAATCCTAGGAAGATCGACATGAAATATTGATTTGATGATTTGGCTTTAATGAGCCAGAATGATATGATTACTTTTATTAATTAGGGTAAAAAGGTGATTTAATAGTACAATATCTAAGTACACTTATATTTTTAGATGGATTTTTAGCAGTATTTTAAAAGGTAAGCTAAAGTGAATAATATTTTTAACTCGCTGTAAGCTGTCAAACACATTATAAATTTATCGATTATTTATTAAATACTCATTTAGTTTAATAATCTAGATATACTCGAGTCTCGAGGCAGGAATTTCACAATTTTAAATTAATATTTTCAATGCAATCCTTGAACCAAAGTTTACTTTATTAATTAGGCGTCAATTAATTCAAACCTTTGCACGTTTCCACGGCATAAAAATTATAATGACACAAGTTGAAAAAACACTTTGAAAAATGCTTGGATTTTATTTATAAATCATCAATTTTTCAGTTTACCTGTACCAATTTTTCTGTTTTACATTCATTGTGCGCTGTAAACATTAAAAGTTGAGGTAAAATAATGAGGAAAATATAGTTTTTATGCTATTTATAGGCTGAGAATTCTAGTAATGACCTTAACCACGACTGAGAGAGTATAACTTGAGGATCGCCTTTGGGCACGAAACCGAGATATCGAAGTACCAATACGCATGACGTTGTAAACATTTTACATTCGTGTTGTAAAATTGCCCAATTATCTTCAATAAAATAAATATAGAACTCAATCACAAACATTATATATTTTACAACATTATGATGGCTATCTGGCGCCCTTTTCTACGTGGCTAAGGTAACTATTTTTTACTATAAACCAAATAATTCCTCATTAAGACAACATTCCCAAATCATAAACTAACATTTTGAGATGTTTTCAGTTTGAAATTTTCTATGTCGTTGGAAACTGAGACACAATGCGGTAAATTATTTTTTTTTTTTTCATTAGTAAAAAATACTTCGATCAAAGTAAAAAAAAACAATTAACTAAAAACTAAAAGAAATTACACAAAGACAATGAGTTCAGTATGTAGGATATTGTATAACAATAATAATTACATTGTTTATCAATAGATTTATACTAATAAAGACCAAACAGTAAAATGATCGATGAATTTACGTATTTGCTTTAAATATTAATCCAATTTCATCTTATTGAAAAAGTCCTTAATGAAATTTACAAGCCTATCGTGGTTGGTAGAAGAGCTGGGGTGCCATTTTGAAAATTAGTTCTGTGATAATCCGTGAAGTACTTACGATTTTATTTTTTTAAATTTTTTAAAATAAAAAAAATCTACCTGAAAAAATCCATTAAAAATATAATTTTAGAACGGTTTTTTAACAAAACTTGTGATAGTTTTGTATAATGTTGCGTGTTATGTTATTGTTAAGTGAGTTTTATGTTTGTTCATTGTATTGTTGTGCTGTTTTTATTTATTTTGTTTAAAACTTCAAGTACAAAGAAAAAGTTATTTGGCGGACTTATTTCTAAAAGAAATATCTTCCAGCTAAGCAAAATATCTTCGTTATTAGGATTGTACATAACAGTGTATATTATATTTTTTTTAATTAAAAATTAACTCATTTAAAACACAACTCCCGGAAATAACATACTTTCGATTATATTTTTAATAAAAACTTGCGTGATGTTACAAGGAAACAAATAAAAATATGTTTTTTTTTAATATATGGGAGCATACGATATGTTCCTAATTGACTGTTGTACGCTCGTCATAAAATGTAATATTGTAATAAATGTTTTTAAAAAGCCTAAATCATTTACAGACAATAACGGACGTTTAATAATTATTTCGTGTTTGTCTTATTGCTCTTTCAAAATGGTTACCACGATGCTTCGTAGAAGCTATTATTGGCTGAGCCCAGGGCGACAACTTCGTCTAGCTGATGAACAAATCCGACAAAGTTGAGCCCGTCACAGCTCATATATCATACACAAAGTTCGTTACATTACGATTGTTCAAACCGAAAATTATTTCGGCTGAAAATGACTGAATACCATGCAGGTTGTTCCGAACATCGATCTTAATCGAATTTAATAGGCTGCCCCAGAAAATTAATTAGAAGAGAATAAAACATTTAACGAAGAAGCGAGGTGAAGTACATCGGAAAAAGAATAATACATAATTGACATGTGCGGAAATTCAATTATAAAACATGTATATACCTAGTCGTATTGTATGAAAACAACAAAAACATTCAAACCTGGCATGATAAATTATAAAAACGGGATATTAAATATTGCCCACTGTACTCTGATTAAAAACCGAGATTCATTTTTATGGTTTAATACAGTATAATAAAACATTTACATTATTTTCAATTACAATTTTTCGTTACGTTCATATTTCCATGGGCGGGGGGAACAATCACATAAGTTAAAATTCCTTACTTTTCAGGAGACAGTTTTTTGTGTCACAAACATTTCAGAAATCAAATCTAACATTGAAAGAATATCCTCTTTTTCTCTATACTTATAGGAATTGGATTATTGCTAGTAATCAAGAATACATAGTCATGTGATAACTCTTCAATGAAACGTCGTTTAAGACATTAAGTTAGAAAAGGTTCTTCTTTGAGAAAACTTTTTTTTAGCAGATAACTAGTAAATTTATTTTGTGTGATAAATTACATTGATAATAATATTTTTAATAATACTTTCTTTATCTATGACAGGCGTGAAACTAGCGGCACAGGTTCGATTCCCGCCAGTTGCAAGAAAAAAATCCAAGAAAGATTTTTCTCAATTGGTCTGGGTGTTGTGGTGTATTTTTCATTATCTCCTTCCATATCCGCTCTATCCCACCTGCTGACAAGCCTCAAAATAGAGGCTTAGCGGGTTATTCCTTTTTAAAAAAAATGTTTTTTGACTTCCGTGTTTTGGAACACGTGTGAACATAGGTGCATACTACAAGATAAGCAATTTTTTTTTTCAATAATCTGACTGATGTGATTGTTTCCCCGCAGTAGCAAATATGGCAAATATCAGGCGCCACATTCAATAGTATGAAGGCTGTCTGGAGCTCGGATATTTATTCAGTGAAAACCAAATGCCGCGTATATAACGCCTGCATAACACCTGTTCTCCTCTACGGGTGCGAATCGTGACACCTCACTAGGGCCCAAAGCAGCAAAATTCTGAGTTTTGAGAATATGTGTCTCAGAAGAATATTGTATGTGCGGTGGTTTGACTTGACGTATGTGGAATGAAGTAATAAGAGAACGGACGCAGCAAACTCCGGTGAAAACTATCATCAAGCGGAGGCGATACGGTTGGCTTGGCCATGTGCTGCGGATTATTATTATTATTATGGATAACTTATATGGCGCCATTTTCTTAATAAAATACCTCAAGGGCGCTTCACATAGTGATTCTATTGTTAAATTAATTTAATTTTGGATGCCTTCTGAGAGCCTTAACCACGCTGGCCTACTTAACAAGGCATCAGGTTCTCGGCGTCCTGGACGTCCACTGCTGAGTGTTCGTCGACAGTTCGTATCAGAACTGCGGGACGCGAACCTGACTTGGAAGGATGCACAGGAGCTGGCAGCCGACAGAGATGCTTGATAGATCTTTGTGGACAACATATGTTCCAACTAGGGAGCGGACATGGAATAATGAGTAGTGCATTCGTCTTTCGCAAAATTATCAAATTGCTTATTTCTTTTGTACTAATATGTAATATTAGGTTTAAGAACGCTAATTATTGTGTATTGTAAGATACTTACGTGGAGAGGTAAGGCGAATGAAGTGAGATCTTACAAAAGTAATTAAAATACACTTTACATATACGTAATGCGTATATGTAAAACTACCGAAGGCGATTTGAATACAAAGTAGATGCTTTACAAACGCTACGAAATGCAAATGATTATGCTCGTTTGAGAGTATCAACGAAAAAAAAAACTGAGATATGAAATATTACATCTCATAATATAAAAACGTGAATTTCAACCGTTTGAAATATAAGAAAAACTTTAATTTTTTATTAAGTGCAATAAACAAACAAACCTCAGTTTTAGATATAAACAAATAAAATTTAACAAATCAGTGTTTTGAAAAAACAATCGAAAAACAGAAATGTAGGTTTGTGTTCAGTTAATATATTTTGTCGCGAACTTAAATGTAAACTTTCCTGTCATAAAATGGATGGTATTGATAATATAATCTGATCAAGTTGTATTCTCCGGTGTCCTTCCCTAATAAATATTGCTTTTAATCCCAATTTTAGTTTAATAACAAACCCCGACACAAAAATTAACTATTTTTAGAAGCGTGGTAAACGATTTACCACTCCTAAAGATGCCTACTGAGACGAAAGCGCTCGATGGTCAGTAAAAAAATATAAAAACAAAAATTTCATGACAACTGTTTCGCCTTGTTAGGGCATTTTAAAACGAATGTGATGATTATATGGATTGAATGTCCTTATATAGTTATATAATTCAAGGTACAAAAATAATCTTATAAACTAAAGCATGTACATTAATCGTAATTGAGGGAAAAACCAATGTTTAAGGGCGAGGCTCAGTGTTTAATAGGTAATGGGGAATTTAGGTATTTATATTTGAATTTCGGGAAAAATATAACAAAGTAAGTATTAATTGACATACATGTATATATTGTGAGATAATAAATAAAGTTTTATAGTTTTATAATTTTAGATACTTGCTGTCGAAAATATATCAATAATATTATAATAGGTTCCTGTTCATTCATCTTTTTTCATCGTTTGATCATATTAGTGTTTGATTTCTAATATTATAAGTTTAAATATGAAGTTCTACAAAATAAACACCAAATCAATCAATAAACAAAAAGAGTTTAATTGATATTTTTATCGAAATCATCAACTTTTAAAATTATCAAGAAATATCTACAAAAAACAATAATATGATTTATTGTCCGACTCGAAAAATTTAAGAATATAAATAAATCATCTTTCTTTGAATAAAAAGTTAACAGATCATTAAAACGAGAGTTTAATAGAAGCAACAAACTTTATAATTTTGAATGCGTTTTCTTTGTAACACAATTCTTTACAGTTGATTTTTGATTTACAGCTTGCGTAAAAACTTTAACCGAAGAAGATACAAATAACAAAGATTATGCAAAATCCTTTTGTTGTTTTCGCCGTGGAAAACGATTAAGTTTTTTAAAAGTATTTTATTAAAGATTATTTATAATCCGAATGAGTTCTTATATTATTTTATTATCTGATATAATCTGTAAGATGGCTTTTGTCGCAGCATTAATAGGATTAATTCTGTTTGTCAATCATCCATAATTACGTTGTATTATAAAATGTTACCTTTTTGATGCCTCGGACTTGGTGAGATGAGAACATGTAGCTGGCGTATACTGTTTGGGTACATACCTGAAAAGAAGAAATACAGTTTGTTAATGTCCAAATATAAAGTGAGACATGGTGGGAAATTAATAAAGTAGGTTCTGAAAGGGTCTATGAGAGAAATAAAGGAATATAATATGTGTTGTGCACATGTACTTTAAGCATAAACGAAACTAGTCGTTTATTCACAATCACTTCATACTTTATTAGCATTGCTAAGGAGTAAATCATGTTAGTGCCTATTCAGCGAATATTTCATCTTTGTAACACTCGTGATTTAGGATTGTGTAATGTTGAGTAGGTACTGCAGGAAGACTTTCTATCGAGCCACGGATCTGATTCGAACGTATTAAAAGCTGTCATGATGTAAAACAAATGCATAGAGAAAATAGCACCATCATCGATTGCCCAAGCCCGCAAGTGTGGAATGCGAGACGTCGCGATTTATGACGATTTGCGGGCTGAGGCAGAATCCCGGCGCAGCGACGGAGCCCGCTAGCTCACACATGCGCGCAACTCAATATGGACGCGGTGTTAAATAATGGCGCTGCGCTGGAAGACTCGGCTGTTTATTTCGTAAGCCGGAGTTTTTCGGACAATACACAACATGTTGTCACGACTCGGGACTTTGTATGCTAATAAGTGAAACGGCGAGGATTGTGTATGTATTTACAACACCGCATAAGTGAGTGTCCCCGGGAACCATTTCAATTGCAAACTAGTTTAAAGCGCGGCATCGCCCCTTAAATCTGACAATATCACCTTAAGGAACACGCGGTAATTAATGCGCCCGCGCCGCGCCGTTCAGGGCGAAATCTCGAGGTTTTACACAAAACTCGGAAAATAATTCAGCGTAATCACGGACGAGATAAAATCCGAAACGGACTTACTAAACAGCGACATTTAATTAAAATATTATGTCGGATCGATGATAATGAGCTATCAGCACCCGTCTCAAGCGAGAGAGCCAGCATCACGCTGACCGCGGCTGCGGCTGTTCCAACGCCAAGTATGGCGGCCTTATTCAGGGTAAGGCAGGTTTTTCATCTTTGACGCAATCACATGGCTCAACCAATAAATCGACGCCTTTTTACGTTTTTATACGTCTATAATGGAGAAATATTGAAAACAAGGTGTTTTTATCTACTGAATCTTTAGATATCAATGTACATTACCCAATAACAAAATGTAAATCAATTGTAAACGGAATATAAATATACCTACTCTTAAATCCGAGTGTATGTTTTATGTGATACATCGAATACCTGTTTCTACTACTGATAAGTAGTCAGATGCCGAGAACGCTCGTACGTAACTACGTCTATCTCTAGAAAGAGATATATTGGCAATCAATAACGGAGATAAGCTCCTAAAAGTGTGTTGTGTATTGCTCTACTTATTAAAGATACTGCCGTGTCATAAAAACGTTGATTTACATTCGGAGGTGACAAATAGTTTCAAGGCGTTTCTCGTCGTTAACGACCAGGACAATGCTCGAGAATGTCGGACAAAATACGTAGCGCTTTGTAAAATTGTTGTTATATGGGAGGCTGTACCATTATTTGTAAGGCTGTGACAAGTATGATTGATTTTTTCTATATATTATTGATTACATCGTTGATCCATGACGTTTTATTCATTACCTGTTGGTAAGAAAAGATCTAATCTGTAGATTTTAATGCCTGCCTATATTGAACATTGACGGATTTATGAATAAGTTATTCTGACCCTGAATTTTAAATAGTACGCTAAATAGTCTTATGATCCTTAAGAATAAACGGAAACCCGATAAAATAAATTACAGTCAGAGAGGAGCATTTGGAACTGAACTTGAATATGTCGTGATACAAAGGCAAACCCACTTGTTCGTAAATCGCTATTGCTCGAATTGTTGAGAAAGCGCCGAGATTTAGTTCCGATTCCTTTTTAAAAATCACCGCGATATTATGTATTTAGCGTAACAAAGGGAGATAGAAAGATTTCCTCATTCCTGAGCTGCTGAGCGTTTAGTTCGGAACGTCAAGAGCAAGGAGCAACCGTTCGAATCGGACTTATTTTCTCACAGGGAGATATGCACGTGGGCATTCAAGAAGTTGCAACTTGTTTAGAGGGAAATAGAGATGCTTTGTTCCTACCTCGGGGTATCTCAGGGCACACGAGTTTACCCCGATACGTGACAAAGCTCCGCTTCCGAACGTTCTCCTTATTCCAGAGATGCGGCCTGTACTTCTTCCTTGACTGGAGTATAAAACTATCAGCGTTTGTCAGCGTTCCGATAAACGTTTGCAAAAAAGTCACGCCGCCCGAGAGCTGATTTATCCGACCTCGTTGCTATACATCTTGTATTCAATAGCGTAATAATGTAGAATGAAACATATTTACTACTTCAATTGTCGATATATAAAATGCCTCTTTCGCTAAACGCAGAACACTCGCATTAAAACTAAAAGATCCCACGATGCATATCTTACAAAAGTAAATCACAATAATGATTTCAGTCTTAACACTTTTGTCGTGGTAAATAGTAAATATGTCCTGAAATATTTAACTTTACTTAATGTTTTCATAAGTTTCGCTGGTTTATAAGTTCCCTTCGTGCGGATGTTAATTACTGGCGTAATAATTAATATTTCGCGAAATGGAAATACGAGCCCTTTGTGGGTTTTGTACATGTAAAGTTATGATAAATGTCGGTCTATTATTGTATTCAGATTTACAGCTTATTATAGCGTGATTTGTTAGCACTTTTAGAACATTTACTTTCGAAAGCGCTCGCGACTTGTGCAAAAACTGCCGCATGAACATGGCCCGCGCGATCAGAAACATTCTCCGTGATAAATGCAAAGCGTTTCGAAGTAGGTACGTTATAGGCTCTAACACATCGGTCCGGCAGAAATCTCTCGGGGAGATATAATTTATGTTGGCGCAACATAGCACGACTCATATCTAGCCGTGTTGGCATACTTCATCTCGCAGGGCCGACCGGCGACCGGGCCATGTCATACCCACGCTAGTACTGGCTGAAGGAGCGAGCGCGAGCGCGAGCGCCTTCACACGTACTACCACCCATTAAGGGCTAGTAGGAATAGTGGCACAATTCAATCAGACGACCGTCAACGAAACTATTATCACATTTTTACTACCGTCACGCCATTTTACATTAGGGCAGCAGAGAGGATAATAAGCCACATGCGTCTATCCTGACAAACATTCATACATATTGTAATACCTAACTTCCATCGCACATCGTGTCTGCTTTTGACATGACCAGACATAAGATTTTGATTTATTTGATAATGTCAGGTCCCTACGTTACCATTCATGCTCGCCGTATATTACACCTCCTTTATCAATCTTTTGTTCTGCGCGACCAAAACGTCCGATTAATCGATTATATCTGTATCAGATTTCGTCATTTGTCGAAGCGATTGCATTTCGACCGTGTTTACCCTGTTTTTATCCTAACTCTACTAGTTCCATGTTAAGCATTCGTACAGAAGTATCGGGATTAAAACTTTGATATTTACTGCCACACTATATAGCTTCGATTGACATTATCACATTTCAAAGGAAGAAATCGCCGTGGTATTCACTCAGTAGGTACAAATCCACTGTAATACATATTTAAACATACATTAGATGGACGAGATTCTACGTGTAAACAAACTACGCATTATTAAACGAATATATGCCATTGCTAGTGATTGATTCCGCAGGAAATCGGCGAAAGTTACGCCTTGCGTTGGGCTGACGTGCGATCATCTGAAGTTAGTAGAACCACTTTTCCTTTAAACAACATTTGCATCAAACAGTATCGTGCATGCTGGGAATTCGAATAACTCATGCCAACAGTTTAGCAAGTGAAATCGATGTAACAATTTGACCGAATGAATTGCGTTCATTTTTCGTAGGCGATAAATATATCCATCGGTAATGTTTGCGTGATACTATCGATTTGTAAAACATTGGCAGCGCTTAACAAAGAATTTGTTCGCGATTAATTTCACCGGGAATAAAACGACTACTTAATGCGGTACGATAATGCTTACAAGACTCAATGTTTCCACATTACGTGAATGTTTGTATGATTACGTTACAGACAGAACTGTTTATTTTCCAACTATTAAATATGTACAATGTACATCTATGGGAACCTTAATTTTATATAACGTGAATCTGTATACAATTTATCACTTATGTAAGCACTGGACATTAAATCACTGATGTAATAAAAAAAAAAACAATAATTGATCAACTGTGAAATATAGGTTGTGCTTCTGTTAAATTACTTGTAGAAATGCAATGATCCAATAACGCCCGAAGCAAGTTTTCATCGCGATTTCGACTTAATTATTTTACCATAAAGTTTTATGTTCTATCTCATACATATTATGAGAGCAGGTAATATACGGATTTGTTAATAAAATCTAAAACATACCTTCATGCATTTTATGCTAGCACGATAGAACAGATGTTTAGAATATTAATGATTTGACAATAAATAACTCAGTGCATTCGACAAGCAACATGACAATTTGACAAGTAATTCGAGCGAGTCCAATACGCTGTAATACTTATACTACTAAATAATAATACATACAAACAACAAACACAAACAAACCATCACGCCGTTTCCCCGTAGGGGTAGGCAGAGAGGATAGAACGCCATATCACTCTACCTTTGCATACAGACATCGTTTCCTCTTCATTCATACATCTTCTCGTGCACGCACGCCAATTATTCCTATTTTTGTCCATCTTCAAGTATTTGATAGACTTGATCGTGCCATGTCTTTCTCGGCCTTCCTCGTTTTCTGCAGCCATCAACATTCGCATCGTAGATCTTTTTAGCCGTTCTTTCGTTATAAATAATAATAATACTTATAATAACTGATTTGCTTGTTAACAAAATGAGTATCTCTCTACTTGAAAAACGATACAAATAAACTATTCTGGGAGAGAAACAATCCCCATAACACCGACAAGTCTGTGTTTAAACCAGGATTTCAATAAACAAATTTAAAAATAAATGTGACTCTTCACTTTTATACATTGTTTTATATCCATTGCTCAGATAATGTTTATTTGTGATAAAAAAAAGAAATATTTGTGTTTTTGTGATTTACCAAAATATTTCAATTTTAGGGATATTATTTTTATTTTTAACGATGTGGTCATATAAACTTCTGAAGTCACAGCGACTCATTTAGATCTATATGTTTCTTTGTTTGGGTGATACCGTGTGTGTTGGATTTGTTCCGACGTTTCGGGTACCATTGCAGGAGCCATCTTCAAGGTAAACTGAGTGTTTTTTGGAAAAAAGTGTGTGTTTAAGACTAGTAATTTGTACCGAATCGCAGTCGGCAGTAGGCACATTTGTATTCGTTTTTGTAGTATGTAGTGCTGGGAACCATGTTGAGTTTAATTTAAGCCCGTCGCCTTTGTTTATGTTATTTGGGTGTCTGTGTATTTCAATTGCCTCTTTTATTATTCGTGCACTGTAATTACTGGGTTTATGCAAAATTTTCGGTTTAAATGCGAAAAAATGTCCGGTGTCTATAAAGTGTTCCGCTATTGCAGATTTGTCAGGATGCCCAAGTTTACACGCCATTTTGTGTTCGTCAATCATTTTCGTTGCTGTGCGCCCTGTTTGTCTTATGTACACTTTATCACATCCTTTACAACATAGTTTATAAACAGCTTCCGTTTTCAGGGGATTCTTATCTTTTGGGCTCAATAAATGGATCTTTATTTGAACACCCAAAAAATAAACATTTTGATAACAGTGACCGTGAAAACCTTCGCACCTCATTTAGATCTATTTTGACTTGATTTGCCATTTTTTTTATTTTTGACTGCTATATCGCAATTTATAATAAACATCGATTTTTTAAAAATGGGATTCTGAACCTTTTTCAACCATCAAATGTGTAAAAAAACTTTTTTTCGTTCCATCAATATAAGGGTTATAGAGTAGGGCTACTGAGGTAGGGGGAGTTCTTTTGTTTTGCTTTATCTCGTCGCCCAAGCCCGAGTCTTTGAAGTATCGGGGTAAGTATGGGGGTCGTGTTCAAGCATTTGTACATAACTCACAGAAAATGGTAATCGGGTTGTGGGAGAGCGACGTTTGAACCTCGTACCTCTGATGCGTGAGTCCAAATCACTGCCCACAGGACCATAACCCCTTCATGTTGACAAGTGTAGTCAGTGACGAACGAGGCGACAGTTTTTATTTATAAATCAATGATCAAAGACTATCAACGACTATCAACGACAATCAACGCCGTTCAATGATGTTCAACCCTTGTCTAAGTGTGTTCGCGTTGCCTTATCGGCGTTGATCGGTATATAAATAAGTACTAAACTGGTTGACGGACAGTCGGAGGGCGAACATACAGATGAACGTACTATTACCGTTAGAAGAACGACACTGATAGCTGAAGGTGCCTCCAATGCTGACTACTGGCATTCCACGTGAAGACCGGGCGATTGATTTGTGCATGCTTGCACCCCGTTAAAGATAAATTTATATGGTAGTCTTTTGGTACGGTATCCAAAATAAAACACTTTTATTGGATTTAATTCTATTTTTAAATATTTAAATAAATGTGATGCGTTTCGTCTTATTTATTAATTTTAGAGAAACAAACAGTCGGCAATGATGTAGTAACATCAAAAAATACAGTTTAAAGACAGACCAGCAAAGTTTCTAAATA
Organism: Micrasema longulum; assembly: GCF_059751315.1. Lineage (NCBI taxonomy): Eukaryota > Metazoa > Arthropoda > Insecta > Trichoptera > Brachycentridae > Micrasema > Micrasema longulum. The sequence continues at coordinate 1,367,115 of NW_028277484.1, read as the reverse complement.
AAAATCATACATATTATTAAATTGTGTTACAACAAAAGGATATGTTTATATGTATTTGTATGAGCGTAAGTGTAGATGTGTGTTTATGTGTATTAGTGTGCGAGTAAGTGTTCAGGTGTGTGCATCATTAAACAGTAAGTGGGATCGTATAGCAGCCAGTAATAATAAGTCTTAATTTATTTTTAAATTAATTAAGGGGCATGTAAAATATATTAATAGATGAATAAAAAACATTATAGTTAGAGCAAGAACGATAGAGGAAAGAGTGTTGTGCATAGTTAGTGCTACAGACTGGCAGATGGAATAAATACTTATTTCTTGTCACGCGAAAGGGAACATTAAGATTAGTTTTGGAGAGTAGGTTAAAAGAGTCTAATTTATAATTTAATAATTTGTGTAAATAGCATAATTCAGATACAGTGCGTCTATTTTCAAGAGTAAAACATCCATTTTGTTTGGCAGATTGGCTGTTAGTACAAAGCGTTTAATTGTTTTTATAATCTAGGTATTTTAAAAATTTTAGTTGAACATTTTCAATCCTTTCTATGTTTGTTATGTATTGTGGGCTCCACACAACGGATGCAAACTCCAAATTACTGCGTACAAAAGTGTTGTATAAAGTTTTTAATGTATTTAGTATTTTAAAAGGTTTGGAAATTCTTAAAATTAAGCCCAGCATTTGGTGAGCTTTTTCTACCATAGAATTTATATGAGACCCGAACAGCAATCTATTATCAAAAATACCTCCTAAGTCTCTAATCTCGCTACACTGTGATATGAAATTATCTTTGATCGTATAATTGTGCGTAAAAAAAATGTACTTTGAGTAAATGTCATTGAATAACATTTTGAGGTATTAGTGTACCAACAATATAATTCAATTTGATGAATCTCACCAGCATAAATAAAGGTTTCAGCATTTTAACTTCACAAACATCAACAGATGGAAGAATTGAAGGAATATAGATGTTCAAAAATAGGCAGAATGGTGAATGTTACACAGTGTGTAAAGTGGCCACTTAAACCAGCCATTGACAGGTCATAAGCCCTGTAGATGCCTGGAGTTCTATATTACCTTCTCTTAAATGTTCTTCATCTCTGTTGTAATATGTTAATATTAATGTACAATTGATTTTTATTACAGTAATCAAATAGACGATCAAGATCTTATTGGGTATTTACACAGAGAGATATATCATTGACAGTGGCAAAGATCTTGGCATCGTCGGCAAAAAGTAGGTCCTTATGAGGACATTATCAAACTTAACACATAACAACAGAGATGTAAGAGAAGGTAATACAGAAGTCTAGGCATCTACAGGGCTTATGACCTGTCAATGGCTGGTTTAAGTGGCCACTTTACACACTGTGTAACATTCACCATTCTGCTCATATTTAAACATCTATATTTCTTCAATTCTTTTATCTGTTGATGTTTGTAAAGTTAAAGAGCTGAAACCTTCATTTATGCGGGTGAGATTCATATTATTGAATTATTTCACCTACATACTAGGCATGTATTTTTCAATTTGTGAAAATGTTATTTTTTCAATATCTATACTTCTTCATGGACCAGGTGGATTTATCAACAATATTTTGAGTTTGTCCAAATTTTTGTAGACAAGGACTGGATTTAACTCCCCGGGGAGGTGTCAATATAAACATATAACAACAGAGAGGAAGAACATTTATATTAATTTTAAAGCTGCACCCTACAAATATTTTAAATAATGCAAGACTATCCCAATATACCCATAGTGAACGTAATAAAATGTACTCAGTAGGTATATTCTGATTGATTTTTAATTACGTTACTTTTCTTGGACTAAATAAAAATCTTTAATACTCGTTAAATTTGACCAATTAGCGCTTTCACCCTCTAATGGGCATCTTCAGACTGGTAAAATATTTAAAGTTGTGATGAAGCAGAATTCAAACTTCGGACTTTTGATTTGGAAGTCCGAGACTCTACTACAAGAATCAGTTTTTTTATATATGTTGAGATATTTGTACAAAAGTAAAGCCTGTTTGATTTTAACCTACCCTGAATAGTATATAATGATGTAGAAAAACGCGAGGTAATATTAGTTTCATAATGAAAAGAATTGAAAGTTACGCATGTCAAATTCAGTGACAGGTAATTGAAACTAATTGCTAGTTAGTGCGCATTCTGAGTTGATAATTGACAATTTGTTTTATTTTTAATGAGTTTTGCAATGAAAATTATAATAAGTATTTATTTAATTTATTTAGAAAGATGAAATCGATATTATGAATTACAAAAAAAGTTGTAAAATAATATAATATGCTCCCGGGGGACTCTTGATACCCCCTTAGGCAAGGATAAGTTAACACACGAAGTCATTATTTGAATATATTGTTGATGTAACGAAATATCATAATATATTTTTTCATGGAAATATTAAAGCATTGCAATTATCTAATATTGTGAAACGAAAAATTCGTTCCATGTTCTTGAAAAGTGTTGTTAGATCGGGTTGTGGTCCTGTGGCTAGTAGTGTCTCGGACTCACAGACCAAAGGAGCCTGGTTCGAATCCCACTCTACCCCAACTCGATTCCATTTTCTAATAGTGAGTCATTAACGACTCGTTGAAAATGGCCCTCAAAACTAAATCTTTGGGTAAATCGTAAGAACTCAAATATTTATTTAATTTTTTTTTTTTTAATCGGAGAAATAATATGATTCTGCGAGTGTAATATAACAAGAATCGTGGAGTGTTTTCTTCTCGATTGCTGGTCTTATCTAAAAAATCCTGAAAGGGGAAATTGAGTGAAGATAAGTCCGCCTCGAAATGTACTGGTTAAATTTCTCAGCTACCGATCTTGTCAAGAGGGTTCGATTTCCGGCAGCGTCGAAATGAAATGTTAATTTTAAAGCTGCTTTTCATTGTAGTATCTCACGGTTAGTGAACTGGATGTGAAGCGTTTGACTGGTCATTTTTCATTCACGTATTAAATTATTAAGTTTTGCTGTAATGCCTATGCACTACTGGATGTCAATAGGAAAATAATGACGTTCGCACCACTCTTTAAAAATTTTAGATACTTAATTTATATCACTGTTTGCTTTTAGTGGGTACAACAGTTTAAAAATGAATAAATGAGGGTATTCAGAGCAAACTTAGAAATCTCAACCAAAAACGTGAAATGAGTTATTGATGCCAAAATAAACTATAAATAAAAACCTATCTACCTACCTAAATAATAGCGAAATTCAAAACCGTCTCTAAATCTTAAAAAAAACCATTTCAATTATACTTAACACCGCAAATATCATGTCTTTTTTCTACTGAACTAATTTTTTTTATTGTCTTTTTACGATGAATCTATATTTTCCAAAATGCTACATATTTTTTTTTAATGTTAAAAGTTTTTCACAAACATCTCAGTAACTCCTTCAATGGAGATTTCTAGGTGTGCTTCTTAAACCGTCAAATAACTGTAAATCGAATATAAATCAAAAAATAAATTAACTTAGGCTATAAAATGTCACATGTACTAGATTTTCCATTTATGCAGAAATACCTTAATAGTTAAAGGTGTTTATCTAATCAAATCTCGTTTCATTCATAAATCCCTCGTCATTGATAAATGACTGAAAAGGATAAGCTTTGAGAAAGTTGTTCGCGAACGTGGATATCAATAGAATAAACTATTTATCACTAGCATACCTATAACTTACTGTAACTTGTATTATGCGTATGGTCAATAGGAAATTCAATCTGGAAAAACACGTATGAACCTATTACGTTAGTGAGAATATAATAAAGAAATATCACTGTGGATAAATGAGTGCTTAACTCGTTTATTAATGACTGCGAGTGCATTTACACTAAAAAAAGAAGTTTAAAAAAGTTTACAATGAAAGTTGCCTCACCGTCAAAATGCGCGAAATTGGTAGTCTTACGTCTTTCATACAACACATTTTGATGAAAACGCAACAATCGTTTATGATTTCAATCAGACTGATTTGGTGCAACCGGTCCTTACTCGATAGAAACGTAGGTCACGAAATTCTCAGTGTTTTAAATATTTATTACGTTGGATTAAAAAAAACAGTTTTGTGTGTGTAATAAAAACCTAAACGGGTATTTTCGATTCGATGGCTGCTTTCCGGTAAAAAATCGCGAACTAAAAAAATCGAGTGAAAGGTTCGTCTGGTAATTTAGTTAGTGGCGTGTTCGCGAAATACGTTTGAGGTTCTAGGTTCAATTCCTCGGAGGCTGGACGAGAAATTAAATTTAAAATTGTGTTCATTTTTATGTGAGACTGCGTGGGACGAGACAAAATACTTATTTTGCTGTTGATTTGCATAGTTCAAACTATGCCAAATACTCACCTCTTCCACGGTTCCACATGTTAGCAAACAAACATGGAAATTAAGACTTATTTAATTTATCTTTATGTCTATTAAAATCATTATTTTTTTAATAACTTCTTTTCTAAATTATAAAAATGTTTTAAGTGTTATTTTTGTTTTACTGTTTATGCTGATACATCGCCTCTGTTACCTTAATACTTTTTTATTTAAACCCTTTATTTATTGTAAATTTGCTGCATACCTATGTTATAAATCCTTATTTTCTGCTGTTTTTATTTCATGTATATATATTTTTTATACTGTGTTCGGGTGTTTTATTTTGTCAAAGGGCGTAAGCCGTCGAAACAAACAAATGCAGTTTTAAAGGTGGTTATACACGGCAATAGTTCATTGTTCCTAGATTGGTACCTGAAGCTTAAGACTGATTACCTTACTTTCCTTGTAATAAAAATAATCCAAACATGCTGCAATCGGCAAGTCAATGCAGTTTCTTATGCACCACTGGGTGTGGATAAATAAAAGATGATGAATTATCAATCAAACTTTGTAGTTGAAATAAGCAAAATTAAAGCAAGAATGTCGATTGATACTTTACATCCAAATGATTAAAAGTTTGGAAATACTTTATAAAACTTTAAATAAAACACATTCTATTTATCGTTTATTGTTACATATTAACAGAATAATTTTAAAAAAATGTATAAATGTAACTATTTTTTTTTAAAGATAACTGGTAATTGTAAGACGATTAATAAATTAATAGGATAAGGATACAGCAGTATCCTCCAAGAAGGAGGAAATCAATAAACAATATTTTAATCGGTAATCACCCCGTTGAAATTGTTTTTAATATCTGTATTTAAAATTACGTAAATAAAAACAAGATCTTTAAAACAAATTAATAAATTACATTTTTCCCACCGATAGATTTATATCATTCACGTTTTAATTAATGAGTTTAATTGCCCGACACCAAACATGTAATACGTGTATTGCAATAATTGATACTTTTTTCTCATTCATCCTGAGATGAATCAACCTCCGCTCAAAAAATAATTACTTGAAACATTTTACGTAATGTTACTATCGATGGAAATCAATAATCAATTCTATTGCTCAAGTTTACACTGGTCTTTCTGCACACTATAAATTAACAGGTGAAACTATTATACAACACAAATCTAGACTATTACGAAACGCATTCGAAAGAAAACAGATTTTCTCACGTGTAGAAAAACGTCTTACAATTAAAAACTGTTAAAGAACAATAAATGTTCGACGTAATGAACGGCTACCGATTTGGCCACAAAGATAAGATAAAACACTCGTAATTAAATGTATCTAAATTACGTTTAAAGGCAATCAAATAAGTTTAGTGCATTTCCCATAACGCGGGATACGAAAAGACGCCTCATTCAAAAGTCACGAAACCCTTTTTTGGCCATGTTCCTAATAAATGTTAGCTAATAAATTTCGTTGCACTAACCAAAACATGCAAACACTGACAATAAATAAAGCAGACTTGGGGCAAATCTTACAGGGAATGGAAAAATACGGCGAAATATTTGTTTGTGGAGGAGCAACTTGCCCATTTTAGATTTTGACAGGAATTTTTCGGCTGTGTAAAATGGTAGTGAACCAGATTGTAAGCATATTATTACTTTTATTCTTCATCATCTTTTAAAATATTCTGAGATTAGTATTACAGAAAACTAGTTGTTCTTCTGAGATGCTGAGATCTTCGTGTTGCTGCGGATATCCTAACCAATCTTCCTGTGGTCTTGTCCATTTCCTCTTCTTTATGATTACCAAATGGAGCTTTTCGCTACTATCCGTGGTCCTGTCGGATATACAGATCTGGTGGCTTCCAAAAAGAATTTCAAGGCTTTTAAAAAGTTTTGTAATCATTTCGGCGAATTGATCATGTCCAATCAATTTAATCCCAGTCAGTGAAGAATTCACTTCCCTCTTTTTTCAATCCAATGAAGTACATATTATGTACTTCTAGATTACCTTCTTTCAGAACAAAGATGCTAAGGCTACCAGATTTCAGAGAGCTTCTTCGGACAGCTTTTCTCGTTTGACGACGAGCAAATTTTCCGTGTATGTGAGTACCGCCAAGGAGACTTATGTCCTCAGATGCAGTGTGCGGTATGTGGTGGCCAAGCTGTTCTCCTGAGATGATGAGGTCCTACTGTTCCTCCATCTCTTAGGTAGTCTTCCACATGGACTCTCCAGTATCTTCGTCTGGAATCTGCTCCATCGCACAATATCCTCTACTTCACACTATCTCTATGTGAAGCATTACGGATTCGGTCTAGGGGCGTTTTTCCAGTAATGGTCCTTAAGACCTCCATTTCAGCAGTTGTAAGTAGACCTCGTATAGCTTCCGCAGCATACGTCACGATGGGTCTTACACATATCTTGTATGTTCTGACCTTGCTATCGATACGCATATCCTTACTTCTCCATATTACATTCTTCAGACACCCCGACACAGTAAATGCTTTGTTGACCTGTTCTCGGACTTTAGTGTACAAATCGCTATGACTTGAGATTTCTACTCCCAGGTATCTGAAACTCTGACCTGTTTTACTGGCTTGTCGTCGATAGTCAACTTCCACCTTATATTTAGATTGCCTTATGTAAGACTTTTTTGTTTTTCTGACTGATATTGACATGTTTAGACTTTGCGATACTGGGTGGATACAGCATCGACATAGACATCGATTTAACTAAGACATGAATATTATTGGTTTTAAAATAGGTTTGCTTGCTAAAATTTCACTTGACCGAGTATATGAAAAGATTTTCATACATACCAATACTAAAGGATTCAAAGTAAATAATATGGAGTTATTTAAATTTATTTCAACAGAGATGGAAAAATTTTCTGAGAAGGGAAGCCAATGACAGGTCATAAGCCCAGTAAATGCCTAGAATTCCATATTCCCTTCTCAGAAAATTTTTCCCTCTCTGTTGAAATAAATTTAAATATGAACAACTCTCTAGGGAGGAAATCCAGCCAGTCTGCAAGCATTTGGACATAATCAAACATTGTTGAATATGGAGTTATTTCACATTAGGAAGGCAGTGAAAAATATTTATGTTTAAAAAAAATATATTTTACTTTTTGTTCATAATGTTATTTGATGATTGGGGGGCTTATTGCCAAACGGCAATTTCTTCCAACCAATAAAATTATAGTTTTATTTTTATAATTCAAGTTACAAAACATATTCAATAGAAAATAAAGATTTATAAAAATAAAAGTGTATGTTTATTAATTACCTTAACTCAAAACAATTACTCAATGGTAAAATGGAAAAAAAATCAAAGAGGAAAGGAGGAGAGATTAATTAAGATAGATTAGGAAGAGAAAAGAGATGTTTCTTCTGACGTGATTTAAACAGAGATACTGTAGTAACATCTTTGATGGTGGATGGGAGGTGATTCCACAGTCGAGCCGCATGGACACTACATGAGTTAGAGGAGAAGGAGGAATTGTGGGGTATTAAGAGAGTGCTTTGAGAATTAGAGGAGGTAAACCATGAACTGATAAAAAATAATGTTCCTTTATTGAATAATCAATGATGTTTCAATATTATGATCACCGCCCTAACCTAGTAAATGCATACTCCTCCCTTCCTCCCCTCTCATTTTCAAAAAATATTGCTTAACATTTTTATAATTACAATCAGCTTCAAAATACTGTGAGCTTATAATAGCATGTGTCCGATCAGCACGTTGGATTTTGTAAAGAGGAATTTGCATGTGAGTGGAGTTAATATCCTGACGAAGAAAATGGTTTACCTCGAAACCGGTATTCATTGAAAAGTCGGTAAATTGATATTTTTTATTAGTTACTAAATTTTACTTGTATCGTTTTGGTAATACCCCAGAAATGCAAAGAATTGATTTAAAAAGTGTTATTACTGGTTATACGGTATAGGTAACACATCTTACAAAATATTTATGCTTACTGATTTTAATCGTAGTAAATTTTCCTACAAAATATTTTTTTATGAATTATTATTATGGTCGTTAATTCATATATTGCGACATAATTCAAATACCGACGAAACCATTCGATTCCACAGATAATCTACTGAACTATGAAATTACAACGTCATTAATTATAAAGATATGTGGAGAGATTATTCATTCTCTATATAATATATCTATCTCGGAGCTAATAGAATTACTATGAAACAAACAGGTGCATTAGAAAGTTCAGTCAGTGAAACTGCGTCACAACTAGTTGTGTGCAATTTCGTACTTCTCTGCCTACATTTTATATCAAAGTGGCAATCAAGCGTTATGCGAATGGTCGAACACATTTAGTTATATTCAAAGGGATTTAAATTGTAATATCTCATAAAAATAGTGATATAAATAAAACACAAACGAGTGGAGGCGTATTGAAGAAAAAAGTTGCATATCGTGGTCATTTTTTTATATAAAGGCAAGATGTTTCAGGTGTCGGACCACGGACTATTTCATATTCCAGTGTAAAAACACCTTTTTTTAATACGAGTAAATATTTCATTTCATCCACGGCGGAAATCGAACGCGAAACCTCTTGCATAGTAGGCAAACGCGCTAACTATTAGACTACGAAGCGGGAAAGCTAAAATACTGTTAAAGTTCAGCGGTTTTTAATATTTTTAAAATTGTTGATGGACTATCAAACTAAGCCATTTTTTTTTGTTTTTATGTATCGTATTATCAGCGCTGTGATTTTTTTGAAGATTTGTAATTTTAAAATTACTCAGCCTGTGACGTCACATGTTTTCTTCGTTGAGTTGGCTTCCCGTAAACTGAAAATCTGTGGCGATTTTTATTTTCAAAAATCTAAATATTTTCTTCGTAATTTTTTCGAGCAACTTCGCCGTAAAATTAAATGCTCTTATTTTTACCGTGTGTAAGAAAACATTTTTTATACCCAATTTCCCGTAGCACTGAACTTAATCTTACAAAATGTTTTACTTAAAGTTTAATGTATCGTTCTTAAATGTATTATCTTAGGTGCCTACATACGAGTACAAACAAAAAGAAAACATGAATTTTAATATTTGATATGACTACGTCTATTCGTACGAAGAATACCCACTGATCGTTGTGTGAAAAAGAACCAGAATTCTCGACAAGTGTTTTTGACTCGTTAGCTACTCTCAAGTTAGAATCATGAAAAATAAAGACGAGTGACGAGTAGTCTGTCTCGTTGTGCAGTGGCGCATTCGCCTACATCGCTTGAGGTTCTGAGTTCGATTCCTGGCTAAGACGATAATAAATATAGTTGAAAACTTTGGCACGATCAAAACATTGTTAATATTTGTAGATTAATTTCAATGAATAATAAAAAATATTTCAACAGCCAGTCGATAACTTAGGTAATATTTTTAAATGCTTGTATATTTGTTTTTATTTGCTGATAAATTACTTTTTTTTTTTTTAAATCACATATTAAGAACAAATCAGAAACAAATTAAGTCAAACATCTTTATAACTAAATATATCACAATGATATAAAAAACAAAAAAAAATATTTCACAAACAAAATTAATATCTGTACCTTAGAGGATAAAACACGAGAGTCCACTTTTTGCCGTTCTGAAATTAAAAATGCAGAAATTGTCCCAGTAAGCTATTTTATACGTGGATCAAACATCAAAGTCCACTTTCTTTGTTGAAATGCCTTTTTAAGATGAAATGAAAATCAATCAAATAAAATCATGTTGCTTTACACAAAAAAAAAACATAAGTATTCCCAGATACACTTTTTTAATATGTATTATTATTATTTAAAAAAAAAAATATTTCACATTGAAACTATTTTTATAGGTTGAAATGATCTCTTTTGTTTAAATACGTCACGATGTTTTGGGAATCGCACAATACAAAAAATCTTGTTATCTGAACATTTCGGTCACTGTGACTTCGGTGGTTTATCTTTTAAGGTAAAAATATATAAAAACGCTTTCAAAAATGGCGGCAGTGTTGAATCCAAAACTAAGGGAGATAAGATCGTTTACTTTACATGCTACGCAGACGATGCAACCAAAGTGGCAGTGGCAATTCTTGATGATTAGAACATAACTTTTTACGTAATTTTAATACGTAATTTTAACAACGTAATTTTAAAACGTTTTTGATATTATTTTAACCTGTATTGGGTGTGCGCAAATTTTTTTAATTCAAAAAAACTTTTTTTTATTCTTGTAATTTTTAACATTTGCACTCTCGTACTAGTTCAGTTTATATATATACATACATGTAATTTTTAAACTTTTTAAATTTTTTCTTTTTTCTTTCCCAGATTGTATAATGTATACATCATTTTGAATTTATTTCCATACCTTGTATTATGTTTATTTTGTTATTTTTAAATATTTTTCAAACCCTTTTAATTTGTAGTGTATCATAATTTTTATTCTGCTTTTGTAAATAATGTTATAGTTTAAAATAGAAAAACGTCTTTAAATAAATATTATTATCTGTATGTCCCTAAATGAGTTTTTTTTAAAAAGCCCCTTGGGAATATTATATAAAATTATGTATAATATGTTTTCAATTTAATAAAATCAATTTTTTTTTAAAAAACTATCTCGGTTAGTAAAACAATTTTTCGTTATTTCGGTTTTAAAATAGTTAATATTTTTTTTAAGGTCTGTAGATCAAAGCGAGTATTTAAGTGATTTTATTTCTTGGGGGCGTCGAAGTGTTGCAAAGACATAGATGACGAAGGATGCAGTAATAAATTGCAAGCCAAGAGTAAAATATAATAGAGTGCGTAAACTCGGTACCAAAGTTGTTGGCGTTCGATCTCTATCTGTGAATTTATTGACGTTATGAGCAGCACGAACCTCGGACATGAAATAAAATTAATATTCGCGGTGTAATATTTATCGGCGATAGATTTGTCCGCTATCCACATTTACCTACGTGAAAATATGTACCACTAATGAGGAATCGCAGGAAACTCAATAGAAAATTATACCTCAGGTAGCAAGCTATTAACAAGAAATTATCATCATCCTCATTCTGATTACTTAATACATTTGAATCCAGTAGCAGTCAATAAGCTGAATATGATTTGATTGATATATTTCATAAAAATAAAAAAAATGAGAAGAGGATACATATTATAAGTCTAGGGATATATCTATATATCTACGGATATATTTAAAGTTGACTTATGAGGCGTCATTGGCTTGTTTTTAATTTTTGCAATGAAACCTTTTTTGATATGCGTGAGATTCATTGTGATTATTTTATCAACTAGGCAATGCCAGAAAAACATTTTTTAAATTTTTTTTTTGAATAAATGATTTTTTTTTAATAATTTAAATTATCTATTTAGATAGTGTATTTTAAGTAAAAACCACTAATTTATTCACGTTACACATCAATTTAAACCTCAGTGTAATAATGCGCTACAGCCGTAGAGACGCCAATTCGCTCTATTGCATATAATAATAGGGTTGCAAATTTTTCGTTTGGTCTTTTTTTCTTTTTTTATTCATTAAACGCCCATAGGGCTTTTACTATACAAATTTGCTTATATAATATATAATACATAATAAAGTTTATAAACAAAAATAACTTGCAGTTATGCAAGTACGAAGGTTAAAAAATAATGTTTATAAAAACATGTTTACGAAGTTATATTAGAAGTAATTAAAAAGTTCGTCATTTTTTTGTTACAATGTGTAATTTAATATATCTGAAAGAGTAAAAAAACAAATACAGAAAAGTTATTTCATCACTATAATTATTTAGTAGCAAAGGAGTGACTAATTTAAACATTAATTTAGCTACAATATTTGAGTTTGTCCAAATGTTTGTAGACAAAAGACTGGATTTCACCTACTCGAGGGTCATTAAGATTAAAAAATTACAATAGGAATGGAGAATACCTTAAATAAGGGAATATGGAAGTCAAGGCATTTATAAGGCTTATGACCTGTCGTTGGCTGGTTTAAGTGGCCACTTTACAGTGTGTAAATATGAGCAAAATGGTGAATGGTAAACAGTGTGTAAAGTGGCCACTTTAACTGTCTTGACTTCCATATTCCCTTATTTAAGGTATTATCCATCCCTGTTGTAATTTATTAATTTAACTGGTAACTTATTACATTGTACTTGGCATAATTTTTGATTTCATTAAAGTAGGCGAAGTATTAAATAAATCAAAAAGATGGTTAAATTTATTGGCATTTAGGTGAAATCGAACTAACGGAGAGAACTGAGCATAATTTGTTTGGAATGATTTTGTATGGAAAATACATCTAAGCCTGGTGGTCTTAAAAGGAATCCTAAAATTAATTTAATTTACCAAGTATAGACAATCTATAACATTATTCACAAGATTATATAGCGTGATAACATCAGCTTCTATGCGTCTAGATGAAAGGGAGGATATATGCAAATGTTCTAAGAACAAATTATATGATATCTAAGAAAGTTTAACTTTTGTTTAACAACAGAAGTGTAAAAAACGGTTTCGTTGTTGCGCTTGCAATTCTCTAAGTTCCTACGGCCCGTTTTGTTGTAAACTATAGCTGACTTCGTGATTGATAAATATAGAATAATTTTTTGTTTGTATGGGCGGCTCTATAGCGTTATTACTCTGAGATTCAAACGAAATAATCACTATTTTTGCTGATCATAATTACAACAGAGATGGAGAAAATTTTAGAGAAAACAATATGGAAGTCTTGACATGGCTTGTGAGCTATCGTTGGTTAGCCGCTTTTAACAATGTCACGTTCGCCATACTTTGCCAATTTTTTTACATTAAAAAGCTGAAACTTTTATCGATGTGGGTGAGATTTGTCTGACTGAATGATTGTTTTACCTGCGTACTTGAAACGCCTGAAATTACATTTTTGTTAAATTATATTTCATTATTAAGTCTTGAACCAGCTGGTTTTATCAACAATATTTTGAGTTTGTCCAAGACAAAGTTTACTGTCTAAAAAAGTTTCGTTATACCTCGCAGACCGGATGATATAATATTTATTTCAATTCACTTACATTAGTAGTATCTATCAATGTTTTGACTAAATACGTTTCGTTTAAAAATATATTTAACATCGACCGTATGAGAGCTATTGTTCCGAATAAGATTCTGACAAAGACGTGGGATAAAATGAGAAATAATTCAACAATTACTTTACTGATTTCATCATTAAAACTGAAAAAAATTATTCAATAAAAAAAATTAACTATTAAAAAAAAAAAAAAACTATAAGATGAGTATACGCAAAATTAGAATATCCGATAGTGATGATATTTCTATAATTTATTACATAAATATATCTGAGATTATCGGTCTTATCCTTGATGGTTAGATAAATAAATTATTCAGCTAAAATTTATCAATTTATCCCAAAAGGAAATTTTATTCAACCTAAGTTTCCAAAATGGTTTAGCTCTGATTTAAAGACTCTGATTTTGAAAAAGAAAAGGATCCACAAACTTTATAAACAAACTGGGAATCTCAAATTTTATCAACAATTTTCTCAACTAAGAGAACTTGCGAAGTCTGAATCATCCAATTGTTATAGATCATACATCAATGAAACTGAAACAATGTTGTCCATAAATCCCAAAAAGTTTTGGAGTTTTGTTTCTAATAAGCGTTTCAATAACGATCTGCCAATAAGTATGTTTCTTAAAGATAAACACGCATCTAATGGTACCGACATAGCTAATCTTTTTGCAACGCATTTTTCTTCAGTATATGTTAATAATTCTTCCAATGTTAATTCCTTATTTAGCTATACTAATACTGTAGACCTGAATAATTGTGAAGTGTCAGCTGAGGATGTCAGAATCGCTCTAAGTAAACTTGGTAATGGTAAATGTATTGGTCCAGATGGTATTCCTGAAATACTACTATCAAATTGTAAATCTAGTCTTGCCAAGCCTCTGTCTTTACTGTTTAATATGTCTTTAACAACGAGTGTATTTCCTGATATTTGGAAAATTTCTATAATAAGACCGATATTCAAATCTGGTGATAAATCTAACGTAACTAACTATAGACCCATTTCAATGATATCTCCTGTACCTAAACTATTTGAATCAATTATTACAAAAAAAATAACACCTATATTTAAAAATGTGCTGATTGAGGAGCAGCATGGATTTAGGACAGCCAAATCAACGACGACCAATTTGCTTTCTTTTACTGATACTATTTTTACAGCGTTCGAGAATAATCTTCAAGCTGATGTACTGTATACAGACTTCTCCAAGGCCTTTGACAAAGTTGATCACAACATTTTATGTGCTAAACTTCGTGCTGTAGGCATTAGAGATCCCTTTTTATCGTTTTTAAAATCCTACCTCTCACATAGAAAACAAAGTGTAAAAATCAATAACTTCATATCAAATAGCTTCCTAGTAACTTCTGGTGTACCACAGGGTGCCCACTTGGCCCCTCTTCTATTTAATCTGTTTGTTAATGATGCTGCTAATGTTTTTTCTTTTACAAAATTCTGGCTTTTTGCTGACGATAACAAGATACTTAAGCTAATTAAAAATATTGATGACTGTGTCAGACTCCAAGAAGACATAAATGCATTTCATACTTGGTGCAAAACTAATAACATGGAACTTAACATCGATAAATGCAAAATTATTTCATACCATAAATGTAAACATCCTTTTATTTTTGATTATAAACTTAATGGCCAAGTTCTTTCGATTGTCACCTCTATAAGAGATCTTGGAGTGATCCTAGATAATAAACTAACTTTTCTGGAACACTTTGATAATATAGTAAACAGATCCTTAAAAATTTTAGGCTTTATTAATAGAACTACGTCTGATTTCCAAAGTATGCTTACACTTAAAACACTTTATTGCTCTTTAGTTCGCCCTATTCTTGAATATGCATCTGTAATCTGGTCCCCTCATTATGCTGTTCATATCAAGCGCCTTGAATCAGTTCAACATCGTTTTATAAGAAAAATTGCATGGAAGATGGGATTGGAAAGAGGAGACTATTCATATTCTGATATGGAGAGGTATTTAAGCATATCAAGTCTTGAAAAACGCAGATGCATTGCAGATATAATCTGCATGTATAAAATTATGAACTGTCTCATTGATGCCCCTGAAATTTTGCAAAAGATTCTTTTTAACGTTCCCACCCGTAGACTAAGAAATAATGAAATGCTTTTCCTCGGTCACTACAGGACCAATTATGGTGCACAGTCGCCTTTGCCCAGAATGATCAGGCGGGTGAACGATCATCAAGATCTTGATTATTATGGTGTAAGGATGTCTTTCTTTACAAATCAGCTAAAGAATCTGTATAGTTAGCCTATGCTTTTTACTTAATCTAAAAAATCTATCATCTGTCTTTGCTGCTTATTTCTGTTCCTTATATTTTTTTATTCCTTTGTAAAAATTTCTTTTAATTGTAATGTTTATAATGGACTTTGTCCGTAAATAAATAAATAAATAAATAAATAAATAAAAATATCAAAGCTAGAACAGTAAGCTACTAAAATACGTATTTTTAAAAACACATGTTTGTAGGTATACTGTTGTTATTAGTTTATAGGTTTGTAAAAGTGCTACATTACAAAGCAATTTAAAACCAATTAAAGTATCAAATGATTAATACTTTAATTGAATTTTATGTTTTTTTTTTTACTTTTCTTTGGTTAAATATTGTAAAAACTTGTTCAATTAAAATAACATACCATTGAGGATTATTACCAATGCATTGATAAATAACTTGAGAAAATATCTGGTATATATCAGTACGTGGAAAGATTTATGCTTGTTATTTTTTACATGGGTATGTTATGTTATAAAGATGGACACACTTTCGAATCATTAAAACATCATTGGAATTCTAGCGTCCGCATAATTATTTACGAATCAATATCACCGATTTAAAAATATTTATTATAAATCGTTGCATAAAACGCCTTGTAATACATATTTGAATTCTTAGGATTTACTCGAATATTTCGATTTTGATATTATCTAATTTGGAAAAGTTCTGTGACGCACAAATAAACCAAGTTTATTAAATAATTGAATAGACTGTATGTGAGATAAAAGTGCAAGAAGTTTCTTGAGTTATGTTACGAACCACAAAAACGAAGGACTTGCGCTATTTGGAATACTTAAGGAACGGAAACATTGACCGCGAAAGGCAATCCCATTTTGGTTTCTCCCCAATCGTGCCATCATTACTTCCAGCGATCGTGCGTGTCAACTACAACAGCCAGAAATGATTAAGTATTGTTCTTACATACATAGATGGTTGATTAAACTCACAAGTCCCGGTGTTTATGCGTTATGGGATATATAATTACGTATTCTAATTAGTTAGTAAAAATATTCGCATTTGATCAAAGTTTATTGTAATTAATGAAAAAGTTTTTTAAAGGCATAATCCGCTAAGCCTCTATTTAGAGACCGGTCAGCGGGTGGGATAGAGGGGATATGGAAAGAGGTTATGAGAATAGACTGCAACACCCAGACCAATTGAACGCAGTTATACAGAAAGCAGCCAGGCATAGAAAAGTGAAACTGAGATAAAAGCACCTTTGTAAAAAGGGGGAATAATCAAGTCTACAAAACAGTTGGAATATTTTTGACTTTGACAAATAATAAATTATTTGTTTACATACATAAGTTTATTTCGCATTATTTGAGACATAAGTCCCAATTCCATGGGACTTAAAGTCCTGTGTTAAGGTGGGACGAGCAGTTAGTTGACACAGACACATAGGTATATCACCACAAATATAGGATAAGAAACATTTTATTTTTTTTTTAAACATGTATATGGTACATCAATATGGTAAACAGGAAATACGTTAGTTTTTTTTATATTACAAACAAAAATTAAGTTACGTTTTTGGCCAATTTTTATGATTTTCAATCTACCATAAGATTTTTCTAGTGCTGTGAGTGTATTTTGGAACTTGAAAAATTCCGTTTATGTGGTGGACACTATTTTCAGAAGGAGATTTTAACAGATTTTTTTATGAAACGGGTCTGGCTGTTTTTAGCAGCACATAGGATTGACCTTACTGCACCCGATTACACATTTTTTTTTTCAAAATCGTGGACTGGCTGTATTCTGCATAACTAAGTTCAATTGAGAAAATAATATTTCTTGGATTTTTTTCTTGCAACTGGCGGGAATCGAACCCGTGACGCTGGTTTCACGGTTAGCCGGCCAACTGCGCCACGCTGCCTGTCTAATTACTATGATATCAAGGCTATACTGACAGAATGCATTAAGTCGTTAAAACAAATTCCGAGATAGTCGCATTTAAAGCTTTTTTTATTCCTTCAACGCATTAGTTCTCCCATATATATATTTTAAAGCTTTGAAAGAGTAATCTTTATTCTAGGCAAAACATAAAATTTGAAATCAACATCTTACACCAATATTAAAAAATATTTGAAATATACAGGATGTTCATTAAACCCTGTCACATCCGAAACCACGATGATCAGTATGAGCAAGAAGACATATTGGCACTTGAAAGTAAAGTTTTAGAACTAATAAATTTTTAAAATATAATTTCAGAAAAAGCAAATCGTTTCTGACGTCTGCAAGGGAGAAACAAGGAGGGGAAGGGAGGAAGTCTGATACGCCAAAAATGCGCGGCCGCGCTCCCCTCGCTTTTCCTCTGCAGAAGTGAGCCACCATTTGTTTTGTTTAATATATATATATATGTTTTAATTTTCTTTGTTCTAAATATTTTTTTTAATATGCTAATATGTCTTCTTGCCCATACTGATCATCGTGGTTTCGGATGTGACATGGTTTAAAGGACACCTGTATAAAGACTGTTGACTTAATGCGTTCGGTCAGCATAGCATTGATATTTTCACAGCACATTAAAAAAACTATTATTTTTCCAAGACGAAACTTTAAAAATGCAATGGCTTGCATTTACCTATGTCTCGATCGTGTCGCATTGTAAACTCGAGACAAGATCTGGACTTTTTTGGTGAAAGTCTTTCTAGATTTAAACAATCACTAAGATAGACCAGATCTAATCTTGAGATAGTAATTATAATTTTACTTTTTATACTAGCTTTCATTTTCTTAAGTTGTATTATATTTCAATTGTACCAGTATATTATAAACAAAATTTTCATTGTTGAATGGACGAAATAACTCCGTAAATAAATATATATAAAAACCATTCAACAATGTTTCGAGTGTGTCCAAGTATTTGCAGACTGGCTGGCATTGTTAAGCCAACTAAGTGGTAAAAGAAAAAGTATGAAAATTGGAAAATTGTTTTCAGGCGTCGCCTGGTAGGTGAATTAATTAACCAACGTACACCAACGAGCGCTTTCGCCTAAGTTGGCATCTTCAGGACTGGTGAATTGTTTACAACATTTACAGTTTTTATACTATTCTTAACATATTTATCTCCAAAATTCACCAGTCATGAAGATGCCTACTTAAGCAAAAGCGCTCGTTGGTCAAAATAATAAAAAGTAAAACTTAACCAAGAAGTTTCATTGATAAGTTTATTTTTAATTTAATCATAATTATTAAATAAAAGAACTTTGTTTTTAACCACAAATTGATATTTTTTTTCCAACGCATGGTTTCAAAGCAAACAAGCTTCTTCGTCAAGGTTTACGTAACTAATGAATTAATTCCTGTTTTAATTTTATCATGTTAACTAAATACTACACTTGGACCGAATAAATCAAGTCTTTTTTTGTTTCTTACAAGGGTGGTAATTTGATATTAATATTTTTGAAGCTAGACAGGAGAGGAACAGGTCGGTGGAAAAAAATGTGGTTAAAAACAAAGTTGTTTTATTTATTTTATTAATATAATTTCAACTTAGTAAACTTGAATTAGTATAATTTCCCATTGCACATCCACGAAACTAGGAATTATTTCACCGGTATTTAAAGCCCAGAATGATTTGTAGCTAATTATTGTAACGGTGAAAGTGGTACGCATGTAAGAAAAAAACATATTGTGACCTTTCTGGAGTTTAAATCGCAACACAGTTCACATTTGAGGCGCCGAGAACCAGAGGAACTTAAGCGCCACATGAAAAGTTTTTGGCAAAATGGTTTCCAAACATTTATGACGACAGTCAATGATTCTTATGATGTGAAACTTTAATTTACCAAAAAATATTGTTTTTAATGCGTTTCTAGGGCCTTATTGCAATGGGAAATTTTCTTACTTTTCATGCTTTCATACTTCCACATTTTGTATGTGGATTAATAAAACAGTCGCAATCTATTAAATAAATGCAAGAATCAATACAAAGCACAATGAATACAGCAATTAAAGTAACATTTAATTTTTATAAATATACAAGAACCACAGATTTATATAGAATAACAAAAATGCACAATTTAGATGTATTTAAGATGAAAAAGAACAAAAAAATATTTTTTTTAAATTTAACTACAATATACATAAAATAAATACAAGAGCGTCAAATAATTTGACTTGCGAAAAACCTAGGACTGACAGAAAAGAAACAGTTTTGTGTTATACAGCAATAAATTTCTACAATTTACTTTCTAATGACCTAAAAATTTACAAAATATATATGTTACTTAAAAAACACCTAAATAAAATATTTCTTACAGCCAGTGTGACGTGTGATATGTAATGTTATTTTATCGACATTTTATTAAAACTTATGTGTCGTAATATATTATATCCCTGAGGGATAAGTACTAGCTTTTTGCTGGTTGGTATTATTTCGGACAAATAAAATATGTTATGTTATGTAATATGTACATTTAAAAAACGTTGTATTTTGTCATAAATAAATAAATCTAATATAAAAAAACAGGGTACCGACGAAGGTAATGAAAATTTTCATACAAATATACTTATTGTCGTACATAAATATCGATTTTACTTTATACCGTCTCGATACGTACCGATGAAGGTAGTGTTTGTAATCGCGGCCCAGCTTTAATATTGGCACTTGAGTTAGTGTGACTTAAAACTAAGGATTTTTTTTTCATTTAACTTCATACTCGGATTTAATTATGTAAAATATGTATTTAAGTCATGTTTCAAGATTACGTCAAATGTTTCCACGGGGACATCCCATCTTAAAGGTAGAAAAGTAAATAAAAAAATTATAAATTTAAATAAACTGATGTCAAATGTCGGTAAAGCTCGTATGGCGCTCAGCGCCTCATTTCGAGCACTGTAAGTTGGGAGGAAACCCGTTCGAGAAGATGTGTCATTGATAATAATTTAAAAGCGACGAATTAAATACAGCTTTTTCATCGCGATAATTTTCGGCGCAAATAGTGCGTCGGTATGTGTAATTTGTGAATGTATGAATTAACATACATGTGTGTTTGTATGTACATAATATAAACAAGCAACACGCTACGTATACATACATATGAGTAATGCATGTTTTGATTGGCGCTGATGCTGTCAACGGTACACCTTCAACGAATTTGACGCTGTGATTTCAGTTTGTTTACGTAATAAATAAACAAAGACGCGTCAAGCAAAATGCACCATGGAGTGAAAATGTTTCGACATTCATTCAAACACGTTTCTTTCCGTTCGAGCAAAAAGATTTTTTTTACGAAAGCGTGCTTTATTTATTTCGGGTTTCCTCGTAATGTCCTCTATCTCCCTTGCAGTGCCAGGAGGGAATAACGCGCGAGGAGGTCGCGGGGAAGCTCGCTCCCGATTGGTCGATCGTTCGGTCATAATCATGTTAATAACAGTGTACGTCACTCGCCGCCGTGCCAGAGGAGTTCGGCCCCTCGGGCCAGGGGCGCAGGGCGCAGAATGCGTCGGGGGCTGGCCACTACCGTTTCCTGTAGAGAAGCTGCCATCGCGCTGCGCGGGAATAATTGACCGGAGCGGATAATTACTTTTATATGAGCGCCTTCACCGGACTCCGGTCCGACGAGAAGCGACGAGCGAGATATGTACCCGAACAACAAAGCCCTAATCATTCGCGTCGAACCAGTCTTCCTGCTCACACCCTTTCTACACTATGGCAAGGAACTTATATCCGTTACACTTTAACTTGCAACCGTATTATACAGCCCACCTATAATATAAAATTATATTATATGGATCATACATAGTTTCTATACTGCACCTACCTATTAAGGTTGGTACGTACACATAACACACGTTTATGATTAAGATAAACTTACAGCCGCACTGCCTTTAAATTTTCCTATATTTTTTTGAATATTTTAATAAACTATTCCTAAATTTATTCTACATACTCCCATGCAGATTTATCTATTAAACCCCCAGAGCGCTTTTAGAATTGCTAATAAAATACTTTGTCCGCCTCGTGGTGTAGTAGTGAGCGCTTTTCCTTCCATGCAAGAGGTATCGGGTTCGATTTCCGAAATGGTTTACATGAAATATTTAAGTAAAAGAGTGTTTTTACACTCGAATATTTCATAGTCCCTGGACTGGCATTTTAAGCGTAAGACTGATCGTCTTGCCTTCAAGCACAAAAAACATATAAAGATACGCGACGATTGGTGTACCAAATCCAACAAATATCAAACATGACGATTATACATGAGAATATGTATAGGGAGCGAAGTCTGTATGAAAAGACAGAGTGATATGGTGTTTTATCACCTCTGCCTACCCCTACGGAGAAACGGCGTTTTGGTTTGTTTGTGTTAAAATCCTTTATAATTTTTAAAAGTAAAGATATTTTGGGAAAAACATGAACACAATCTGAAACGTCGAATACCATTTGCATTATCATATTATAATTTTATTATCAAATGTCCCGTAGTGAGTGATAATGTTTTTCACTTCGGTGTAATTAATATTCATAATTCCAAATACAAACAACGCGGAGGGTTTATAGACATACAAAAGTAATTCACAAATTCATTTGAAAAAATCTACCGAGTATGATAAAGTGAACACCTTCCGTACTTATTGTGGATGCGCTTTACAGACTGTTTGGGTATAGTTTTAAAACAGATTACACGCAGTTTTATTACACCTCAACCAAAACGTTCAAAATGCTAATAATTGTTTGCAGAATTCAAAATCCATAAAACTTTTTATGGACACTAAATCTCGCCAAAGTGAATAAATCACACATACACTTATCGATGAGGTAGCACATTGGTAAACAAAGACTGGCAAACCGAACGTCCAGAAATAAAAAATATATATTTCGTAAATGTATTGATAAACTATGACCACAAGGTCAATGGGTCAAAAATGTACCCATTTAAGTATAGTTTTTTAATGCTAGTTAGCTAGTAAATATTTTTTTTTAAACTTATTTCTACTTACAGTTTATTTCATTACATAAATACATTTTTTTTATGCTTCTATTAACTCTAGATGATTCTTATGATTTACACAGACATTTAATTATTGTAGCCATTTTCTTTTAGTTGTAAAAATACCGCGCTTCGAAATGTGGTATAGCAGGGTTCGAACCTCGCTCATTGATTCATAAGTCCGATACACTAACACGGGACCACAACCAGCCTCCATGATGAATATTTAGTAATATTTATATATTTATTTTCACATAAACGGCATAAATTGCCTTTAACATGTAGTACATTTAATATTAATTAGAAGAAAAAAAACACATGTGTACATTTATATCTAAATACATAACAAAAATGATAGAATTGTGTTACTATAGCAATAGTCACAAGTAAATACGTATAATTAACCAAAAATATTTACGAAATATATACAATATGAAAAAGCAAAATAGAAAAACATTTTCAAACATAGAGAAACATTTGAGAATTATATTGCGAGAGAAAAAAATATAATGGACTGTTTTTTTAACTTTCAACTCCCGAACCAAATATATCAGTCTTATCCTGATACTGATTACCATATCTGTGGACCCTGGGGATGGGCGAGTGCATGTGATAGTTGGTCGTATAGAAGGTCTAAAACACCACCACAGACTGGAGTAATATATATATTCTAAACGACTTCTTACCAGGGTGCAATATTTATAGATTTCTTTTATCAATTATCTTTAAAAATATGTCCTTCATAAATTTGCATTTTACATAGTAACCGGTTATGTGTCGTTATTTATTGAGTAAATTAGTTAAACCAAAATAGTGTTCTAGGAATTATTTTATTTTATTAGAGATTTTAATGGCTATTACATTATAAATAGAAAAATATGTTAACAATACTAAAGCAAATATTACATAAAAAGAAAAAAATTATATAATTTTGTGTGTGCAACGTTTGTGTTCATATGCGTATATATGAATATGTGTGTAAGGGTGCGTGTGTATGGGTGCTTAAGTTAAGAATGTATGTTAATTTATAGGCACAAGAGTAGCAAAATGGGCTTAGCAAAAAGCTCAATGTTATGAACGTTTAAAACATTGAAGAAAAACATAAATTTTTCATCTTATTTAACAAGATGAATAAAATTTTATTAAAGCGAAACTGGTAACGAAAAATAAGTTTGTGGTTAATAAAATCCTTCGATTTAAACCGAAACGGAGCAGCCGGTGTCGGCGATTCAAAATGCTCTTGAAGGATCTTTTGCGGTCGCTGTTATTGCAAATGTTATTACATTTTTGTTTCGATATGCGTCTGCTCACAAATACATAAATATTAAGAGAATTTTAGATCGTGTATCGTGTGCGGATTCATTAAAAGAACAAAGCATGTTTAACTCACCGAGAAAGGAAATATTAAACTTTCCCCATAAACATATCATATCTGAACAAAATTTACGAGATACAGTTCATTCGATATGTCTCTCTTCTTAAGTTTATCCAATATCCAGTTTTGGCCCTGATAATCAACCATGTTTTAAAAAGAGTAACAAAGTATTACGGAACAAAAAATAAACAAAATTACATTCGCACAGGTTACAGTATGTTTCAAAGGCGGTTGCTAAGTTTAAGCATAGGTGTAAAAAGTATAAAATATGTGTAAATAAATCATTAATAGTAAAAAATTAATACAAAGAAACGGGAATTTATTGCAACATTATATAATGTATGCGTATTTTACTCAACGCTAATTCTAGCGAGATCGACTGTAGCGAACGACGTTTTTATTTTGTCTTGTTTTACTTCAAATTTTAATGAAAAATACCAGATTAGGTAAAACTGTGGCTTAAACGAGGTGGACTGTGTTTCAAAGCGGTAAATCATTGCTAAGGGGGAGAAGATAATATACATAACCCACAGAGCTGGCGCATGCGCGCTGGCGTTGTTAGCTGTAAAGCCACCTTGAACATGCGTACTGCCAGAATATTGGTAAGAATTTATGTGATTTAGTTACGTACAATGTGTGTACAATGTTATTGCGTATAAAACAGTATATAAACAAAAACAATACGGAAATATATTTTTTTAAAAACATTTTCAAAGTAATTAAGATCTATGACGTACCGTCCAATAAAAAAATAATTTGCTAATAATTATTAGAAGCATAAAAAATATTTTTTAATTTGTAATTTTGAATTCCCGCAAAAATGGTCATTCCATTGACCACGCCCCTAATACGTCACGATTCGTGTTTATATGTTCCTGACCATTCAAATTTGTTTAGAACATTGTCACGAATTTTGGGGTCACAACTACCAAGACCAAACATGTCATGTTTTTCTAGCAACGTATTTTTATCAAATTCCTTTTAAACATTTATGAATGAAAACATTTCTCCACAATATCCGTATTAATTTCTAAAATACAATTATTTATTATTAATCTATTTCATATATTTTTATCGGTATTCGTAGTACTGTGTGATATTTCCCTATTGCGGATTTAGGGTTTCGATCTGGTTCCGATGTGCGGACTGTTACTGAATGTATTATCGCTCGTTTACAACACCATTTAAAACTTATTATATCATAATATTATTACACTTCACATTTATAGAACAAAATGTAAAGAAATGCACGACCAGTGTTTTTGGTCGGGAGCTGCCTGTGGTATGCTTTATCATTTGTTAAAATCAATCAAACCAATAAAATTTTATTTTTGAAGCGCATATTTATTGATTTTTTTGTTGAATACTTCATTAAAAATAATGGAATTATGTTTATTTGATTGATTGGCTCATTGGCTGTCAATCTTTTAAATAGAGAAAACGCTTGTAAATAATTAATCAAATAAATAGATGTAAGTGCATTTAGTATTATTTTAAAAGTTGATTGGCTAGTTTATAAATCAAACATATTAAAGAAACATTTATTTAAAAAGGTGTTTTTACACTAAGATATTTCATAGTCCCTGGACTGGCACTAATCATCTTACCTTTATGCAACAAAAAAAATATCAAGATACGCTGCGATTGGTGTACTAATACAGTGCACTTTGCACCATTCGGTGCGGAAAGGGAATGATGATGATGATAAATCGAGCATAATATGTAAAAGCTATTGGATGTTATATTTGTATACCTCGTCAAGTAATAGCTTTGTTTAATCTAACAGCTAATTTGTTCGTTGGGTCGGGTGAAAAACGGGCCTTGTGAATAAGGTTATCTTTATTTACTGTTTTTGAGTATGACAAGTGTCAACTATTATTGTATTTGACGGATGATCATCTCACGGTGATCCATAGAATTTTACGACTCCATATTATCACACTTGCCTTAGAAACCATGGGAGCAGTGAGGCGCTAATGTCTCGTATATCTGCTAATGTGCGAAATTAATATTACACACTCTTCATGATTTTAATACTGTCATGATGAAATGATTCAGATTATCGTAAAGTTTATTTCTAATGCTGTTGCCTCTAGTTAATTCAAACTTAGCACTCTCTCTATGTATAATAAATCTGCTAGGGTAATTTAGTTTTATTGTACGTGATTCATTAGGCGCTAAAATTGACGTATAAACATCATGAAACTAATTATAAAGGGTTATACATACCTACGTAAAAATGATAACTGATGCAGAATGGCTATCACTGTACAATTTTAAAGGAAAAATTACTATGTATGCCGACGACATTGGACTATTCAATAAAAATCAAACAGACGTATTAACAAACAATGACATAAACGAAAAACTTCCAATGTTGACTAAATAACCAAACATAAACTTACTTACACTTTTTTAAAAAAATGCAATAGTATAAATTTTCAATCTAAAAAAATGACATAAAATAGATGCTTACATAAATAATGAACGACTAACTAAAATTAAATATGTTGCATACTTAGAACTAGTAATAAACAGACAAATGACATGGAAAATTCATATCAACAATTTATTAGCTAAGTGGCGACATTATCAAGTCTTTTTTTAAATCAATTTTTTTTTTCCAGAAACGGAAAAAAATTTAATGTATTAAGCCTATGTAAAAACTAAAATATGTAATATGCAACTTCTATGGGGAACAAGAAATCAAAATGACATAAACATACTACAAAGACAGCAAAAAAAATTGAATTAGTATTTGACCTCCCCTATCTAACAGCAACTAAAGAACTCTTTAAGCAATTCAAGCAATTAAATGTAACTGAACTCAAACTAGAACCCTAAGAATTTATTCAAAAATTAGCCACTGATGTAATAGTATATGAAGATCTAAAACTTAAAAAAATTGTAGTAAACATGAACACAATACGAGAATATAAAAAAAATATCATACACAGCGTTTTAAAACGAGACAAGGACAGTCGAGACTAATAAACCAGGGACTGAAATTGTACAATAAACTACCAGACAAAACTAAAACAAAGACTCAGACAAACTTTTCAAAATACGTAAAAAAATTTACTATCAACAAAAGAGTATGAATAAAAAATTATATATTATTTTTGTAAAATGAACGTAATAATCCGCAAATGTTTATAAATAACTTTCCAAATAAAAAACAAAACAAAAAAATCATTAAGAAGCTTCCAATAAAAACAAAGAGTAGATATACGAAGCCTAAGTAAAAATATTTCAAATAAAAACTGTAAGGATCTCTGTCCAGGACTAAATTATTTTATTTATATTTATTGAGTCCCAATGCAGTGCCACTGGCAACTTAATTAATATTGTTACCCGATATGTCGGTACCGCATATACTGGTACGAGGAACGCTGTCTTTTCCATCTGAACTCGAAAGAGTTAGAAGCGAGCCTGACCTCTGACTCGCAGCCCGACAGCAGCCGATCTCTATGCAGAAGAAGAGGCTATTATTGAAATACAAGATTATTTTAACACCACACAGTCTGGTTTCCATTTTCACACTCTCATAGAAAACCTAAAATTACAGTTATAAACATAATTGAGTTTTTTTTAAACGTTCAATTTTTCACTAATTCTTTGAAATAAAAAACTTTTGACTTCATCAAAGTGCTATAAACTTTACGAATAAAATGCCACATACCGCCATTTTTAAAAAATATTTAGAGATTATATCTGAATTTCGGAATTCGAACTGTGTTTTCGTTACCTCTGCGAGTTAAAATTTTGAAGTAGATATACAGAGTAAAACAGCAATTCACAATCAAAAAGATTACAAATTGATCAAATTTGCAGTGCAAGGGTTTTTTATAATACCTTCAATAAAACCTTTAATATATCAGATTAGTGATTGAGACAGTGAAAGATGAAATAAGTATGGCACGAATGTTTATTGCACACAGTGACTGTCTTCACGCTGTATTGTAGTCGAGTGTGTAAATCACACCTTGGTAGTAGCGAATGAGAAATAGTAGCTCGTAGTTGTAAAATGTAAGTATTTTATTAGGTACCATTTATTATTATCGAACACATTTGCCACGAGCTGAGTACAAATACATTTTATGTCACCCGATACAGCGTGAGAGCGGGACGAGGAGAGGTCCCTGCGACGAGAGGGACAAGGACAGCGACATGATAGTGGGTATTGTGGGAGCAGAAAACCATACTACAGCGTCACGTTGAAGAGTAAAATGGGGCAAAAGCGCACCTCTAGACCAAAAAACGTATAATTTTGTTTACTTTTATAAAACTGTGTTGAAAAATTCCTATGCGAAAGACGAAATATTTTGAAATATTCTGCTTGATAATCTATTTTCAGTTAATTATTAAAATAATCATATTTTTTAAATATACGTCATAAGCCAATAACGACGGTTATATGAATAAACATTTATACAAGAAACCGAACAAAAAGTAGATTAAACTATGTAACAAATACAAACGAGGACGTATAAAATAATGGTATACAATACTACATAGACAAAAACATGATCAACATAATATTAGCCTTCGAGCTAACCCATGCCAATCCATCTTCATCCCACACCGTGCTATTGAAGAAGAGATCTACGAAAAGCCGGAAGTTCTGTCTCAAAGAATTGCAAGTTATGTGACGAATTGACTTGTTTTCATATTCTGGGCATCGAGACAAAAAAACGAATGTTGCTCTTAAAAGATTGCATTAAAAGCTAATTTTAACTTCTGGTGACACGGCTGGGAACATGAAAATAAATTGATGAGACGGAGATGGGACATCACGATTCTCCAATGAAAACAGATTGAGAAATTACTCCAATTCAAAAAAGGAATACCTACCCCATAGTAATATGAAAAACTATGCCACTTCTTTTTGAAAACGGACTTATCAACAATTTTTAAGTGTAATGTGTAAAAACTTTAAAAAAAAAAAAAACAGTTCATGTCAGCCAATGTCAGGAATCGAACCCGAGACTTCTTGTGTAGTAGGCAAACGAGCTGATTACTACACCACGAGGCCAACATTACCTCTTGTTTCATCTAATTATAGGCAAAATTCATATTTATGGCGAACTTTTAATAATTTTAATGTAATAAATAAATCATTTAACATAGATTTATTCGAAAATAATCTTAATAACGTGCGGCGTTTGCTTTCGAAATAACTCGTAGTATTTTTTTCTTTTCTTTTAAATTTACATTTAATTACTATTCATTTTATGTTCGAGAATCTTTTTTAACTTACTGTGATGCTACTTGTGAAAACCTGTAATTGGCTTATTTGTTATTTGTTTTGTTATATAAATATGAGATAATTATAGCTGTTGGTTATCCAAATAAATAAAAATAAAATAAATAAATAAAAATTACTATTAGTTAAAAAGTTTAATGTTTCGTTTTGGTCAAAATGCATTTGACTTTTCAATTTTGACGAAAAAGCAATAATTATTTGAACTTTTACTTTTGTGGTGCTAACAGTAAGGCGAGATATACAGGAAGAATTATTTGATAGTTAAATATTGAAGAAAAAGCTTTTGCCCCGTGGGGAACTGTGCACCATATTACTCTGGTTGTGACCAGGAGATGAGAAAACGGACGTGGTGAGAGCTATAAGGCACATTCCTAGCGAATAGCTACGGAGCGACAACGGGACCAGACAAAAGGCTGTTAATAGAAAACGCCAACAGCGGTACGCCCTCCTAACAGTCCGCCCGCCGTACAAGAAAAATTAGTCCCGCATGAGTAAAACGATATGTCAGAACAAAAAGTTGATGTGATGAACGAGGTTCGTAACCCTTCGGAATGAGTCGT
This sequence comes from Micrasema longulum, assembly GCF_059751315.1. Classification (NCBI taxonomy): domain Eukaryota; kingdom Metazoa; phylum Arthropoda; class Insecta; order Trichoptera; family Brachycentridae; genus Micrasema; species Micrasema longulum. The sequence goes on along the minus strand of NW_028277484.1, from coordinate 1,337,271 downwards.
CTCGTGCCGAACTTAGTTAATCACGTGATGGAAATATTGACATTCGATAGATTAATCAGCATAATTTATGCATTATACTAGATAGATACAAAATACATATTACTATGCATAGTGCAGGTATTTGTATGCAATTGATACTACGAAAATTAACATTTCAGAGGATTTCTTAAAGCGCATTAACATTCAATGTATGTTTAAATTATCAAAAAAATATGTTTTTTTATGGTCATTATTTTAAGACAAAAAAAAAGCATTTAAATCAGATTTCCTTGTAAAATACGAAACGTTCGTTTAATAAATAAAAAAATACGATTTTTAAAAATAATGCCCCAGTGCATTTATATTATTAACTACTAAGATGTTTCATTTTCGCTAAGTAGAAAGATAGATAGAATTATAATAATTAAAATACGCATATGGTTTCATTCTACTTTTATTTATAATTTGAAACCAGTGATTGGGTTTCGTAGTGACCTTCATCGTCAGACCAGTCTATCATAAAAATGCATTCCATAAAAAAATGGCAGTAAAAAAGGCAAAAGAATAGGAAGATATAACGTTCAAATAAAAATTAAACGTTGATTGAATAATAGTAAACAAAATTTTTGAGTCTGGTTAGCAATGTTTGTGCATAAATCTGCTCATGTTAACTTGTTATTTAATAGTTTTGTGCTAAATTTTAAAGAGATATTATCATACTTAACTGAGAAGTGTGTGAAATTTTCATTGTTTTTAATTACCAAATTTGATGGTCTTTATAATCTATGTGAGGTCATCAAAATGCGATTAAGTGTTCCCGCGCAACACTATAATTTTCATTAATATTTTTGATTCCAAGTATTTTCAATTTATTAAAAAAAAATTGTTTCGGTTTGCAAGTTTCTTTTGTAAAATAAGTAAATCAGGTTTCTGTCCAACTAAAGCAGAAGACCATTTAAATAAAACATCCCCGTGTTATAAATAAAAGAAACAAAACCAGAATCACGATCTAAGAAAATGCATAATGAAGGCTGTAGATTCTGCTTGTAAATAGAGCAAAGGGGTTAAAAGTAAAGAGGCTGTATGGTGCTTAAAGGAAATCTAAGGGGCTTAATAATCTCCAAGGTAAAAAGTATACAAAATAGGAGGAAGACTATTAATTAAAGTCTGAAAATGTCTAACTACCATGGGAAGGAAATAGTTCAAGTCGAATTGAAAGCTTTTTAAATTTAAATCACCAGTATGTACGTTTAAGAGATCGCTTATCCCTTAAAACCATCTTTGCTCGCAACATAGTATGCAAAGAATAGTACAGGCAAAACAAATGCAATAGTGCCTACATCAATTATTATGAACTGATTCTAGAGTACATTGTTTTTGCTAAATGAATTAAGATAATTTAGCATAGGTAACATAGCTGAATTAAAACAGGCCAAATAGATCATCTTTTTAATCAAATAGTAAACAGGTGAAACTTTTGAATAGTCATTTCATATTTTACTTTTCATTATGCACTTACTTCTTACAATACTACTGCCGTCATAAGCATAAAGGCAGTCATTTTAGCAAATGTCATGTTTTGAGATATGACGCTTTTTATTATTTATTATTTTTTTATATTTTATGAGGGCAACGAAATACAACACAGCAAACATATCAAAACAACAGTTAGAGAGAATAACTCTTAGGTATAAAATGTCATTATAGTTGTTTTCCAATTAGAACCTTAATTTGATACTAGGGATGTCAAAACCGTCACAACAGGGTGTGTGTGAGAGAGGAAATGTGGGAGGGTGTAAATGTGTGTGTGAGTGAAAGAGTAACATTTAAAAAAAATGTAATTTGGGATAATTGCGGTTTAAAATTTTGTCAGAATATTATTTTTAAAAGATGTTGCAGAGTCCAGTAAGATGTCGATGTCGAAAGTATCTATTTGATTGTATAAGGTCAGGCCACGATACATGAGGGAATTTGATGCTGCATTTGTATTGTATTTTGGTATGTGAAAACGTTTGGTGTGTCTGGTCCGCCTAGGTGGGTTATTTAAATGAATCAAAGAGAGTAGGTCCGGGCAATCAATTTAAACATTGAGTATTTTATGTATAAATAAAAGGTCCGCAAGTGCTCGTCGTTTATATAAAGTCGGAAGTAGGTGACACGTATTTTTGTTGGTGTATGTGAAATTGAGACATTTTACGAACTTGTCTTGAATGTGTTCTATGCTATCTACATATGTATATTTTATATTGTGGATTCCATATTACAGATGAATATTCCAGTGGACTTCTGACAAGTGCGCAATAAAGCATGTAGAGGGTTTTAGATTTTTTTTGAACTTTTCCAATTCTAAAAATAAAACCGAGCATTTCATATGATGTTGAAATAACGGAGTCAATGTGTAAATTTTAAATTAGTTTCTGGTATAGAATAATGCCGAGATCTTTGCATTCAGTTTTGCATCAACTTGCATCCTTGCATCAACCTTATGCACATTATTAAAAGCTGTAAGTAATCAAACTCAAATTCTTGCTCAAACTACAATGTTTTTTTCATCTATTGATATATTTAACATGCCCCTTAATTTGTTTAAAAATAAATTAAGACTCATTCTTTCTGGCTGCGATACGCTCCCACTTGCTATTTTATGATGCTCACGCTTACACACACCTGGATATTTACTCCCACACAAATACACACGAACACACCTCTACACTTACTTTCATAGAAATAGACACAAACACACCCATTTTTTTACCACAATTTAATATGTATGATTTTTATTTCGAAACATCGCTGGTCTATCTTTAAACTGTATTTTTTTAATGTTATTTTATCATTGTTGACGGTTTGTTTCTGTAAAATAAATAAATAGGTAAAAACAGAGTATGTCTTTTGTTTCTAAGTATGAAACCAGAATGTGCTTGATATCAAATGGTTCGAAATTTCTTGTCGAACATTACCTCATGTTTAACTTATTTGGTCATTTTTGTCGAAAGTATTGCTTAAGACGGCGGTATAGATAATTATTTTGTACTTTTTTAATAAGAGTAACAATTTGATGATCAATGATTTTGATCAATTAGTTTTATGTGGCACTGAACAGAACTAAAATTGCCAAACGGCTTTTAGAATGAGGTAGGGATAATTTTTTTTCATATTAAACAAGACATTTATGGTAATTAATGTCTCTTAAACGGCCCCTACCATTAGAAATAAATTAAAGTGCGTTCATTAAACGCAGGCAAAACGTATATGGGGGTGTAGAGGACAAAAGAACTACAATTATTTGTAATTGGATAAAATATAATATCTATAAAAACAATTTAATTCATAATGTCAAATCGTAAGTAGAAAACTACCGGGGAAGCGGTCTTCTCATAGAAAACTGGTTTATTTTCCGGAAAATAATTAATGACATTGGGAAGTATTTTGTAACTTGATTTCTAGTTTAGCGTTTATAAATTACGCTGGTATTATTACCACGGTAAATTATGAATTAGGGAAATTTGTAATTGGTTTTGCATGCAAACAAATACACTTGCTACAATGTTTTCTATTTTTTTAATGTATTTTTTGTGTTTAAAAATAAGTTATTATGAAACCGGTAGTCAGATGGCAGAAGGGACCATGTGTAATTTTTAAATATGTTCAGGAGACTGAAATACTACTCAATTTTAAGACTTTCCACAAACTAAAATATTTTTGTGTTACTTTTCAATAATAAATTACCATTCTAAGTGATGTTTTTATTTCTATGTGTATTTACTGAAATATTTATTAAAACTTTTGAAAACTACAAAACAGAAAAAAATACAGATAGTCCCTTCTGCCATCTGACTACCGAAACATTAATTGAAAAAAAACGTGAATATGATAAAAGAACGTCGAATGTTAAGGATCTGAGCGTTAGATTTGTGAGCACCCTGACATTTCATGATCACATAAAGACAATCAGTGGTAAAGCATTGAAGATGTTAGGATTCGTTCTGCGTACTAGCAGGGTTTTCGAAAATATCCGCGAACTAAGAATTCTTTGCAGCTCCTTGGTGCGAAGTATTATCCTTGGCTCTAGCCGACCAAGTTTCTTCAGGGTATGCTTAGCTTCAATAGTTTAGAGACCAGAAGGAATGTGTATTTGACTACACATTTTTATGGATTGGATGGTCGATAATTCTGTGATTTGGTGAGCATTGGTTTGTATGTTACTGATTAGGATAGCGTCAGCATAGATTGCTTCATATTCCGATATACAGGACCAACCTGCCGATGGTTATGCCTGTTGGAATGGCTACCGCTATGCTGAACAACATCATTCTGAATGTTGATCTGTTCCATGTATCCGAAGGGGTTTTCCGAAGCAGGATTCTCCTACTACTTTGACAAGTCTATTTATGTATTTTTTGTCTTTTTACAATATGTACATCTTGAATTTCAGTTTGTAATGCATATGCTATTTTAAATAAATTAATGGAATTGAAAAAAAAGTACAACCAATAAATATCGTTGTACAAAAAATCGAGAATAAAAACAAGTCCTGGATAAACATATAAAAAAATTAACTGTTAAAATTTATATAAAAAAACTGGTTGAAAAGTAGTCAAAACTTTACGCGTTTACTTTAAATAAGTAAAATGCATTTCTAGCAATAATTGTTTAAGATTGTTATATTTCGGTTTCAGATCGCCATAGAAAGGCGACTAAATACAAAATACAAGTCGAAGTTGCTAAGAGTGGAAAGGAAATGAACACGAGAATAAACGACAGCGGTCGCTAAGGACGTCCTCAGCTTGTGAGTCAGGAGTAGCAGTCACGACTAATGCTAATTCCTGGTGCCATTCCTATGGAGTCGGTATCAGCTACAAACACCTTACACCGTCTGGCCTGTCACTACTTCTATCGAACAATAGGACTTAACGCTGCCGACTGAACTTATTCCACAAACTAACTTCCTATTTCGGCCAGAAACAATTTTACCCAACACAAACCATTCGACAGAGGAATTTGAGACGTAGGGTAGATGCGGTTCGTGGTTTTAATATAATTAATTTTCAATAAATAATGGTTTTCTCTGTTCAAATATGCAAAATAATTTGTTTGAATGCTTCAATGTTGCGAGTAATTTTCATAATTTTGTACTATATTGAAGAATGATATATCGATATAATATCAACGCGCGGTAAAAAGAAAAACTTCAGTTCAAGACTTTTTATTTGTAAAATTCAGGCAAAATGACGTTAAAATTATGTTAGTCTAACTAGCGAATTTTTATGGAACAAAACCGTATTTATTATTATTTTTTTTATTTATTCATACAAATACATACGTATATCTAAAACAAAATAATAAAAATAACGTATTCCAAACTCTATGACGCCAAGAGCTCTGTATTGAGTTAGGATACAACATAATGGAGAGTGGAAGCATATACATAATTAAAAAATAGCAAAAATTACAAATAAAAAAACAACATATATTTCCGTAAACATCTGAACAACACGCTTAATAGAATATAAATCTATGCAATATCTCGCAGCCATATTTTGATATTATTTACTCTTTTCTTGGCAATGCATCCATGTTATCTGATTTTTAATCAAAACAGCATTCAGCTAAAACTGCTTTACCATATTTTTCATTCTTAACTGCATAATCACAACTTTGATTAAAAGAACAAAAAAAATGAAACTCTGAAGCTGTTTCAACCATCAAATGCATAAAAAAAATAATTTCGTTCTGCCAAGATAAGGGTCAATGTGTTATTGTTGAGACATGAATTTTCCAATCATTTTTGCCCTGTATCATTTTTTGTGCATACATATGTTATGCTTTTATCTTGTTTATATATTCAAGTGTCTTTGTCAATAGTTTCCGAATTCCTTTTATTTAATTTTTTGCTTAGTTTTTATGAATTTCCCATTATTTTTAAAACACGAGCATTATGTTGACGGTTACTGGCCCAGTTATATTTTGTTTTTGTATCTATCTATGTACAAAATATTTTAGAAATTATAAATATATAAGTTTCCTGTGAATTTGATAGTTTATTATATTTATTTATTATTTACATACTACATGTTTATTATTTTTTGTAACATTTAAAAAAATATACTTCTTTTACAGGACTCACTAAGCCAATTAATATGGCTTGTCGATAAAGATCCTATACATTAAAACCTATAATAACACTACATAGTTGTATAATAATAATTACTATTAACTTAAATATAAGGAGCAAAATAAAAAAGTACATATAATTTATGTTTTCAAATAATATTTAGAAAAATGTAAAAAAAGCAAAAAAAATAAGTAAATGATATCGCAATTATAAGATAAAAAATTATTTCAAAGTGATTTTATTTTTATTTATTTATTTTATTCACAAGTCCCAACTCCATGGAACTAAAGTCCAGTGTTGAGTTGGGACTAATATATGTATAAAACTTTAACAATCAAGATCATCATAGATACTTCATAGATTCCTCTCCACATGAGCAAATGCTGAGAAGTACCCAATTGGCCCACATTAGAATTTTTTTTTTGATTCCAACAGTTTAGCTAAAATAATGTAATATAATAGCAGAAAAATCCTCTTTTTTAAATATAAACCTTGTATATTATAAGCAAGATAAAAAATAATGCATCTCACATATAAAAATATGTAAAAAACTACATATAAAAAAACATTAAGAAATTGACGGCATTTGAAGTATAAAAAAACAACATACAAAAAAAACATTAACAATATCTATTTGAAAAAATAAAATTTAATTAAATAATGAAAGGAATAAATGAATTGTAAATATCATCATTTAAAAAATTATACGAAAAACAAACGTTTCTTTATTGTAAATTAATCTACGGAGAAAATTCGAATCATGCGGTTTTACGTGTGACACCATAAATCTTTCTCTTTTTGCGACTATTGCGAAGGTAGTAACAGGATGCAAATGAGGGTCTACCTCAGTAAGTTACTTTGCCGAGACAGTTCGTGGCATTAGCATGTCTTCGATAAGTGAATTCCCTCAGCACAACTGCACACACGGCTAAAGTACAGCCACCGAGAAGAAAGGATGTCGCAAAGGTAACGTGAATTGTAATTAGCGATGCGCAGGGCTGTTATTTTTGCGCTGGCGTATCGACTGGCGACAGTTCTAAATGGAATAAGTGTAATCTATCGATCTGCAAGACAGATGAATCAGGCGTCACGAAGCAGCGTGTTCAATACAATGTGTTCTAGGTCGGGGGTCAGAAACTCCAGTTGAGGTTACAAAGATCTTGAACTGGCTCACTCGAATTCGGGAGGTTGTGTACGTATTTGCAGACTAGTCTTAGCCTAAAAAAAGCTATTGATTTTTAACAAAGAAAAAAACAGCTACTATGCAGATTCTTGCTACAAACTAATTCGGGGTGGGCAGAGAGGGGGAGCGGGAGGAGGTTCCCTTTTCAAACATGTTTTCCTTATTTTAACTAATCAAAATCGAAAACTGAAATTTATGCGATGTTTTTAATGTTAATATCAAAAATATTTTTAAAAACACAATTAATTTTAAACATTTTCATCACACATTTAGATGTGTATTTATTTTTCCAAACTCTATCGGGCTATAAGTTTTGTGTTGAGTTGAGTTAGGATATATTACAATCAAAAGTAAAGGTACAAAACGGTTGCTATCCTTTTTAAATCCAATTGAATTATAGAAAAAATAAAATGTAAGTACAATAAAAATAAATTGACAAAGGAAGGTACAATTCAAATGATCGGATATTAAATATTTTCTTTCTATTAAAAATGATAACAAAAGTTGATCGGTCGTTCACTTCTACGGTTGAAACTATAAAAAAATTATGTGTAACAATACCTTTTTATAAAAATATTTTATTTTTTATTTCAACCATGGCGGGATTCGAATCCGAAGCCTCTTGCAATCGAGCTAACCACTAGACGTATTTTTCACGTATTTCACGTATTTTTAGACGTGTTTTATACGTGCAGGGTATTTTTTATTTTGAAGGCTATGCGGGGTTATTAAATGAGTACCCTATATATTAACAGAAATTAAAATTACCACTTAAAAAACTTTATAAAAGTCGAAGGATATTTTATGATCACCTAAAACCGTAGAATTTGGCGAGTCAAAAGTAATAAATGCAAAAATAAGAGGTCCATAAAGTTAATTTAACGCGTCCGCAGGTAGAACGCTGACGTATTAAATTGGATCCTCAGTTTATCACGTGTCAATTAATTATAATTCGGATCGAATGGAAAAGCCTTCGATGAAGATGTTTTTAAAAATCAAAAAAATAAACAGAAATATTGGTCAATAGGTCATTAATTCAAGTAGAAAAAACCTGAAATTTTTATTAGTAAAAAACTATGTAGTAACGTAAACCAAGCCAAAAGTTCAGTTCAATAATCAATGAAAAAAAAAGGAGTTTTGAAACCAGTATACCACCAGAAAAGAAAGGAAAAAAGAGCTTTTTTTTATCTCGCTTAGATAGTCCTTTTTTCACTTAGTAATTTTGAAAAAGAAACCAGATGTTTTTTTTGGTTATTATTTCTTTAAATATTCAGCGAACGGTTTGGTTATTTTTTCGCAAGATCTTTCAGATTATTTTCAAGTTATAAATAATGTATTTTGATACAAACATCGGTAGTATCGACACATAAATTGACAGGAATTTTGGCAAAAAAAGTATTATTAGATTTTGGTAATAAATTTTTCACATTCCATTTATGTGATGAAAAAACACGAATTTTGTTTATTGTAGATTTAAAATTCCATATTAACAAAATACTTTCGAAAAAAATCAAATAAACTATGGCTCATAGTATACTATAACTTAACAGACCGCGCTATATAAATAATCCATATTTTTATGCATATGGATTATTTCGACGTTTGATATGTCCATTGACATTATTTGTTGAATATGACATGCCATGTCTTTCTTGTTCTTCCTCGCTTTCTACAAACATTAAAATACGCATTTTGAATCTTTTTAGCCGTCCATTTGCTATCCATTTGATGATCTAGGTGCATCATCCGAAAACCATGATAGGCATTAAACCTCGAATCTCCGGCACGGTAGCCCTATTTCCTTTCCAATTAGCAGCGATGCGGACAAATCAATTAAATTAGCGGGTAGGAATTATTTATTACTTAAGTGTTGATTTGAGCTGCAAGGTGGAAGGTGCAATAAGGTTGTAAATCACTTGCGAAATAGTTCTCCCATCAGAGCCTTTATTGTGCATCTAAGGAATGCGACTTTATGAGACAAATGCGCGAAAGTGAATTATGGACATTGCGCTTTGCACAGACTAGCATGCACATGTTATATTGTACCAATCTGTATATTTATATTGTATTTGTTTTATATTTAATTATTTCCTATACTAAGCACCAGAGGTTTCCTCTTTTTTGATGTGGTATTAATTTAGTTTTTTCATAAAATTAAAAAAAAAACAAAAATTTAATTAAAACTAAATAAATTACAACAGGGATGGGGAAAACCTTAAATAAGGGAATATGGAAGTCAAGGCATTTACAGGGCTTATGACCTGTCATTGGCTGGTTTAAGTGGCCACTTTACACACTGTGTAACATTCACCATTTAGCCTATATTTGAACATCCATATTTCTTCAATTCTTTCCGCTCTTTCACTTCACTAAAATCAACAGATGGAAAAAATAACATTTTTAGGCAACGCCTAAAGATGTTATTTTTTCAATTTCTATACTTCTTCAGGGACCAGGTAATTTATCAACAATGTTCTTCATCTCTGTTGTAATATGTTAATATAAACAGCTCCCCAGGGAGTTGAATCCAGTCCAGGTCTACAATAATTTGGACAAACTCAAAATATTGTGGATAAGAAAAATGACTTTTAACTGTTTTTCTTGTTGATTCCGCGTGTGAATCTAAGAATACTATTATTTTCAATGACTTTCAACACTGCAAAGTGAATATAGAAGCACTTATTCCACCCGTGCTGTGCCGACTGAGATATTTGCAGCACAAGCGACCGTCGTATGACTCGGCTAGTTCGTCTTGAGAAATTTATCGTGCTGAGTTGTGTTAGTTGGTCCGTGTATTGTATTAAGCTTTCTTGGGACTCAGTTGTTGTTAACAAATTGCCGCCACAGTGCTACAAGGTTCTAAATGCCTCAATGGAATTCGCCTTTGAAATATTTTATTATGCATTTTGCTGTTTACATTAACGACGCCACCTATTCAATTTGCAATAGATTATTAATTCAATTTGAAGTAATTTTTATTTGAAAGGTTATATTTACCGCCCATGTGTGGTTTAGTCATAAGAAGATATATTAATTTTGTTATTAATCTTGTTACAATTAACAAACAAACAAACCATTACGCCGTTTTCCCGTAAAGGTAGGCAGAACAAGAACGCCTAGAACGCTACATAACTTTGCATACGGATCTCGCTTCCTCTAAATTCATACATCTTCTCATGCACGCGCGCCGATTATTCCGACTTAAAACTTTAACATGTCCATCTTCAAGTATTTGTTGAATTTGGTCATGCCATGTCTTTCTCGGTCTTTCTCTATTTCTGCATCCATCCACATTTGTATTGTAAATATTTTTAGCCATTCTTTCTCTGTCCATTCGCTCTACATATCCAAGCCAAAGCATAGCTCCTTTCATGGTTTTGTCGATAATGCTTATGTCAGCCTTGCATAATGTTCAATTAGTGTTTTTTTTTTTATTATGTTTGTACGCACTTCATTAATGAATCTTTTTTTAACACATTTCACCTATACGAAATAATTCCAATGAAAACGTTCATCATCAGCATTATTTATTACCTTTCCACAAATAATGGTGCATAGAGCACTGCATTATTACACTAACTGCAGCGTATCTCGATAAATATAATTTTGTTACATAAAGGTAAGAAGATCAGTCGTACGCTTCTAGTACAGCAGAATTTCATATCAACTATGTCGTGAATTGAACCCAAAATAACTTGGCAGAATGGTGAATGTTACACAGTGTGTAAAGTGGCCACTTAGACCAGCCAATGACAGGTCATAAGCCCTGTAAATGCCTAGACTTCCATAATCCCTTATTTAAGGTATTCTCTATCCCTGTTGTAATTTGTTAATAGTAATTTATCATTTTTGATGATGCGACAATGTGTAAAAGTGCATTGTGTTTTTATATGTACAATGTAATGCACGTGCCCAATGTGTACATGGACCGCTGTTAGTCGGAGAAGGCGAAATTGCGGTTTCAAACAATCACGAACTGACTTGAAAATAAGGGACGGAACGCAAAGCGCCGCTCATTATTATCTTGCTCCATTATTGAGTCGAGAGCTACCTGATAATTGAATTTTATCGCAAATTAGATACATACGCAGAATCAGAACTCGAATTGTGGGGTCAGGGCTTATTTGAAGGAAGGAGCATATTAATTGGCAAAATTGATGGAGAGAACGGCTTCTTAAAGACAATAATGGTATTCGAAGAAGGGTTGAGAAATCGAGACTCGAAGAGATGATACATAAAATCGTAAAAGAAAATTATTTGTTTTATTAGAGGGCTCGAACAGGGGAGGATGAACAATCGTATGAAACTGTTAATAAGGAAACTGTCCAAAAGGCTTATTAAGCGCGCCAGATTGAAGCGACACCAAATCTAGATAGAAAAATTAATTGTTTTATTTTATTAACATATACCTACGGCTAAATTGCCTTTTTACAAAACTTATAATCTAGGCATAGTTGTTTGAATTTTTTTTTTTTAAAACATACATTATATCAATATTCGAGGTTGTCCAAATGTTTGTAGACAAAATACTGGATTTCACCCCCTCGGATTAAGATAAAAAAATTACAACAGAGATGAAGAACATTTAAGAGAAGGTAATATAGAAGTCTAGGCATTTACAGGGCTTATAACCTGCCATTGGTTGGTTTAAGTGTCACTTTACACACTGTGTAACATTCACCATTTTGCCTATGTTTGAACATCCATATTTCTTCAGTTCTTCCATTTGTTGATTTTAGTGAAGTTAAAGAGCTGAAACCTTTATGAATGCGGGTGAGATTCATTTAATTAAATTATTACACCTACATACTAGGCATCGGCTGAAAACAATTTTCCAATTTTTAAACTTCTTTTTGGACCAGTTGATTATCATTACTATTTGAATCATTACTTCATCCTCAAGATTTAGAAACAAAAATGAAACATAAAAATTATAGAACACATTCAGTGGAAGTTCAAAACAGTTTAAAATTAAAGTAATAATCAAATTAAATAATAAAATATTTAAAAGGATAAATATAACAAGAAAATCATAGCATTGTTTCATATACCAATTAGAAGAGCAATATCCTATACTTAATATATCCGATACGTGGGAATAACTATTGCCGAGTTCCTGGAGTCTATTTAATACGGCATTACAAGTATACACTGTCCGTGAATTGATGCTATAAAACGGTGGTACCTGTCTAGAAATTCTTCTAGGTACCCTGAAGTCGATGAGAGATAACAGTTTTGGGCAATGAGTCTAATGATAATGTAATTAATAATGATAAAACACCGTACTTCACCATTTTTAAACAAATCTGTACCTTTCATTTGATATTTTGAGATGCTTTTAGCCAATAAATTATTAGTAAAATTCAAACTACGAAGTTTGACATTTTGTGTCAAAATTATAATGTTGAATTGTGATGATATGACGTTTATGATATTAAAAAATATTTACAAACGTAAAATGATTGAAAACAAAATAAAAGTTCTAGAGAAGTGAGCAAACATAAAAAATATAAATATGGATCACTACATACACAAAGCTTTGTAAGCGGTTCATTTTAGAGGTAATTAAATATAGAATTGAAGGTTATGCGAAATAAATCAATAATATCGAAACAGACAAAAATTGTTGAGAAAAACTGTACTCTTTTAACTTTCCATTTAAAAACATTTTGAAAGTGATCATTTAGGCATTTAAGTATGTATTCCGTACGTATTTAGTATAAGAATAAAATCCGTCATTTGATTGAATTTTACTTGTATATTTGAAAATATTTTATTTACATCTATGTACATTGTAATAAACGAGTTACTCGCCGATTCCTTTTGCGAGATAGTGGCATTTGAATACCCACAAAATCATATGCAAGAATTAGAGTAAAATAGTGGAGGTAAGTAGAACTTATCATTAAGGAAATGTAGTGTATTATTCTATGAGATACAATCCAAGATGCGAGCTGGTTGTGTGTTTGCTGATTAAATTAAATTGAATACTATGGGTTTCTGTAATTATTTATGCTGTGTTTGGTGAAGGTTCCGCAATGTCGCCTTGTGCAGATTCACATATTACATTGTCAGCATAAAACAGCAAGCTCTGTAAGCTGTCGGATAGTCTCCTTACCAGGAGAACATGGCGTCGAGTCGCTTGTATAGGTGCTCTCATATTACAGGAAGCATAATTCACAATTGACTCTAGGGACAATCCGCACAATGCAAGCGTTACCTTTATGAAATTATGTTATTTGTTCGCGAAACGAAGAGAAATTATTTAATTATTTATTTTCCAAAGAAATCACTTCAACGGCGTTGGATAAAACAAACTTTCTGCATTAGAGATCCCAAAGTATTTTTAGCATAAACCCTCAAAGATCATTAAAAAACTTTTTCTCAATAATACGTGATGATTTTGTATGGTGTATGAGTATTTTGTCTATGTTTTCCTACTAGTGTACTGATTGTTTCTTGTCTCTTCATGTATCGTTATTATTTAGGCATTATGATCAGATTTATATTTAATGCCTTCATTTTTAATTCCTGATTCCAAATTTTATCTTGACACACATAGCTATCTTCATAATATAAACCTAATAATATAAGTGACAAGCATTTGATACACATAGTTATCGTTTAATTTACGACTAAATATAGGAATCTAAATATTATGCTATCCCATTGAATCATTTATAAATTTATTTTATTTTTGTATGTGCATTTATGTATATTATGTTTGTATGTGTATATATATGTATATGTGTATATATATATGTGTATATATGTATGTATGTGTATATGTATGTATGTAGTATGTATGTGTGTATGTGTATATATTTATATATATTATTTTATTTTTACAATTAATGTAAACTGTACTTTTTTCTTTTCTTCTTTTTTGGGCTATAACTGTTTTTCTATTTCTCCAATATTATTTTCATTTATAGGAAACATATTCGAAAACCATATTTGCCGCAACAAGTCGGTTTATTAGAACAGGCATTTGCCCATATAGGAACCGATTGCAACATTAGGCATACTAATATTTCTGGCTTGCCGACCCTTCATATACTGAGCCTACTCCTAGTAAAGAAGAATTTGCCAGGGTGTTTTTAGTGCCATTTTTGTAACAATGTATGTATAAACTAAAAAATTAATAAACTATGCCAAGAATTCTGAAAATAGTTTACTATCTCAATGCAAGTATCCAATATACAAATTGAGACATATTCGAAATACTATTGGTTGTACAGACTGGACCAAAATAAAGTAATTCCAAGCATATTTAAAAATATCTCTAGAATCGGTACATTCTCACTCACATATATTTTCTGTTCTTTTATTTTACCAAAATCAACGGATGAAAGAATTGATAATACCGTATTTCATATTTACTATTTACTATAATTATAAAGTAAATTTGCAATCAGAGACGGCTTTCCAGCTTGAAATCAAAGCTAGGGTAAAACTCTGAACAGTTAGCTCGAGAACTAAAATTAATAACTTGAAGCTTTCATCCTTTGGCTGCATGGTTCAACTGAACACCGATGCGCGATGGTTGGTTCCATGTCAAGGGAAATCCTGCATATTTATACGGCGCTGCGTTTATACACTTCCCTGATTTTAATTATAATTAGCTATTTACATCAGCATTTTTATGTGGTTGATAAATCCGTGCGTTCTTTCATAATGAGACTTATATTTAGATTCAAAAGGTTTTTATTATATGCGAAGAAAGGATTTAAAAAAGCATATTATGAGTCGTATCTAGTTCTACCGCATACCTGAAACTACATAATTTGATTATGATTCACATGATATTGTACTGGAAAAAGATATACAAAAATTATCTTTAAATCTCGTTTGCAGACAGGGTGAGGAAAAAAATGATGACACTTCATTGTTCTTACGGGTCATAGTTCTTTTGTTCTCATGTGTTAGTGTTATGTGTTTGAAAGAGGTCATTATTTATATGGTCTTTGTTACGATATTTTGACACGGATAAGGCAAGTCTCAGGAGCGTATAATTTAATGACTCCCTCCCCCCATAACAAATTCTAATTTTTGTGTACATTTTGCTTGTTTGAGCGGATTAATCAAAATTTATTAATTAAAAGGCAGTCTTACGAAACGAATTCTTTGTCGTGTTGTGTGAGTTGTTCTCACATATTCAAGAACATACTAGATTCTTCTGACAAGTGATGAATTAAAAGTCGGATAAAAGACATTAGTCAAATTCGAATTGATTTGCTTAATTACATGGGGAAAAAAGTAAAATAAACATATTATATTAAATGTGTGTACTGGCTCATTACGCTGAATTATTTTTCTACGATGTTTACATTTAAGATTATTAAGAACTTATCATATAAATTCATGTGGACATATAAACTTTATAGTTTAAATCACATTTTTTTAATAAAAAAAAACGATTGCTATTAACTGATTGGTAAAATTTCAATCATCAAAATTTTGTCCTTTTTTTATATTTTTTATTTATTCATATTATACTCTTACAAACTATAAACAATAATAAAAATACTGTGATCTTACTGGGGTTACCCGTGCCGAGGACACTTAACAATATACTTTTTTTAATGTTTTTACATTTGAGAATAAATAAAGAAGACTAATAAACAGAGATAATTAACAAAATATTCAGACTGTTTTCAAAACTAGGTATATATCTACATATTTATTGTTTATAATACAAAACGCACAATGAAAATAACAAAAACCTAAAATAAGCTATACACTTGTGGAGCAGTTGATTCAACATCGGTTTGGGCGAATGAGACAATCTATTTTACTTCTACCAAGCTCAACTATCCATTTTTTAAAGCCTTTTTAAACATTGTCTCGTTACTAATTTTTTTAATAGAGAGTGGAAGTAGGTTATAGATTTTAATTGAATAATACTCAAAATCCCTTTGTCCGAAAGTGGTATTGGTTTGTATTTGTTTAAGTTGTCTTTGAGTTGATTCTTGTTTGTCAAACATGCGATTTTTCTGCAGTGTGATTTATTTTATACAAAGAAAAGCATTTGTACACCAATTGCTGTGTATATCAATCATTTGATACATAAGGTAAGATAATCAGACTTCCGCTCCAAGAGCCAGTCTGGACTGTGATATTTTCAGTGTAAACCACACTTTAAATAAAATATCAAATGTGCAAGGAATCGAACTCGAAATCCCTCGCTTGGTAGACAAACGCGCTTACCACGAGGCGGATGATAAATAATTTTGATGTAGCGATAATTGTCCGTAAAGCAGAACTCAAGAATTAAAAGCATTTTTAAATTCGGTGTACTACATAATGGAATCCGATGAAGTGTGCATTTGGTTTTATTATTATTGCTTCTATATCCGCCATTTTGAGTTTTTGCTCGGCTAACGTGGTTCTGATAACTATCGTCAGGAGGAATTTATAATAATGACTAGTAATTATATGGCTGGTAATAATGCAACGCACTTGGTTCTTCAAATTTCAATGTCCGCGATTTTAGCAATTTCAAACTCAATCTCTCTCCCCGTTATTAAGCGGACAAGTGGTCTCGCAAACATCGCTCGTCTTTCTAGAAACTTCGGAACCACGATACTTTCTTGTATATGAGAAAAGGCAGCTGGCTATTATCCTTAGTGGGTCAAAAACTCTAACCAAGGAGGGCATTGCTACAATCGGAAGATACGGATACCATGCATCACTATGAAGGTAGAGGTAAAGAAAAATTCTCCCGAGCGTTTACGAGGATTCACTAATAACTAACAACCATGTATCTTCTAGTTTTGAGGTTAGTGCATCGATAACTATCGATGGCACCTGACCCCATGGTACACATGTTTATACACTGGATGTGACGAATATTTTGTTCAAGCAAACACTTTTAGCATTAATTACGATTTATTCTATTCAATATCGTCCGGCGGTTAAGATTAGATAATTTCGGGTATTTACAGCGCATGCGTCGGATGATTTGACGTTTGAGAAGACAAAAAGCGCTTGCGCTGTAAGGTGCAATGGTAACACTTATATTTATTTTTTTTAATTATTTATTGACCCTTACGGATTATTACATTAATTTTAGACAAATAATATAATTTTTTTTATTTAAACTCAGTTGCTGATAATTACGTTTTTTAAGCCTTTTGAAAAGTTTGTCTGAGCCTTTTGTCTAGTTTTATCTGGTAGTTTATTGTATAATTTCAACCCCTGATGTATTAGTCTCGATTGTTTATGTCTTGTTTTGCAATGTTGTATGTGGTATTGTTCTGATATAAATAGAAGTAATTATTGCCACTATAAAAAATTCATCATCATCATTCCCTTTCCGCACCTAATGGTGCATAGGGCACTGAATTTGTACATCAATCGCAGCATATCTCGATAATTTTGTTACATGAAGGTAAGGTCATCAGTCATATGCTTCAGGTACCAGTCCAGGGACTATGAAATATTCTACTGTGAAAACACCCTTTTAAATCAATATTTCATATCAACTATGTCGGAAATCATGGTATTGTTATTATTCAAATATTGCATGGTAGACAAACGAGCTGACCATTACACCACGAGGATAAAAATAATAATCGTTACAATTTTTTTTTTTTGATAGCTAATAGCATCTTCTTGAAAACACGTATCGACATGTTGGTAGAGCCTGCTTCGTAATCTCGAAATAGATAGATAGTAAAAAGTTGAATTTACCGTCTCGATACATCATCATCATCATTCCCTTTCTCCACCTAATGGTGCATAGAGCATTGCATTGGTACACCAATCGAAGAGTATCTTGATATTTTTTGTTACATGAATGTAAGATGATCTTCAGTCTTACTCTACAGGGAATATTCTTGAATTTCTTGTGTGAAAACTCCTTTTCAAATCAAATAGTTAATTGCAACCACGCCGGCAAACGAACCCGAGACCTCTTGTATGGTAGGCAAACGTGCTGACCATTGCACCACGAGGCCGACAAACTCTAAATTCAAAGGCCGTTTAATATATTACCGATGAAGATAGCGTTTGTAATCGCTCCCTAGGAGCACAAATTAACTACAGTTTTATCCCTATGTCAACGTCTCGAAATCGAAGAAAAATACCGGATTGATTTTTCAGAAGAAAAAATTCAATCCGAATTCGGCTTTTTAACAAAATTGTGTATAAAGCGAATTATATAAAATTAGAACAAACAACACAGATGTTTGATAGTAGTCGAACTCAGTACCTAATAGTTTTGTATAATATTATAGTAGTCGTGTTATTACATTATAAGGCCATAATTATAAGTTGCGATTATTTGACATTATCTAATGACACGTGTACGCTTCCGACCTCTTCCGAGAACCGCCGAAGACATCCGAAGAAACTCGAAGCTATCCGAACAGATTGCATTCCGATCGGGCCCATAACTCTCAAATGTAATTATTCGGAGCGAGTGTAACCCGGCCCCTTCGACCCACCCACTCAGTGCCCGGCTGCATTATTCTGATGTTCCTTTAACAAGTCACTGGTGACTCAACCTTACACTAAATATATTATAGTTTAGAGGATCGGTTCGATGAATAGGTATTTAATTATAGTTTGTTACTTTTTCGCCGATGCCTCCCCGAAATATGTACGAAAAAACAACTGCACGTCAGACTAATTATTATGTCTAACTAAAATGGACAAAATCTAAGTCTTGTATTCCAGTTTCCGCACCGTAAAAGATAAACGATTTTGATTTTCTTTTTAAGAAAGAGTATCAGAAAAAAAAGGACGACACGTTCTGCTTTTTTTCAAAATTAGTTATCATATTTGTAAACTGTTTAATTTCCGACATGGTCGATATGAAATATTTATTTAAAAGGGTGTTTTCAAACTAGAATATTTCATAGTTTCTGGACTGGTACCTGAAGCGTAAGACTGATTATCTTACTTTCATGTAAGAAAATTATCAAGATGCGCTGCGACTAATTTGATTCGTGAGTTCGAGACCCTAGTTACAGGACCACAACCCGATTAAAATGTTTCCGATAAGAGAAATACTTGAGATTTTATTATTTACTGAAATATTTAAATTTTCAGACCATTTCCTAAGTTCCTAGTCGTAAATAACTTGTGCTGGAAAAATGGAAAAAGAGTTGTGGTAGAGTGGGATTTGAACCTCGGACCTTTGGGTCGTGAGTCCACATTACTACCGCGGGACCACAACCCGTTTGAAAAGGCGGTTCGTTGCACCCAGAATTGCGAATGTCCTTCTAATTATTTTCGCAGATTCAATCTTTAACATTGTTACCTATTCTTATTCTAAGTGGTGGGGGTCAGTGCTATGCCAGCTCCTGACGTCACTGCGACCTGTGAATATCTATTGTGACGGGTCTCCGTGAATAGTTCTCGCCTTCAAAGCCCGGGTCTATAAAGAGCATGGCTACTGCGTAGAAGGCGAGAGTTTACATTTTGCTTAATCTCCCCCTCCAAGCCTAAAACCGGTAAGAATCAGGCTATTGTGTAGGGGGTGAGCTCTTTAACATCCTCAGGTTTAACCAGTGGTCCCCCGACGATGAATTGTTTCCTAGGCGTTTCTGTTGTTTTTTCGAAACAAAAACAAAGGTACTCACACAAACTCCCCTTTGTTAAATATAAGTTTAACTATACGTTTGAATGTACAGACTTTATAATAATATACCTATAAAATAGTAAAAATGTATAAAAGCCTGAAATACACTTAGAAGAGCGTCAGAAATTTTCGTGTTTTCTTGAAAACATCTCGTTGTTTTTAAGTATTCATATTGACTTTATAAGGTTTATAATACATCTATGGATTATGCTATTGAACTAGATCTCTGGACTTTAATCATGCTTCGGGAGCTTTTATGACGAGTTGATAAAATAACACGGAAATAATTCTACACATATTATACCGGAGTTCGGATTAAGACAAGTCGACGTATTCTGTTGTCTTGTTAATAGGAAAAGAATTAATGATTATTTTTAAGTATTCATGTAATAATACTGCGGTAAAAAAAAAGA
Source organism: Micrasema longulum (assembly GCF_059751315.1). NCBI lineage: Eukaryota > Metazoa > Arthropoda > Insecta > Trichoptera > Brachycentridae > Micrasema > Micrasema longulum. The sequence continues at coordinate 1,316,992 of NW_028277484.1, read as the reverse complement.
TTAAATTTTATAAACGCTTACAGAGATAACATAGTTATAAACGAAAAATAATGGATAATAATTTGAATTGCAATATGAATAATATTATACTTTTATGGAAAATTTATGTTTTATCGTGAAATAAAAACGTAAAACGTAAACGGCCACAACACACGGAAGTTTACGGGTTCGATTCCCGGTGAGAACACAAAAATTAAATGTGATTTTTCTCAAGCCTGGGGGTTCTGTGATGTAATTCACCACTGTAATTGGGCCTCCTGGCCTGTTGTGGTGCTAAAAAAAAAAAAAAGTATAAATAATCTGAAATGATATAAAAGCCGAAAAAAAAGAGTGGTTTTTAGTTTTTATCTCCTTGATGAAAGATATTTTTTATTCAAGACTACTTGAGTTAAAAAATACTCGGCTGAAGGTGAACGTATACATTTTTACACGGCTTAAATTGTACATATTCATCGTAAAACCTTAATATGTACGTCGAACGTGTAACATTATAATTTACTTTAACAGTAGGTATTCAACGATTGATCAAAACTAATCAACGTTTCCATTAGTCGGTTGCTTTGATGTCTAACAATTTTATTTTTCGGTAAGTAAAATAGTCCCACAATCCAAAAGCAATCAATTAAGTCGTACACCTTTAAACGGCCGTCGTTGTCTGTGAATTCTTTTGATGTGCCAAGCCTCATTATGTTTCTAGTACTCTGGATCTTATTGATGACTCGCTTCGGCATAAAAATTAATGTGTGAAATTCGGAATTACAGCTTTAGTACAGGTTCCTAGTGTAATGTTTGGTGGTTTGAACTAAGGGGAAATGCCTGGCGTACACTGAAGCTTTTTGAAATAAATCCCATTAGCAAAGCACATGCAAAAGCTTAAGACCACGATAATTCTAAGACAAAATTCGAAGCGCGCAATTAAATGCTGTCATGCCTCAACTAGATTAAATATTAGAAAAGTTATTATAATTAGAAGTATAACAAATTCAATTGTTTTTTACCAGAAAGGATAAATTTCACGTATTTTTCAAGAAAAACAAGCGACATTTAATGTTTTTAAAATAAAAATAATAGCATTTGAGGGTTTTCAGAAGAAAAAAATAACATCTTGTGGAGTGTAATTAATAATAACTAAATACGTACATTATATAAAATACATGTTTTTATATAAAAAAAAAAACCAAAAAAATTATAACTTGCAGCAAAATTATTCTCGTAATTTAAGTTGCTTTAAGTTTCTCTCATGTTCGTACAAAAAACTGTAGGAAAATCCAATGGCACAAATGATTATTTTTGTGTACCTAGTAAAAGTGCTTCCACGAACATAAGAAGCTTTAAGCTCCAATTACCACTTCGTGTTTCCTGGAAAAAATACTAATTCTGGGAACTCGACCATTGTAAAGCAATAATCATACGAAATCTTTAAAAATCATGAGACGCCGAATTCCTTCTACTCGTGGTCTAAACTTATAAAGGAAGTACCTACGTAGTACCGGGAGAACAAAATAGAAAAAGAAAACCGTTTCACTTGTAAAGGTTACAAACAGTACATTAACGAAACGTATTATTTTAATTGTATTAAGTATCGTGAATTATGCGATGTACTCGTACTACGAATGAACCATGTTTCCCGATTGTTATCTGATAAATTACAACATATGCCATACTTTTATGAAGCACCTACCCCGTTATTTTACTGTACTGAAAAAATGTTTAAGATGATTTTTAAAAATATCTTTCTCGTTAGTATTTATATAATATGTACGTTGAAATCTACCCATATATGCTTAAATCTCGCTTAAAATTTTATTTCTTCGTCATACTTACGTACCCACGCAAAAAATCATAATTAAAATCATGCGCCCATCGTTTTAATTAAAAATTCTTCAGGTACGTATGTTATGTACATAGGTAGTCTGTATACACAGGAGAGTGTGTGGAGTGTATTATCGGCGCTGGTATATCGGTTTGCCGAAGTAACCCGGAGCACATCTGCGGATGAATGATTATACTTATATTTATGTATCCATTGATAGACACAATGAAGTTCCATGTGTTGGGACGATAAATAACTTTACATGAAAAAAGAGTACAGTTCTCGTACCGAGCTGACGAGGGCCCGGTGAGTCGATAGAGTGTTCGCTGATCTTCCATCAATAACAATCACCTATGACACAACAAATCGACAGAATGTTTTATATATTCCTTCGATGCGGGTAATGCACACCTCTCGGAGTTCAATCCGTACAAATGGTCAAAGTTAATTTACCACGTCTTAAGTAACGCGTTAGACTTCATTACGGGGTTGTCAATTATCCCTAACTAATAGAACGATTTAATCATCTCACGGACACGGAGGTGAAACAATGCGAGGAAACTCGTAAGCGATCCCTAATCACCTTGTAAAGGAAACTGATGATTTATCCATTGGGAAATATCGACTTCTTTTGTGTTCGGGATTATTTATCCGCCTCGAAATAATTAAATCGGCATATCAGTGCGAGAAAAGTACTAAACGTGATCGATTGAGTGCATCTAGTAATGTCAGCTCTTTAGATAAGTGTAGGCGAGGTACACAGATTGATCGCCGATATTCGTTAGCGAGATATTTTTTCGATACGAAATGGTCGATTCGTAGAACAGGTCGCAAATTAGTGATGTGTATCCTACCTCTCTGTCTATAGTGTCGGTATACCTACGTAGAAACGCGCATACTGGATGCTGGGAGATCGGGGAGCAGTGTATACGCACCAAAATGCTAAAGATAAACGTTTGTAGCGGATTCCTCGGGAAATTACAGACCCGCAACAAAATGGAGGCCGCTGGAGCATTTTACCGCGGAAAGGCGATTGGCTGCACGGGAACGGAGGCGGAGGGAGGCACTTCCGCGTGTGAAGAGACAGAG